>NC_041384.1:332391127-332538389 GCF_002162155.2 Triticum dicoccoides | reverse complement strand
CGTCGCACCGTCGCCTAGCGCCGCCCCGCGTCGCCCCGCGCAGCCGCCGTCGCCCGCACCTCGCCGGAGCCGCGCCGCCTCGCCGGAGTCCGTTCGTCGCCGCCGCCGGTTTTATTTGGCGAACCGGTAAAACCCGCACAAAACCCGATCCGGTTTTCCTCGGTTTAGCCGGTTTTGTTTTTTTAGTTAGGTTGTTTTTAGAGAGCGTTCGCTGGATAGGTTTAGAAAGCGAACATTCACTTTTTAGTCTTTTTCTTTTTCTGTTATTTTCGTCCAGGGACCTATTCGTGATAATTTTCTTCACAGATTAGTCCCTGTACTTCAATCGATCACTACTTTTTACTCGTTAGTCCTAATCCAACGAAACCAATGCCCACTTCTTCGTTATGAACCCCTCTATCCATTAATCCAACTCAAACATGTTTTTGAAAGTTTAAAATTTGAATTAGATCAGATTTGAATTCAAACTTTGTTTGATCATAACTTGAGTTTCGTAGCTCCGTTTGAGTTGATTCTTTTTGCAAATCGAAGCACTTGACCTAAACATTCTAATAAGGCCAAATTCACATAATTTTGGTACTGTTAGAAATTGTTTTATGTTGCAAGAGTTATTTGCTTGGTTTTGACGTTTTCCGAATTGTTTTCTTTGTTCTTCCGATCTTTGAGTGATTGCTTATGTGTGGTTACTATTGCTTGCCTACGATAGACTGACCGGAGTGTGACGAGTAGATCTATCAAGAGTTTTGAGTGCGAATCATCTTCATCAACATTGCAGGCAAGTTCACACTTTGATCATACCCCCTTTCATTCCCAGTTTTATTGCATTAGATCAATCCTCAAATATTGCATGATTAGGATCTAATTAAATTGTGGGATGGGAAGTAGTTGAGGTAGTACCTATTACCTGTTTGTTATCAAACCCTTGGGAGTTACTATTACGTTATGCTTATAGTGCCATGCTATGCTCGTAGACGTGGATTGGGTTTTGAGAGTATCCATGACCGATGTGAGATTGTTAATTAATGGTTTACTTAAGGTGGCAACTTAAACACACATCTGGGTGGATTGAGGTACCTGGTTATTCCAGGATTGCCTGTCTAGGCACCTGGGTAGACCGGGATTGCCTGTTTTTTATGGACCGCGACCCATGCTCAAAGGGATCATGAGATTATTCATACTAGAAACTTCCGTGTGCAGCCACAAGCTATTATGGGCTCTAGCATAGTTTATTAAGTCGTGTGAACTCTTACAGTGGTAGACTAGCAGATGTAGGGGTTGTAGGTGGTACGGTCTACCCATCATAAGGTGCAAACGCTTCTGAAAGACTATGTCTCGGTCATCCGTTTCTCAAACACCTTGTAGTGCGAGAAATCCAACAGAGGAGATCGAGTCTTGTGGGGAAAAGTGTGCAAACCTCTGCAGAGTGTATAAACTAATCATGGTTAGCCGTGTCCCCGGTTATGGACATCTTGAGTATCTAGTACCTGGATTATCATGTGAATCTCATCATGTTACTTTAAATGAATATTGTTGGGTGTTAATGATTACTTTTAATTGGGATTGAGAATGTTGTCAACCATTCTCAATGTTCAACAACCACCATGATAGTTAAATAAAATTTATTCCTTTGTAGTAGGGAAAAATTGGCTTTTCGCAAAAACCTTATAACCATAGAGCTTTTCCACCAGCCAAATATGCATGTAGTGATAGCCATTGTTCATCATTCTCTATGGTGTGAATTTGTTAGTACATTCAATGTTGATGGCTGCAACGTCTCATGTTGCAGGATTTCTTATGACGAGTAAGTGATACGTTAGGGTTACGATTTCTACACTCAACTTTGCCGTTGGTGTTGATGGGAATCCACAACCTTGTTACTTCCGCTATTTTGGATTGAGGTAATAGTATTTACATTACTTTATACATGTGATTTACCTCTGTTATAAATCCTCGAGTACTGTGTGTGTCAGCATACCGATCCAGGGATGACACTTAAGCACAAAGACTTGATCCATTCGGGTCAGGTAGCTACATGCAGCCAAAATATAGAAAGGGTTTACTAATCATTCTGCACTAGGGTTGGAGTTATTATTCTCCTTGGCCTTGGAATTCTTGGCCTCTCCATCAGATTCCTTGCTTCTAGCCCTCTTGGCCATGTTCTCTTGCAGGTCCTCTCCAGCCACCTTGCAAAAGGATGAAGTAAGATTTTTAACTACTTTACTTTGTAAAACTGGAGGAGCAGCATTACAAGGGAGAGATGCTTTTCCTGAGCAAGAATTTCTTTTAAAACCTTCGGTTTCCTCTCTAATTCTTCCACTTCTTCTTACCTGAGTTTCAACAAGGGGTACCTTTCCCCTCCTTTTCCTGGAGATTGCTTCACCAGCAGGTAAGAGTATCACATTAGTTGTAGAAACCATTTTCAGAGGACTGCCTACTCCAGAAGAAGAGTGGGCTGCTGGACTACATCCAGCATTTTCTTTGTTAATACCAGCAGGTGACTGTAACTTGCATACTGGGGCCTGAGAGACAAAGCACTTATCAGGGATACAAAAAGTCATAGTATCTTCTTCTTTGAAGTTTTCAATCAAAATTTGCCATAAGGGTGATTTCAGAAGGTGCAAGGTCCAATCAAATTTGTTTGGAGTCAGAAGCAAGTGCAAAATAAAGCTAAACCAACTTACTGGAATTTCTGAAGAGAAAGAACTTGCCACTTGTGTGGGTGAAGGAGCAGAATGTTTCCCCCAGAGCTCAATACCTTCCTGAGACATAAGATGTGCACAGTCAATAACAGAAACAACATGTTGTGAGGCCAACTGGAACAATTCTTGTGAACTGATTAGGTAAGTAGAAGAAATATCCAAATTAACATTTGCTATACCTGCAGAAGGACCAGCACTTTCCTTAATAGAGCTCAATGGACCCTCAGTATCTGCTGGCACTTCTTTGAGAATACTCTGCTCTGCTGCTGGATGTGGGTCTTCTGAAATTTGCTGTACTGCAGCAGCACCAGAGGCTTATACAGCTTCAGCCACCTGAATTTGCAGAGGCTCCTGAATGAGACCAGTGTCATTCTGAATTTCATTGACAATGTTCAGACCAGGAACTTGTTGATCCACAGGTGCAATGAATTCACCCTCTTCCACATCATTTTCAGCATCAGATGGGTAAGCTTGTAGTAAGTTATGAAGACCATCACCAAGAGGGGCCTCAAAATTTCCTAGGGCCACTTGATTAACCTCCTAATTCTGAATATTAGGTCCACCATTGTGTGAGGACAAACCTTCAGATAAAGAAACTGTTGTGGTAATGCTGCTGTTGGGCAAGACTTCATTTGCATCTATCTAAACTTCTTCTTGCTGTTGCTGCTGAATTATATCCATAGGCTGAGCTGCTGGATGAGGAAAAGCCCAATGTCCCTGCTCATCCCACTCTTCCCACTCTACATTATCTGTAGGTGCATTGTTCAACTGCAAGTTATGGAATCCTGGAAAGTCATTAGCATTCTGAGGAATGGGGTGGGGATCAACTCCTGGTGGAGGGAATGGGTCCTCATCTGCAGGGCCACCACCCTACATTTCCTCCAGTAGCACCTCAACAGAACTAGTTAGAGATCCTTCTTCAAAGTTTTCTCCTTCTGACCAACGGATGCTGTTTGGAATTTTAATCAAGTCTGTCACTCTTGCCTTGACCAAGATCTTGCCCTTTAGAGCATCTTCCTTTTCCCAGTGAATTATTCTTCCAAATTTTGCTATTGCCGTGGCAATATCTTCAGTGTTACAGTGGTCTAAAGGAACACCAACAATCAGTAGCCAGCACACCCTGTTAAACTACACTCTCCTCCAGTTTCTACCCTCATTATGCTTAGTAAATGTAATGAAAACATCCCCAAAAGCAAGAGGGCTGTCTCTAACCAGCCTATCCCTATCGTGGATGTCCCGAAACTGAACATATGCCTCCCTAAATAGGCAAGGTTGAATCTCTCGAAAACCAACTTGAGCATCTGGGTCATTTTGCAGAAAATCTTCCAAAACCTCACGGACGTTGTGGAAGTGTACCTCATCGGGAAGGGCGTGGATGGTGGCGATGACCCAATCCTCATGGCGACGTGGTCGAGGTAGTCTTGAGTCATAGTTCCACCACTCTCCACAACTCAAAATGGTAGGTGGACTAAAGACCATCTCAAAATCTTTTTCCACCACTCTCCCCGCATTGTAGATGTGAAAACCCACCGATTTGGAAGCAACAGAGAACTTGAAGAACGGTCCTTGAGAGAGGAGACCCTAAAACCTTGAGGATAACCTCCAAAAGTTGACTGAAGAGCAATACTAAATGTATGTGTATCCAAATTGAATGTAGCCCGACAAAATGACACGACCAAGATGAATTCCTTTTGCCGAAAGCCGGGAGAGAAGACCACGGGGTGCCCAAACGTGCTTCTCATGGCTGTTTGAAACTTCTTGCCCCTCTCGAATTTGAGAGAAAAAGGAGCCATAGTTCCACAAAGAAGTGATGCACGTGGATGAGACAAGGTGATAAGGTGGACGCCGAGGCCAGAGTGGCCGCCAGCGTAGAAGGAGGTGGCCACCGGGGCCGGAGTGGCCACCGGCGAGGTAATCCCCTAGGAGAGCCTAGGAGAGGAGAGCTCTTGCTGTAGTGTTCATCCCTCTTATCATGCCAGGCCCTGCATTTGTAAGCAAAACAAATGTATCCAATTTAGGTAGCATCATATTCTCATGAACATTAGAATCATTACCAAGAAACGAGAGTACCTGATAATTTAATTGGCGTGCGCGAGCTCTAGTAATTGGTCCAGTATATGTAGTAGTAGGCGCTGTGGGTGTAACAATGGTATTGATGTCCTCATCAACGTATGATGTAGGGTGGAACCCTAGATGGCCAATCTTTCACAAAAGGAGCGGATCCCGCGATGAACACGAAGAACACAAGGGGAAATCACAAAGGGGCACAAAGAGGAACACTCAAACCAACAAGATTAAGTAACACATGTGCTAGATCCTCGGAACATGAGAGGAAATACAAGATCCAAAGTCAATGAAGGGTGATACAAATGGTAGCTGGTCTTCTCCGTGAGGAGGTCTTGATGGTCTTCTCCGTGAGCAGGTCTTGAATCCAAGTGTATATTCTCCGAAGAGGGGCCGCAGTCTTTCTCGTGGAGTAGATCCGGATGGATGAGCGAAGCTCTATCTCACAAATGAGCTAACACAACGCTAACCCTCAAATGGTGGAGGTGGAGAAGTATTTATAGTCAAGAGCCACGAAGGGGTAAGTGAGGGGCGAAGGGGTACATGGGCCTCCTGCCTGATCTCTATGCGCAGATAGGCGTCAGACGTCTAGAGGACAGTCCGAAAGTCTTCGGACTTCTGTAAATAGTGTTCTGTCGCCGTGGCACCGATCGTCCGGTGGCGCTCGGTCGTCCGGGGCCTGGGGAGTGCCGGACATCCGGTCCGTGTCGGTCGTCTGGCTGTTGTAGCATTCATGGGCTGACTCCTCAGGCTGGTGTAAGCTCCAGGGGTCGGACGTCCGGAGAGGTCCGGTCGTCCGGAGGCTGTAAACTTTGGTCAGTTTCTTCTCTTGTTCCTTGTACTTGGCGTCCTCGCTAGCTCGTCCATTGGATGTGGTGGCTCCGTGGCTTTCCTCTAAGTACCTGATCATGCATAGCATACACATTGTAGGCAGTATCCATGTCTCACACGTAGAAAGTGAAGGTTCGAGGAGGAGCAAGTTCACCTTGTGTCCAATGGTGTATGTTCGAGGTCTCGTCATATGTCCTCTTGAGGCTTGGAGATTAGTCGGAGTGTACATGGGGATGAACATGGGATGCTCCGCATCATCTCCCCCCTTGGGAAAGATCCGACCTCGGATCGTGATCCTCATCACCATGGAAACGCTTGTCGTGGACGGACTTGAAGGCATGGCGCAATCCAAGTACTCGAAGGTGTCTCCGGTATGTGGTACATGCAAAATGAGCAAACACAAAGTACACGTGGAAATACAATGGTTAGCGCACACAAAGTGTCCATCATGGAAGAATGAGTCCATTCGGCAAGATTGTTCATGACAAAGCGCATGAAGTTTATCAAGATGATATAGAATGATATGCAAAGCATTCATGGGAGCAAAAGCATTCATTTTGCACACAAATGTATTGTGAATATGATCAATGCAACCACAGTGCAAAATGATGTCATAGTGAGATGGTTTATCAATAGCATGAATATAGCAATGGATGCTCAAAATGAGTATGTGATCATGCAATTGATGATGGGCAATACGATCATGATGTATGAATATGCCATCAAGGTAGATCACAACAAATTTGCTAAGAAAATGCACAAGCTCATATATCATGGATGACATGGTGATACAAGATGCAACAAGGCAATCATAATGTGAGTCAATCCATGCATAAGATGCAAATTTGTCATGTGTATTATATGTCCATCGAGCATAACATGTGTGAGCACAATCAACAAATATGGAGGTGTTGGTGTACCAATGCTCGATGTCGTCGCATGAGTGGAGGTTCGAAGGTGCATCCAATAAGTCCAAGCACTCCTCAATGTGAAGGTCAATAGAGCCAATCTTCAATGTCGCTCCTCCGTTCGCGAGATGTATCATGTAGACAACAAGAAGGAAACAAGAATGAAAGAGTGACCCATCCAATAAGCATATTTGAGGATGGTTGAAAGGGAAGGAGTTCACCTTTATGAGAACGTAAAAAATGTTGGTGTCGTGCATCGTGTACGCCTTCACATGACCAAGTTGCATCGTGATGGTACCACCTTGTGAATCCTTTAAAACGAAAGAACATGAGAAACACTCGGAAAAACAAATGAGGTTAGCGGAAGTGCAAAACCTATCATTCGTGTGGTAAGATACCCAACAAGTGTATGCATCATGCTCATCATAAGAAAGGACAAGGGAGCATTTCATAGTATGGAGGCATATGATGCGAGAACAACCAAATAAAATAGGCTCAATCAAACAAGCATGCATCACAAGTAATATGTCCATGTCTCCAACAGCAATAAGCATAGATGCAATAATTGGAGGCAATCGACAATGAACAAGATGTATAATGTGAGAGGCATGAACATATACTTCATCAGCCCAAGAAAGCAAGTAATAATGGAACATGGGTGATGCGACAAAGCAAGCAATCTTAGTGATCAAGTCAAGCAAGCTAGTAGTGCGAAGATGTAACATACTAGGAGTAATCATGGCAAGCATGTCATGTGTGCAAATGGTGGGCATACATAATGCACATGACATCACAAGTATGTGATGTAGGGTAGAACCCTAGTCGGACGATCTTTCATGAAAGGAGCGGATCCCGCGATGAACACGAAGAACACGAGGGGAAACACAAGGGGAAATCAGAAAGGGGCACAAAGAGAAACACTCAAACCAACAAGATTAGTCACACATGGGCTAGATCCTCAAAACACGAGAGATACAAGATCCAAAGTCATCAAGGGATGATACAAATGGTAACCGGTCTTCTCCGTGAGGTGGTCTTGATGGTCTTCCCCGTGAGGAGGTCTTGAACCCAAGTGGATGTTCTCCGAAGAGGGGCCGCGGTCTCTCTCGTGGATTAGATCCGATGTGGATGAGCAATGCTCTATATCTAATATGAGCTAAACCAATGCTAACCCTAGAAAGAATGACGAGGAGGAGTATATATAGTCTAGGGGGTTGAAGGGGTACACAGGCCTCGGCCCTTCACTATGCGCAGACAGGGGAGGCCGGACGTCCGGGTGTCGGGATGGATGTCCGGGCTTTCACGCGAGGCAGGATGTCCGGGCTGGAGAGGCCGGATGTCCGGGCTGGAGCTATGGGCTTTGTTGCTCTCAGGTTTGGAGGGGTCCGGATTTCCGGGCTGGTGGCCGGATATCCGGGGGCTCGGGAAGGGCCGGATGTCCGGGCTGGCGGGGCCGGACGTTCGGGGCCTGTAGATGCTTGGCAGCTGTGCAGCTAGTGGTAGACGACGCTCCAGGGGCCGGACGTCCAGGGTCATGGCCGGATGTCCGGGTCCTGGGAGGTGTTCTTGACTCCTTCCATGGGTTCTCTTCATCCATGAACTTGGGGACTTGTACACCTTCACGTGCATCTTCGGGAGGGTCCTCTTGGTACCTAATCATGCACAACGTCTTCGACTTAGGTAGTAGCCATGTCTCGAGAGGATCATATGTAATATCACTAAGGAAGGAAGTCACCTCGTTCGCGAGAACTCTAGCTCTATCTCGTGTCATGGGTCCTCTTGGCTCTTGTTGAGGCGATGGTAGGTCCATGGGGATGACCGTAGGATGCTCCGCATCATCTCCCCTCCCTTAGGGAAGATCCGACCACGGATCAAAATCCTCATCACCATGGTAGGGCGAGAGATCCTTGATGTTGAAGATGTCGCTCATGGAGTACTTGTTGCGCGGGAGGTAGATTTTGTAAGCGTTGTTGTTGTAGCGATGAAGCACCTTGAAGGGTCTATCCGCTCGTGGTCGAAGCTTGGACTTGCGTTCGTGGGGGAAGCGGTCCTTACGAAGGTGTAGCCACACAAGATCTCCAATGTTGAATACCATAGGGTGCTTGTTGATGTTGAGCTTGGTCGCAAGTCGTTGTACTTGTCGCTCGATGGTGTGCCTTGTATCTTCATGCACTGTCTTGAGATGGTTCACACGTGCACTTGCATCCATATAGATGCGCTCTTGTAGTGGTAGAGGAAGAATGTCCAACGATGACAATGGGTTGAATCCGTAGATGACCTCGAAAGTGGACTTGCCGGTTGTTGAGTGTCTTGCTTGGTTGTAGGCGAACTCGATGATAGGTAGGCACTCCTCCCACTCCTTGATCTTCTTTTTGATGAGTACTCGAAGTAGAGTGGATAGTGTGCGGTTGGTCACCTCCATTTGGCCGTCGGTTTGGTTATGGTAGGCCATGTAGAAGAGTAGCTTGATTCCGAGCTTGGCGCATAGGGTCTTCCAAAAGTAGCTTAGGAACTTGACGTCGCGGTCCGAGACAATCGTCTTTGGCACTCCATGAAGACACAATATTTCCCTAAAAAAGAGATTGGCAACATGTGAAGCATCGTCTATCTTGTTGCAATGAATGAAATGTGCCATCTTAGAGAATCGGTCCACAATGACAAATACCAAATCCTTCCCATTTCTAGTCCTAGGCAAGCCAAGTACAAAATCCAAGCTAATGTCTTCCCATGGTTGGTATGAAATCGGTAGAGGCATGTAAAGGCCATGGGATTGAGCTTTAGACTTAGATTTGCGACATGTAGAGCATCAGTTGGTGAAGCGATTGATGTCATGAAACATCTTGGGCCAATAGTAGTTCTTGGCGAGCGTAGTGAAAGTTTTGTCGTGTCCAAAATCTCCCATTAAGCCTCCTCCATGAGATTCCTGCAAGATCCACAAACGAAGAGAAGACTCGGGGATGCAGAGCTTGTTATCTCTCATAAGATATCCATCTTTGATGTAATAGCGTTCCCAAGATGTATGCGTCAAACATTTGGCATAAGTAGTAGCAAAAGTGGGATCATGCTCATACAAGTCTTTTATGTGCTCAAAGCCAATGACATTCAACTCAAGTTGAGTAACAAGCTTGCATATGAGGGAAAGGGCGTCCGCCACAACGTTTTCCTTACCTTTGATGTACTTGATGACATAAGGAAAATACTCAATAAATTCACTCCATTAAGAATGACGCTTGTTCAACTTGGTTTGGCCCTTCAGATACTTAAGCGTTTAATGATTGGTATGAATGATAAATTAATGAGGGCGAAGATAGTGTTCCCATTCATGCAAAACACGCACTAAAGCGTAGAGCTCTTTGTCATAGATGGGGTAATTGAGTTGCGGTCCGGAGAGTTTCTCACTAAAGTAAGCTATGGGGCGCTTCTCTTGCGTTAACACACCTCCTATGCCGTTACCGCTAGCATCGCAATGAATCTCAGCGGGTTTGTCAAAGTTGGGTAAAGCAAGCACGGGAGCATGAGTAAGCTAATTCTTAAGCTCATTGAAAGCGGTATCTTGGGATGGTCCCCAAACAAAAGGCGCATTTTTCTTGCTCAAAGCATGCAAAGGTGAAGTAATGGTGCTAAAATCTTTCACAAAGCGACGATAGAAACCCGCAAGGCCAACAAAACTTCGCACTTGTTGCAAGTTGATTGGTTGGGGCCAAGTTTTAATAGCATTGATCTTAGAGTCATCAACATGAACACCCTTAGAGGAAACTACAAAACCCAAGAAAACGAGCTTATCAACACCAAGAATGCACTTTTGCATGTTAGCATAGAGACGCTCTTTTCGAAGAGTCTGTAAAACGGTTCGAACATGGACGACATGATCTTGAAGAGATTTTCTATAAACAAGGATATCATCAAAGTAGACCACAACAAACACACCAATGTAAGGGCGAAAGACATGACTCATAAGACGCATAGAAGTACCCGGTGCTTCCGATAGACCCATAGGCATGACTAACCACTCATATGACCCAAACTTGGTTTTGAAAGCAGTTTTTCATTCATCAACCTCTTATATGCGGATTTGATAGTAACCACATTTAAGATCAATCTTGGAAAATATAGTGGCACCACGAAGTTCATCAAGCATATCACCAAGGCATGGAATGGGATACCTATAGCGAACGGTGATAGCATTGATAGGTCTACAATCGGCGAACATGCGAAAGCGACCGTCTCATTTTGGCACAAGAATGACTGGGACGGCACAAGGGCTCAAACTCTCACGCACATGTCCATGGTCTATGAGATGCTTTACTTTCCTTTGTTTTTCTTTGGTTTCTTCGGGGTTGACACGGTAGGGAGCTTTGTTCGAAGGAGGTGCTCTAGGGATGAGGTCGATGCGGTACTTGATGCCTCGTAGTGGAGGTAGTCCCGGAGGTAGCTCGTCGGGGAAAATATCTTGAAATTCCTGCAAAAGAGAAGACAACGCTAAAGGTAGAGCGTGAGAGGTCTTAGCATTTGGTGCGTTGTCCTTGCACAAAAGGACATAGTGTAGGACACTAGATGGGTTCTCACACACTCCTCTTATCTCACTTTTGGTGGCAAATAGGAGTAAGTTCTTCTTGTCGCTCATCGTGGAGGCACTCAATTTGGGCTTGTGGCGCTCACTCTCTTTTTATTGGCTCGCTCTCTCACTATTGTCTCCACGATGGGTGGCTTGCTTGTCGGCGATCACTTGGCCTGGAGACATGGGGCAAAGTACGTACTCCTTTCCTTTCATCTTGAAGATGTAGTGGTTCGTTCGGCCGTTGTGGATGACACCTCTATCAAATTGCCATGGGTATCCAAGAAGAAGGTGGCAAACGGTCATTGGAATGACGTCACACTCCAAAGTGTCTTCGTAGGCGCCAATTTTGAAGGAGACTTGTACTCGATGCTCGTCTTGGATAGTGCCGGAGTCGCTAAGCCATTGAACTTTGTAGGGATGTGGGTGCTTCATCTTGGGAAATTGGAGCTTGGAGCAAAGTTCTTCACTTGCGAGATTATGACAACTTCCTCCATCGATGATGACCTTGACGGACCTTCCATTAATGCCGGCCTTGGTATGAAAGATATGGCATCTTTGGTCTTCTTCTTGGTGATGTTGAAGGGTCAAGACCTTGGGGATAACAAGAGCACGACTTGAATCTTCATTGCAAAAGACTTGTTCTCCTTCATCGTTCACTTGCCCTTGCATGGCGACTTGCTCAAGGGCGTCCATTTCTCCTTCACTCATTGAGTCATAACTGATGTCGTCATTGAGGATCATGGTCCGCTTGTTGGTGCACTCATAGGACTTGTGTCCTCGGCCTCCGCATGTGAAGCATTTCAAGGAACTTGTCTTGACGGTCTCATCGGTTGGGGTTGATGATGATGAAGCTCTCGGCATGAAGTTGCTTGTTGTAGGAGGATGACTTGGAGTTGACGAAGCTTTCTTGGAACTCGACTTGTCGACGTTGCTTCTAGAAGGCTTGGTAGACGGTGTTGGAGTCGTTGAAGCTTGGGTGTTGGAGAAACCGTAGGACTTGGATGAGAACTTGGCATACTTGAGATCGTCTTGCACTTGACATTCCGCTTTTGTAGCTTGATGCACGAGCTCAATGAGGTTTGAGTATGGTTGGAAGTCAGCGATCTTCTTGATAGGATGGTTGAGTCCATTCAAGAAACGTGCCATAGTTTGCTCATCATCTTCCATGACGTTGGCTCTTATCATGGCAATCTCCATCTCCTTGTAGTACTCTTCAACGATCTTGGTTCCTTGCTTGAGTAGTTGGAGTTTCTTGAAGAGGTCGTGGTTGTAGTAGGTTGGCATGAAGCGTGCTCTCATGACATCCTTCATTTGCGCCCAAGTAGTGATGGGTGGTTCACCTCTGGCCTCACGGCACTCGATTACTTGTTCCCACCAAATGAGGACATGGTCTTGGAACTCAAGGGATACCATTGCGATCTTCTTCTCTTCTTCATAGTTGTGCAAATGGAAGATTTTGTCGACCTTCAATGCCCATGATAGGTACTCTTTGGGATCGTTGCTTCCATTGAATTTGTGCATGGTGAACTTGAGTTTGCCGTAGCGTTGCTCTTCATTGTGTTGGGGTCAAGGATGATGACGCCCATGTTGTTGATGATTGTCCAACTCGTGTTGCTCTTGTCGAGGAGGGTTGTTGACCTGATGTTGGTCTTGTCATGGAGGATTCCCATTGTCTTCATGCTCTTGGTGAACTTGATGTTCTTGGCGAGCTTGTGGAGGAGCTTGTCGAGTTTGAGGAGGAACTCGAGGAACTTGACGATGCACGCAAGCTTGAAATCTTCATTTGCTAGCTTCTTCGCGAAGTGCTTCTTATTGTTCACGCCGATGGCGGTTGTGTGTGGCGACGGCGTGACATGAATCTTGAAGGGCAGGTTGCACCGCAAGCGCTTGAGCTTCACAGAGTTGTTGTTCTTGGCATTGTGCCTCGACATCTTGTGCATCTTGGTGTAGACGCGCGCGCTCTTCCTCTTCATGTTGGTGTTGTCGTTACCGTTCTTGTGCTAGCGCAAAAGCCTCTTGGGTTTGACGTTGTCGGTGCTCTTGAGAGTTTGTATCGCGTAAAGGATTGAGGCTTGCTTGCCAATCGTTGCGCGCGGCACGGCGAAGAGTGTTCGATGTCGGTGTACTTGAGCCGGAGAGGGTGAAGTCAGAGTGTCGACTTGAACGGCTCCTTCTTGAAGATCACGGAGTGGAAGAAGAGAAGTTGAGCAACAAAGCGCGAATCTCGTCCATTGTACGTTGCCCGGAGAGTCACAAGTTGGTGGCGAGGTTGTCGATGTGTTCACTCATTGCTTGTTGCTCTTGATGCAAAGCACGTTGTGCACCAAAGAGGTGGCTCTTGGTGACGTAGGAGTTCATGCCGTCGTCATGCTCAATGAAGAGTGGCTTGGTAGAGGTACTTGGCCTATCCATCATTCCGAGAGAAAAATGTGAGTGGTAGAAAGAGAAGAACGAATACCAAATGTACCTTGACCGAAGTTGAAAGTAGATCAATGATCACTCCAATGTGGACAAGGAAATAACACAATTGGTACCAATTCTTGTCGGTTTCTCACACCTACACAAGTAAAAGCTTATGGTGGAGCTTGGTTAGGATGGTCGCACAAAATTTAATGCAATTTTAAGTGAGCTTCAATAAGGTTGTAAAAGATTCGCAAGTTCGCAATGTAACAAGTAGACCAAGCAATATAAGGTACACGAAAACACACACGCAAAAAAATAAATGGGGTCGTGCAACCAAGGATGATCCAAAATGTGGAATCCACAAAAATGGTATTGTTGCACAATACTAGAGAGACGCTAGCACGATTGCACAATAGGCGGATACAAAGACTTGTGCACAACTTACTAAGAAAAAAAATGCAAGGGCTTATATCCCAAGTATGCTCTATGCAAGGTGTTTCTATGATATGATCCAAGATGATATAGTATGACAATCTTGTTGTATGATGCTATGGTTCTAGCTTAAAATCTCTTTGCTTATCTTTCCCTTTTGCTTAAATGCTTGTTTGGCTCCTTGTTGTTTGAGCTCTTTTCTTATGCAATGCTTCACGAACCAAGATAGCAATTGTGTATGCGATGACAACCTTGTGGCACAAGAGATGATTCCAAGATATGCAACAATTATGTATGTATGCTATGGGAAGTATGATCACTAATGTGCGCAAGTCTCATTGCCGGCAATACTCAACGGCTAGTCTCAATGGATAAGCGACACAAAGGAGTAAGGCTATGATGGCTATCAATGTAATAGCAAGAATGATATGTCCAATACCAAGGTGAGGTTACCGTTTCTTCAGGTCCTCATCCGTAAGCAAGAACGGATGATGGTGATCCAAAGAGTGTCTCGAATACCAAGATGTAGTCGAGGAGATCGTTGATGATGACGCGTCCGTGGCGAAGATGAGCGGCGGTGATGTTGATGTCGAACCGTACCTAAATAGCTGAAACACAAGTAGGACACGGTACCGCAACTCAACTTCTCCAAGCAAAATTGGACCAAAATTGCCGGAGTTGGTAGTGGTATATGGTGGTGCTATGCGGAAGTGGTGGTGGTATGCAGAAGTATATGTGGGCACTGGAACAAAATTTGGCGAAATATGGACGGAAACGGGGCGGTGGATGGAGATGTTGCTGCCAGGTGCCGGATGTCCGGGCTTGATGGCCGGATGGCTGGGGTGCCAGATGTCTGGGCTATCGGGTCGGATGTTCGGGCTCTGGATCCGGGGACAAGCGAGATGAACACCACATGGAGAGGTCAAATCCAGGCAAAAATCAGAGGAATTTGTGGATGGAAATTGGGGAAAAGTGGATGGAAGGCTAGATCTACCTGCAACACACGAAATCCGTGGATCAAATCCAACAAAACTTCATCTCACCAACAAATCACAAAAAAAATTGGGGCTATTTTTGTGGGGAATTTTCAAATTAGGGACAAAATAAATAAAAACTAGGCTAGAAACACAACGGGGAGGCTCCGAAATCGTGATCAATGTGGTTCTAGATACCAAGATGATGTAGGGTAGAACCCTAATTGGTCGATCTTTCACGAAAGGAGCGGATCCCGCGATGAACATGAACAACACGAGGGGAAACACGAGGGGCAATCACAAAGGGGCACAAATAGAAACACTCAAACCGACAAGATTAAGTCACACATGTGCTAGATCATCGAAACATGAGAGGAGATACAAGATCCAAAGTCAACAAGGGACGATACAAATGGTAATCGGCCTTCTCCGTGAGGAGGTCTTGATGGTCTTCTCCATGAGGAAGTCTTGAACCCAAGTGGATCTTCTCCGAAGAGGGGCCGCGGTCTCTCTCGTGGAGTAGATCCGATGTGGTTGAGCAATGCTCTATCTCTAATATGAGCTGAACCAATGCCAACCCTAGAAAGAAGGACGAGGAGGAGTATATATAGTCTAGGGGGTTGAAGGGGTACACGGGCCTCGGCCTTCACTGTGCACAGACAGCGAAGGCCGAACGTCCAGGCGTCGGGCCGGATGTCCGGGCTTTCACGCGGGGCCGGATGTCCGGGGTGGAGAGGCCGGATGTTCGGGCTGGAACGGTGGGATTTGTTGCTTTCGGGTTCGAAGGGGTCCAGATTTCCAGGCTAGTGGCCGGATATCCGGGGGATTGGGAAGGGCCGGATGTCCGGGGCCTGTAGATGCTTGGCGGCTGTGCAGCTAGTGGTGGATGAAGCTGCAGGGGCCGTACGTCCGGGGTCCTGGCCGGATGTCCGGGTCCTGGGAGGTGTTCTTGACTCCTTCCGTGGCTTCTCTTCATCCATGACCTTGGGGACTTGTACACCTTCACGCGCATCTTCGGGAGGGTCCTCTTGGTACCTAATCATGCACAATGTCTTGGACTTAGGTAGTAGCCATGTCTCGAGAGGATCATATGTAATATGACTAAGGAAGGAAGTCACCTCGTTCTCGAGAGCTCTAGCTCTAGCTCGTGTCATGGGTCCTCTTGGCTCTTGTTGAGGCGATGGTAGGTCCATGGGGATGACCGTAGGATGCTCCGCATCAGTATGGAAGCAGGATATGAGCAAAAGAGGTTCATGGTACAAATGGTAATAGCAACAAGAATCTCCACCAAGCATGCAAATACACATAGGAGTAGCATAATGGTGAATCATTGGTAGATGCAAGCAAGGGTCACAATTGCATGGCAAAATCATGTAAAGATGCATAACATGCAAAGTGAACAAGATACAATGGGCATAAAGTAACAAGTGATATATAGCCCATAGCCGTGTGAGAGCCAAGTAGAAAAGATGCGCGTAGTCCTTGCGCGAAGGGATTGGTGGTAAGGATAGTCCACGGGATCCCAAGTCATCGTTGCTCTCAAGAGCTCGTTTCATCAACTCTTGGGATTGAGAGGTTGACGAGTATATCTGAGTACCTACACAAAAGAAAGGCAAAGGAAAAATTGTGTGTGCGTGGTATATGTACACATCATCCATCATGATGCGCACGTGCTTGTGTTGGTTAGCACAAAATAGCCAATTCCCAAATAAATGAGATGCGTGATATAGAAACATGTCATCCATTATGATAGGTTTGTTGTTATGTATAGCATAATGGAGACACAAATTGTGTAATGCATCACAAGAAATATGTAGAGGATTGTTATTCATGTAATGCATATGATGCAAGCAATTATGAGAATCATGCAAAGTATGGAATGCATCAAAATCTCCTAATATGTATGAGGAAACTATGGGGGTCTCCTCTTGAGAATTAATGGAAACATCACATGGAGGATATTGACAACATCCAAAACAATGCATAGTTGGAACATTGTGATCATGGCATGGCATAGCAGATGAATTGCACAAATCATGTAAAGGAAGCATGTCAATATCATCACATGAAAAACAAAAGACAATGACCATCATCTTGTCATCTATGCCATAAGTGCAAATGGGATTTATTTTAATGGGACATGCATACTTACTATGTTGAGATTGAAATGATGCAATATAGGAGATCTCACTCATAGCATATGACAAGTTTAATGGATTGTCAAACATGACGTGACCAATAGAATTTTCACATGATATCCTATGGAGCATAGCATCACAACTAGGCAAATCAACATGCTCATCATCATATTCATCATAAATAGGTAAGTCATGACATTAAGAAGTCGCACTAGCATGAAGCATGGGAATAGGTGGATCAACATCATGCAAGCAATCATTGGTGAGATAGTCCACTAGTGGGACAAGGGAAGCACCACACCTATTTTACCTTTGGAGCATCGCTCATGTGTTGTAGGTGAGGTGTCGAAGACCAAGTCGTGGTCATCTTCATCTTGATGGAACCATGTGGGGGTGCATCTTCTTCCACCACGGCCATCGTTGTCTCCATTGGAGGTATGGACTAGTCGAGGATAGGCGTGTCATCATGTAGGAGACCTAGCACCAAAGAAGAAAACACACTAGGAGTAGAGGTTAAGTCATTAGAAATTAAAGTGGCCTCACATGCCGTCTCAACTACCTCACTCACTAAGTGTTGTGGCTCACTCACTCCCTCTTGGATGCTCTCACTCATATGGTTGGTGGAGTCACTCAAATGGCTCTCAACCTCACATAGGATGTGTGTCATGCTCTCAAGTGTGGGGCTAGTGGTGGTCACACTCATCCTCTCATAGGAAATGCACTCAATGTCACATATGGTGGAGTCACTCGTATCACTCGTGGGGTGGTGGCTCTCCTCACATGGCAATTGGGGCATCTCGTCACATGTCGGTGTCGGAGAGATGTTGGTGCAAATGTCTCCATGCTCAATAATGTCATACTCGTAGCCATGGATGAAGGCCGAAGATGGCACATCATCACTCTACTCCAAGACCAAAGATAAGGTCTCATGTACGGTCTCGTAGCTTGACTCAGAGAGTGAGTCCTTTGGGGGCGCCGTCTTCGTGTAGTTGAAGAGGTTCATGCTTGTCACCGTGGTCGAAGGGGATGGCCCTAGCTCGACCTTCTTGTCACCGTCTTGTTGTAGGAGGCCCATATGATGTGGCACCTCGTAGCTCATCTCCATGACTGAAGGGAATTTCCCATGCTAGGCCATCTTTCTTGAGGGGCTTCCGAAGATGGAAGTGTCACCCTCACTCGTAGGTGGTCGCCTTGTAGTTGAAGATGTTGATGTAGGCGAACTCATGGGAAGTAGGCAAAGAAGCCGTACGTCCGAAGGCGAAGATGCCTTGATAACACTTGGTGAAGATGCCAAAGTGGTTGGTGTAGCCATAGCTCCGTCTTGGTGGTGCTCGTCTCGCGGTCTTCTCTTGTGCTCATGAAGTTTGGACTTGGCATGAAGTAGGTCTTGTTGGGACTTGTGCATTTGCGCTTGTGGAGCATCATCATGATGATGTTGGCGTAGTCACACTTGCGCTCGTAGTAGATGTCATTCGTCATCGTCGTGCACATGTTGCTTGGAGGTTACTTGCCCTTCATGTTGATGTGTATCACGAACGTGATGGTGGTCGCCATGGAGATGTGGACGTGGACGACTTGCGCTTGCATCGCTTGGGCGCTCCAAAGATGATTGACTTGCTCGTCGCCGCCTTGAGGATGATGAAGGGGAAGAACGGTTGATCAACAAGGTCCGAATCTCCTCCATCCTTGCATCTTGCTCCTCCTTTTGTGCGGAAAGCTTGTTGTCAATGTAGCCCCTTTTCCTTGCTTCAGAGTGACGAATGTCGATGGAGAGGTTCTCGATGAACTCTCAAAATCTTGATTGTGCACCTTGCATTTGTCGTTGTAGATCGAAGATTGACGCTTTGGCGATCTAGTTGTTGACACCGTCGTTGTTGTGGAAGACCAGAGATGAAATGCCTTGCCTATCCATCACAATACTCGAGCAAATATGAGTGGAGAAAGGAGAAGAACTATACCAAATTTACCTTGACCGATGTTGAAGATGGATCAATGATCACTCAATGACGTAACAAGGAAATAGCACAATTGGTACGAATTCTTGTCGGTTTCTCACATCTACACAAATAAGGCTTATGGTGGACTCGGTGAGGATAGTGGCACAAAAAATTTGATGTAAAATGTTAGCAATAGTCAATAATGTTGAAAGAGATTCAGAAATTCGCAAGTGTAACAAGTAGACCAATAACAAAGAATGGCACACGGAAACACACACACAGATAGATAAATGGGGTCGTGCAACCAAGGAATGAGCACAAAATGTGGAATCCACGGAAAACGCTCGTGTTGCACAACTCAAGAGAGACGCTAGCATGATTGCTCTATAGGCGGATACGACACTTGTGCACAACCTATGATATACAAAATGTATCGACTTTCTATCCCGAGTATGCTATGTATGATGTTCTGGTGGTATGATCCAAGTTGATCGGATATGACAATCTTATATGCAATGTGGTATGATGCTATGGATCTTGCTTACAATCTTCTTTGCTCTTTCTCTTTTGCTTAAAAGCTTATTCTTTTTATTATTTTTATGGCCACTTTTGCACAATGCACAAACCAAGATAGCAATTGTATATATGCGGAAACAGGCTTGTGGCACAAAGGATGATATGATACCAAGATGATACCGATATGGTATAGTATGTGTGCAATGTATGGTGTAGATCAGTAATGTGCACAAGTAACGTTGCCGGCAATACTCAAATGGCTAGTCTCGATAGGCAAGTGATGTAAAATGGGCTAGGGGTAATCAATGCAATGCCAAGGGAATATACAATGGAGGGATACCACGACACCAAGATGATATGGAGGTTACCGTCCTTGGTGATGATGAGTGGCGGTGTTCTTGATGTAGATACCAAGATGATGGAGACTCGTCCCTAAGTAGCCGAAACACCTTAGGAAACAGAAAAACCGCGAACTCAAAATCTCAAATGTCAAAATGGTGGTAGCGGGATGCGGTGGTGGTGTTGCGGAAGCTCAATGGGATGGCGGCAATGCAATGATGGGTTATGCGAGTAGGCAATGGGGAAATGGAGGGTAAGGTGGTGGACTATACATGGTGTCGGAGTTGGAAGCACGGTCCCTAAGTAGCCAAAACACCTTAGGAGACACAACTCACAACACAAACAAAATTGGGTTAAGTTGGGGTGGCGGAAGTTTATGGTGGGCAAGCCAATGTGGTAGTGGTGGTGGTGGTTGAAGAAGAAGCAACCGTCCCTAGTAGCCGAAACACCTTAGGAGACTCAAATCACAACTCAAACAACCACTAATGATATATGGATCAATATGGGTTAGGTAGCGGAAGTCGATGGTGGTGTAGCGGATGATGTGGTGGAAGCCCTAGGCAAAGATGCCAAAGTTCACAAAATTTGATGGAGTCAAAAGATGTTGGTGGTATTTTTGTGGGAAGGGGGATGTTGCTGCGGAGCATCCTACGGCCATCCCCATGGACCTACCATCGGCTCAAAAAGTGCCAAGCGGACCTATGACTAGAGCTAGAGCTAGAGCTCTCGAGACCGAGGTGACTTCTCTCCTTAGTGGTATTTCATATGATCCCCTCGAGACATGGCTACTACCTAAGTCCGAGATGTTGTGCATGATCAGGCACCAAGAGGACCCTCCGAAGATGCACGTGCAGACGGATAAGCCGCCAAGTCCATGGATGAAGAGAACCGACGGAAGGAGACAAGAACACCTCCCAAGCTCCGGACATCCGGCCATGACCCTGGACATCCGGCCCCTGGAGAGTCAACCAAAACAGCTGCTCAACTGCCAAGCACCTAAAGGCCCCGGACATCTGGCCCCGCCAGCCCGGACATATGGCACTTCCCGAGCTCCCGGACATCTGGCCTCCAGCCCAGAAATCCGGACACCACCGAACCCGAGAGCAGCAAGGCCAGCGCCGCTAGCCCGGACATCCGGCCTCTCCAGCCCGGACATCCGGCCCTCCGAGAATGCCCGGACGTCCGGCCTCCCATGTCTGCGCACAGTGTAAGGGCCCGAGGCCCGTGTACCCCTTCGCACACCTAGATTATACATACTCTTCTCCTACCTACGTTTTAGGGTTAGCATTGGTTTAGCTCATATTGCAGACAGAGCATTGCTCATCCACATTGGATCTACTCCATGACAGAGACCGCGGCCCCTCTTCGGAGAAGATCCCTTTGGATTCAAGACCTTCTTGTAGAGAAGACCTCAAGACCTCCTCACGGAGAAGACCGGCTAGATTTGTATCGTCCCTAGATGACTGTGGATCGTGTGACCTCTTATGTACTCGAGGATCTAGAATATGTGTGACTATTTCTTGTTGGTTTAGTGATTCTCTCATGTTTCCCCTCGTTTTTTCCCTCATGTTCTTCGTGTTCATTGTGGGATCTGCTCCTTCCATGAAAGATTGGGCGATTAGGGTTCTACCCTACATCATCTTGATATCTAGAGCCATGTTGATCACGATTTCGGAGCCTCCCCGTTGTGTTTCTAGCCTTCTTGTTGTTGATTTTGTCCCAATTCGAAAATTTCCCCACAAAAATAGCCCCAAATTTTTTCGTGATTTGTTGGTGAGATGAAGTTTTGTTGAATTTGATCCATGGATTTCGTGCGTTGCAAGTAGATCTAGCTTTCCATCCACTTTTCACCAATTTCCATCCACAATTTCCTCCGAATTTTGCCACCTTCCATGCGGAGTTCATCCGGATCTAGAGCCCGGACATCTGGCCCAATAGCCCGGACATCCGGCACCCCGACCATTCGGCCATCCAGCCCGGACATCCGGCCCCTGGCAGCAACATCTCCATCCACCGCCTTGTTTTCTGTCCATTTTTCGCCAAATTTTGTTCCGGTGCCCACATATACTTCCGCATACCACCACCACTTCCGCATAGCACGACCATATACCACATACACCACCATCTCTTAACACTACCAACTCCGACAATTTTGTCCCGTTTCACTTTGAGAATTTGAGTTGCGGTTCCGTGTCCTATTGTGTTTCGGCTATTTAGGTATGATTCGACATCAACATCACCACCACTCATCTTCGCCACGGATGCGTCATTGACTACAACCCATTCACCAATTTGACACCATTAACCGTTTCTTGCTTACAAGGAAGCAACGAACGGTAACCTCACCTTGGTATTGGACATATCATTCTTGCCATTACATTGATAGCCATCATAGCCTTACTCCTTTGCGTCGCTTACCCATCGAGACTAGCTTTTGAGTATTGCCGGCAACGAGACTTGTGCACATTAGTGATCATACTTACCATATCATACATACATCATTGGTGCATATATTGGTAACATCTCTAGTGTCACAAGGTTGTCATCGCATACACAATTGCTATCTTGGTTCGTGAAGCATTGCATGAGAAAAGAGCTCAAACAAAAAAGAGCCAAACAAGTTTTTAAGCACAAGGGAAAGATAATCAAAGAGCTTTTAAGCAAGAACCATAGCATCATACAACATTAAGATTGTCATACTAGATCATCTTGGATCATATGATACAAACACCTTACATAGAGCATACTTGGGATAGAAGTCGTTGCATTTTTGCTTAGTAGGTTGTGCACAAGTCTTCGTATTCACCTATTGTGCAACGTGCTAGCATCTCTCTATTGTTCTGCAACAAGAGCATTTTTGTGGATTTCACATTTTGGCTCACCCTTGGTTGCACGACCCCGCTTATCTCTTTGCGTGTGTGTTTCCGTGTACCTAATATTGCTTGGTCTACTTGTTGCATTGCAAACTTGCGAACCTTTTCCAACATTATTGAAGCTCACTAACAATTGCATCCAATTTTGTGCCACCATCCTAACCAAGCTCCACCATAAGATTTTACTTGTGTAGGTGTGAGAAAGCGACAAGAATTGGTACCAATTGTGCTATTTCCACCTTCATCTTCGGTCAAGGTACATTTGGTATATGTTCTTATCTTTCTCCAACTCACATATTTCTCTTGGAATGATGGATAGGCCAAGCACATCTACCAACTCACTCTTCATTGAAAACAATGACGACATGAACTCCTACGTCACCAAGAGCCACCTCTTTGGTGCACAACATGCTTTGCATCAAGAGCAACAAGCAATGAGTGAACGCATCGACAACCTCGCCGCCAACTAGCGACTCTCCGAGCAATGTACAAGGGACTAATTTGACCACAAGTTTGATGATCACAAGCAAGAGAATGATGCAAGAATGGACGAGATTCGTGCTTTGTTGCTCAACGGCTGTTCTTCCACTTCGTCCTCTTGAAGAAGGAGCCGCTCAAGTCGACACTCCGACTTCACCCTCTTCGGCTCAAGTACACCGACATCAAACACGCTTCAACGTGCCGCGCGCAATGATCGTCAAGCAAACCTAAATCCTCTATGCGACACCGACTCTCAAGAGCACCGACAACGTCAAACCCAAGCGGCCTTTGCGCAAGCATGAGATCGGCAACGCCAACGCCAACATGAAGAGGAAGAGCGAGCGCGTCTACACCAAGATGCACAAGATGCCGAGGCACAACGCCAAGAACAACAACTCTGTGAAGCTCAAGCACTTGAGGCACAACGTGCCCTCCAAGATTCAAGTCGAGCCATAGGCAACCGAGGCCGACAAGTTTGTGAACATGAAGAAGCACTTCACGAAGAAGCTCATGAACGATGATATAAAGCTCGTGTGCAACGTCAAGCTCGACAAGTATCCCCACAATCTCGCCAAGAACATGACGTTTGCCAAGAGCATGAAGACAATGGGAATCCTCCACGACAAGAGCAACACGAGGTTGACAATCCTCCTCGCCAATAGCACAACGAATTTGACAATCATCAACAACATGGGCGTCATCATCCCCGACCCCAACACAATGAAGAGCAACGCTACGGCAAGCTAAAGTTCACCATGCCCAAGTTCAATAGAAGCAACGATCCCGAAGAGTACCTATCATGGGCATTGAAGGTCCACAAAATCTCCCGCTTGAACAACTATGAAGAAGAGAAGAAGATTGAGATGGCATCCCTTGAGTTCCAAGACTACGTCCTCATTTGGTGGGAACAAGTCATCGAGCGCTATGAGGCAAGAGGTGAAGCACCCATCACTACTTGGGTGCAAATGAAGGATGTCATGAGAGCACGCTTCATGCCTACATACTACAATCACGACCTCTTCAAGAAACTCCAACTACTCAAGCAAGGAACCAAGAGCGTTGAAGAGTACTACAAGGAGATGGAGATTTCCATGATAAGAGCCAATGTCTAGGTAGATGATGATCAAACAATGGCACGTTTCTTGCATGGATTCAACAATCCTATGAAGAAGATCGCCGACTTCCAACCATACTCGAACCTCATCGAGCTAGTGCATCAAGCTACCAAAGTAGAACGTGAAGTGCAAGACGATTACAAGTATGCCAAGTTCTCATCCAAGTCATACGGCTTCTCCAACACGCAAGCTTCAACGACTCCAACATTGTCTACCAAGCCTTCTACAAGCAACATCGACAAGTCGAGTTCCAAGAAAACTTTGTCAGCACCAATTCATCCTACAACGAGCAACTTCAAGCCGAGAGCTTCATCATCATCTACCCCAACCAATGAGACCGTCAAGACGAGTTCCTTCAAATGCTTCACATGCTGAGGCCGAGGCCACAAGTCCTTTGAGTGTACCAACAAGCAAACCATGATCCTCAATGACGACGACACTTATGACTCAATGTGTGAACGAGAAATGGAAGCCCTTCAACAAGTGGCCATACACCGGCAAGTGAATGAAGAAGACACATGACAAGTCTTTTGTGATGAAGATTCAAGTCCCCCTCTCGTTGTCTCCAAGGTCTTGACTCTTCAACATCAACAAGAACAAGACCAAAGATTCCACATATTCCACACCAAGACCGGCATAGATGGAAGATCCGTCAAGGTCATTGAGGGAGTCCTGGATTAAGGGGTGTTCGGGTAGACGGACTATACCTTCAGCCGGACTCCTGGACTATGAAGATACAAGATTGAAGACTTCGTCCCGTCTCCGGAGGGGACTTTCCTTGGCGTGGAAGGCAAGCTTGGCGATGCGGATAAAGATCTCCTACCATTGTAACCGACTCAATGTAACCCTAACCCTATCCAGTGTCTATATAAATCGGAGGGTTGTAGTCCGTAGGCAATCAACTCCATATACAACAATCATACCATAGGCTAGCTTCTAGGGTTTAGCCTCCTTGATCTCGTGGTAGATCTACTCTTGTACTACCCATATCATCAATATTAATCAAGCAGGACGTAGGGCTTTACCTCCATCAAGAGGGCCCGAACCTGGGTAAAACATCGTGTTCCCTGCCTCCTGTTACCATCCGGCCTAGACGCACAGTTCGGGACCCCCTACCCGAGATCCGCCGGTTTTGACACCGACATTGGTGCTTTCATTGAGAATTCCTCTGTGTCATCGCCTTTAGGCCCGATGGCTCCTTTGATCATCAACAACGATACGGTCCAGGGTGAGACTTTTCTCCCCGGACAGATCTTCGTCTTCGGCGGCTTCGCTCTGCGGGCCAATTCGCTCGGCCACCTGGAGCAGATCGAAAGCTACACCCCTGGCCATCAAGTCAGGTTTGGAAGCTTAAACTACACGGCTGACATCCGCAAAGACTTGATCTTCGACGGGTTCGAGCCACGGCCAAGCGCGCCGCACTATTTCGAGGGGCATGATCTAGCTCTGCCTCCGGACAGTGTCCTGGAGGCCGCACACGCATCGGTTCCGACCCCTAACCCGGAGCCTATCGCGCCAATCGAGGATGAGCGGTTGGGCGTCACCTCGGGGGCTTCGATCTCAAAGGCGATCAAGACGAACGCTAGCCCCGCACTCTGCATGATCCGTGACTCCGAGGATCCGGACTCCTTTCCGAACTCTGAACCCCCCGCGCCCCTGCCGATTGAATCCGATTGGGCACCGATAATGGAGTTCACCGCCGCAGACATCTTTCAACATTCGCCTTTTGGCGACATCCTGAATTCTCTTAAGTCTCTCTCTTTATCAGGAGAGCCCTGGCCGAACTACGGTCAGCGAGGATGGGATACAGAAGATGAAGAAATTCAGAGCTGATAGAGGCAATGGTGTCCCGTCTTTCGATGAGATGATGGATATCGCTTTGGTGGCAGTCGACTTTGACGATCCGACTACGAACGTGTGAGGACGTCGCGCCTTAGCAATCGCTAAACCAACTCCGAGAGGTTATTGACCACGCCGGAGCATGATCAACCTGACCACGAGGGTCTGTTTCCTGCGAGCAAACGAAGAACAAGCAAGAAACTGAGATTGCAATCTGCTTATTGCGAATATAAGATGAAAGCTTTATTGATCAAGGTGGGGTTCTGTGACGCCTTTGTCTGGTCGTTGAACACAAACTAAGTACGCGAAGTTGCAGCTATGACGAACTTTTAATCTAAACAAAACCCAAAGTCTAAACGATGCCCTAAGGGCTGTATATATGGAGGAAGAGGGGGGAATTTCGTGACCCTTGGTGGAGGGGTCCGAAATCAACCCTATCTCTTGTTTCCCCACACATACGGACTCTAAAAATAGCCTATACTTATGTATTTCGAAATTACATGGGCCTGGCCCAATAATAAGGTGACGCAGCACCTATAATAGCCTCGAGACAAAATTTATGAAGTGGCATCTTGTATATTTCGTCCAAGGCTTCATGCACCCATTATGGTGGCTTCAAAGTCCTGAAATCATTACTTGTAACTCCGTTCTTGTTCCCCTTGCGCATGCCATCATCTCCATGCTTGTTCTTAATCCAATGTTCATCCTTCTCCAAGCTAGGCCCTTCATTTGTAAGCAAAACAAATGTATCCAATTTAGGCAGCATCATATTCTCATGAACATTAGAATAATTACCAAGAAACGGAAGTACCTGGTAATTTAGTTGGCGTGCGCGAGCTCTAGTAATTGGTCCAGTATTTATAGCAGCAGGGGCTGTGGGTGTAAAAATTGTATTGATGGCCTCATCATCCTCCCCTTCTTGAAATAAAGTCGTCCTCGACGGAAGTTCATCTTCCTCACCCAAATAAGGCTTCAAATCTGCAATGTTAAAAGTGGGACAAACCCCAAAATCTGCAGGCAGCTCAAGTTTATATGCATTATCATTTATTTTCTCTAACACCTTAAAGGGACCATCAGCACGTGGCATTAACTTTGATTTGCGCAAATCCGGAAATCTATCCTTACGCAAATGTAACCAAACAAGATCTCCAGGTGCAAACACAACAAGTTTTCTAACCTTATCTCCAACAAGTTTATATTTAGCATTCATACACTCAATGTTTTCCTTAGTTAACTCATGCATTTTTAAAATCAATTCAGCATGTTGTTTAGCATCAAAATTAACCTTCTCCGAAGATGGAAGAGGCAACAAATCAATAGGTGCATGAGGTAGGAAACCATACACAACTTCAAAAGGGCACATCTTAGTAGTAGAATGCAATGAACGATTATAAGCAAATTCAATATGAGGCAAGCATTCCTCCCACATTTTCTTATTATTCTTCAAAACAGCCCTAAGCATAGTAGACAATGTTCTATTGACTACTTCAGTTTGTCCATCAGTTTGGGGGTGACAAGTAGTACTAAAAAGCAGTTTAGTCCCCAACTTAGCCCATAAACATCTCCAAAAGTGGCTAAGAAATTTAGTATCACAATCTGAAACAATAGTATTTGGCACACCATGCAAGCGAATAATTTCACGAAAGAACAAATCAGCAACATTAACAGCATCATCGCTTTTATGACATGGTATAAAGTGTGCCATTTTCGAGAATCTATCCACGACAACAAATATGCTATCCCTCCCCTTCTTTGTTCGAGGTAAACCTAAAACAAAGTCCATAGATATATCCTCCCAAGGAACACTAGGTACAGGCAAAGGCATATATAAACCATGAGGATTGAGTCGTGATAGAGGCGGAGGTGTCCCGTCTTTCGATGAGATGATGGATATCGCTTTGGTGGAAGTCGACTTTGACGATCCGACTACGAACGTGCAAGGACGTCGCGCCTTAGCAATCGCTAAACCAACTCCGAGAGGTTATTGACCACGCCGGAGCACGATCAACCTGACCACGAGGGTCTGTTTCCTGCGAGCAAACGAAGAACAAGCAAGAAACTAAGATTGCAATCTGGATATTGCGAATATAAGATGAAAGCTTTATTGATCAAGGTGGGGTTCTGTGACGCCTTTGTCTGGTCGTTGAACACAAACGAAGTACGCGAAGTTGCAGCTATGGCGAACTTTTAATCTAAACAAAACCCAAAGTCTAAACGATGCCCTAAGGGCTGTATATATGGAGGAAGAGGGGGGAATTTCGTGGCCCTTGGTGGAGGAGTCCGAAATCAACCCTATCTCTTGTTTCCCCACACATACGGACTCTAAAAATAGCCTATACTTATGTATTTCGAAATTACATGGGCCTGGCCCAATAATAAGGTGACGCAGCACCTAAAATAGCCTCGGGACGAAATTTATGAAGTGGCATCTTGTATATTTCGTCCAAGGCTTCATGCACCCATTTTGGGCCTAAACGGAGCTTTGATTTGCGCAAATCAGGAAATCTATCCTTACGCAAATGTAACCAAACAAGATCTCCAGGTGCAAACACAACATGTTTTCTACCCTTATCTCCAGCAAGTTTATATTTAGCATTCATACGCTCAATGTTTTCCTTAGTTAACTCATGCATTTTTAAAATCAATTCAGCACGTTGTTTAGCATCAAAATTAACCTTCTCCGAAGATGGAAGAGGCAACAAATCAATAGGTGCACGAGGTAGGAAACCATACACAACTTCAAAAGGGCACATCTTAGTAGTAGAATGCAATGAACGATTATAAGCAAATTCAATATGAGGCAAGCATTCCTCCCACATTTTCTTATTATTCTTCAAAACAGCCCTAAGCATAGTAGACAACGTTCTATTGACTACTTCAGTTTGTCCATTAGTTTGGGGGTGACAAGTAGTACTAAAAAGCAGTTTAGTCCCCAACTTAGCCCATAAACATCTCCAAAAGTGGCTAAGAAATTTAGTATCACGATCTGAAACAATAGTATTTGGCACACCATGCAAGCGAATAATTTCACGAAAGAACAAATCAGCAACATTAACAACATCATCGCTTTTATGACATGGTATAAAGTGTGCCATTTTCGAGAATCTATCCACGACAACAAATATGCTATCCCTCCCCTTCTTTGTTCGAGGTAAACCTAAAACAAAGTCCATAGATATATCCTCCCAAGGAACACTAGGTACAGGCAAAGGCATATATAAACCATGAGGATTGAGTCGTGACTTAGCTTTTTGACATGTAGTGCAGCGAGCAATAAAATGCTCAACATCCCGTCTCATTTTTGGCCAAAAGAAATGTGTAGCAAGTACGTCCTCCGTCTTCTTCATGCCAAAGTGTCCCATTAATCCTCCTCCATGCGCCTCCTACAACAACAAAAGACGAACGGAGCTAGCTGGAATGCATAGCTTGTTAGCACGAAACACAAATCCATCGTTAACGACGAACTTGTTCCACATTCTTCCTTCTTTACAATTCTGCATTACATCTTTAAAATCAGCATCATGCACATATTGATCTTTGATGGTCTCCAAACCAAATATTTTGAAGTCAAGTTGTGAAAGCATAGTATAGCGGCGAGACAATGCATCAGCAATAACATTTTCTTTTCCCTTCTTGTGTTTAATGACATAAGGAAAAGTCTCGATGAATTCAACCCATTTAGCATGTCTACGATTCAGTTTAGCTTGACTTTTAATATGTTTCAAAGATTCATGATCAGAATGTATAACAAATTCTTTGGGCCATAAATAATGTTGCCATGTTTCTAAAGTCCGAACAAGAGCATATAATTCTTTATCATAAGTAGAATAATTCAGACTAGGCCCACTCAATTTTTCAGAAAAGTATGCAACAGGTTTGCCATCTTGTAATAACACACCTCCTAATCCAATTCCACTAGCATCACATTCAAGCTCAAAAGTCTTATTAAAATCAGGAAGTTGGAGTAAAGGAGCATGTGTCAACTTATCTTTCAATACCGTGAAGGCTTCTTCCTGTGCGGTACCCCAAAGAAAAGGCACATCTTTCTTTGTAAGCTCATTGAGAGGTGCAGCAATGGTGCTGAAATCTCTCACAAAACGCCTGATGAGGACATCAATACAATTGTTACACCCACAGGCCCTGCTGCTATACATACTGGACCAATTACTAGAGCTCGTGCACGCCAACTAAATTACCAGGTACTTTCGTTTCTTTGTAATGATTCTAATGTTCATGAGAATATGATGCTGCCTAAATTGGATACATTTGTTTTGCTTACAAATGAAGGGCCTAGCTTGGAGAAGGATGAACATTGGAGCAAGAACAAGCATGGAGATGATGGCATGCGCAAGGGAAACAAGAACGGAGTTACAAGTGATGATTTCAGGACTTTGAAGCCACCATAATGGGTGCATGAAGCCTTGGACGAAATATACAAGATGCCACTTCATAAATTTCGTCCCGAGGCTATTTTAGGTGCTGCGTCACCTTATTATTGGGCCAGGCCCATGTAATTTCGAAATACATAAGTATAGGCTATTTCTAGAGTCCGTATGTGTGGGGAAACAAGAGATAGGGTTGATTTCGGACCCCTCCACCAAGGGCCACGAAATTCCCCCCTCTTCCTCCATATATACAGCCCTTAGGGCATCGTTTAGACTTTGGGTTTTGTTTAGATTAAAAGTTCGCCATAGCTGCAACTTCGCGTACTTCGTTTGTGTTCAACGACCAGACAAAGGCGTCACAGAACCCCACCTTGATCAATAAAGCTTTCATCTTATATTCGCAATATCCAGATTGCAATCTCAGTTTCTTGCTTGTTCTTCGTTTGCTCGCAGGAAACAGACCCTCGTGGTCAGGTTGATCGTGCTCCGGCGTGGTCAATAACCTCTCGGAGTTGGTTTAGCGATTGCTAAGGCGCGACGTCCTCGCACGTTCGTAGTCGGATCGTCAAAGTCGACTTCCACCAAAGCGATATCCATCATCTCATCGAAAGACGGGACACCTTTGCCTCTATCAAATCCTCCTCCATGCGCCTCCTGCAACAACAAAAGACGAACGGAGCTAGCTGGAATGCATAGCTTGTTAGCACGAAACACAAATCCATCGTTAACAACAAACTTGTTCCACATTCTTCCTTCTTTACAATTCTGCATTACATCTTTAAAATCAGCATCATGCACATATTGATCTTTGATGGTCTCCAAACCAAATATTTTGAAGTCAAGTTGTGAAAGCATAGTATAGCGACGAGACAATGCATCAGCAATAACATTTTCTTTTCCCTTCTTGTGTTTAATGACATAAGGGAAAGTCTCAATGAATTCAACCCATTTAGCATGTCTATGATTCAGTTTAGCTTGACTTTTAATATGTTTCAAAGATTCATGATCAGAATGTATAACAAATTCTTTGGGCCATAAATAATGTTGCCATGTTTCTAAAGTCCGAACAAGAGCATATAATTCTTTATCATAAGTAGAATAATTCAGACTAGGCCCACTCAGTTTTTCAGAAAAGTATGCAACAGGTTTGCCATCTTGTAATAACACACCGCCTAATCCAATTCCACTAGCATCACATTCAAGCTCAAAAGTCTTATTAAAATCAGGAAGTTGGAGTAAAGGAGCATGTGTCAACTTATCTTTCAATACCGAGAAGGCTTCTTCCTGTGCGGTACCCCAAAGAAAAGGCACATCTTTCTTTGTAAGCTCATTGAGAGGTGCAGCAATGGTGCTGAAATCTCTCACAAAACGCCTATAGAATCCAGCGAGGCCAAGAAAACTCCTCACTTGTGTGACCGTTTTGGGTTGCGGCCAACTCTCAATAGCTTCAATCTTGGCTTTATCAACTTCAATTCCCTGTGGAGTAACAACATAGCCAAGAAAAGATACTCGGTCGGTGCAAAAGGTGCACTTCCCAAGGTTACCAAACAAACGTGCATCACGTAGAGCTATAAAAACAGCACGTAAATGTTCCAAATGTTCTTCCAAAGATCTGCTATAAATCAGTATATCATCAAAGTAAACTACCACAAATCGTCCAACGAAAGCACGTAAAACTTCGTTCATTAATCTCATGAAAGTACTAGGTGCATTAGTTAACCCAAAAGGCATGACTAACCACTCATATAATCCACACTTAGTTTTGAATGCTGTTTTCCATTCATCTCCCAATTTCATACAAATTTGATGGTATCCACTACGCAAATCAACTTTGGAGAATATTGTAGAGCCACTCAATTCATCAAGCATATCATCTAGCCTAGGAATAGGATGACGATAACGAATAGTAATATTATTAATGCCTCTACAATCAACACACATACGTGATGTACCATCCTTTTTCGGCACTAGAATAATAGGAACAGCACAAGGACTAAGGGATTCGCGTATATAACCTTTGTCGAGAAGCTCTTGTACTTGACGCATAATCTCCTTCGTCTCCTCTGGATTGGTACGGTATGGTGCACGGTTTGGCAGTGAAGCACCGGGAATTAAGTCAATCTGATGCTCAATCCCTCGAATAGGCGGTAATCCCGGTGGCACGTCTTGTGGAAAGACGTCAGCAAACTCCTACAAAATGTTAGTGATAGCAGGAGGCAAAGAGGATGGCATGTCCTCGAATGAAAATAATGCCTCTTTGCACACAACAGCATAGCAAACAGATTTGCTGAAATCTAGCTCATCAATATCAGATTTGGTGGCAAATAAACATGCACTTTTCAATTTAATTTCAGAAGCAACACTAGATGGTTTATTATTAGGCTTCATTTGTTGCTCAAATTCTTTTGCCACAATCTGATTTTCACTCTTATTCGTCTCCTGTTTTGCTTTATTAGCTCTATTAATATCATCTTTCAAAATGGAATCAGGAGTCATAGGAAGCAAAGTAATATTTTTATCCTTATGAACAAGAGTATAGTGATTGTTTCTACCATGGTGTACAGAATTTTTATCAAATTGCCATGGTCTACCAAGTAATAAGGAACATGCTTGCATAGGTACCACATCACAATCAACATAATCAGCATATGTAGAGATATAAAATGCACACGAACAGTACGTGTTACCTTAACCTTGCCGTTGTTGTTGAACCATTGGATGTAGTAAGGATGTGGATGTGGTCTTGTGGTGAGAGAAAGCTTCTCCACCATCTCCATGCTAGCCAAGTTGTTGCAGCTCCCTCCGTCTATGATGACGCGCACAGAACGTTCCTTCACAACTCCCTTGGTATGGAACAAATTGTGCCTCTGATTTTGCTCAGCTTGTGTGACCTGCACACTCAAAACACGTTGAGCAACTAAACATTCATACCTGTCAGCGTCTTCAGGAGCCATGTATTGCGTCTCATGATCAGAATCATCTCCACCATGTTCTTCACGTGTAATAAGAGCCAAAGTCTCCTCATCATAGTCACTAGCGGACTCATATCCACCATCCGCGGTAGCAATCATCACACGCGGAGATTTGCATTCTCTCGCATAATGACCTCCTCCCTTACAACGACGACAAATAATATCACTTGTGTGCCCTGTTGATGCCATGGAAGAAGCAGAACTATGTGCAGGCCCAGCAGGTGCGCTCTTGGCAGATAATGGTGGTTGTGCCTGTTTTCTTGTATCACGACTGGAGGAGACACCTGATTGAGGTGCTGGTGCAGTTGAAGTAGAAGATGCACGCGGTGTCCATGATGAAGGTCGGCCTGCAGAAAAGTTAGTTTGCGCCAATGCTTGTCGATCCCGCACTTCACGTTCAGCTTTACAAGCAAGATGGAATAAACGAGTGATATTAGTATACTCCTTATACTCTAGAATGGTCTGAATCTCTCTATTTAATCCACCCAGAAAACGTGCAAGCATAGCTTCATTCTCCTCAACAATACCACATCTAATCATGCCAGTTTGTAATTCCTGATAATATTCTTCTACAGAATTTTTTCCATGTCTTAAGCGCTGTATTTTCTGAAGCAATTCACGTTGATAATATGGTGGAACCCAACGAGTACGCATAGCAGTTTTCAAAGCAGCCCAAGTAGTTGGAATAGGATATAATCTACAATGTTCAGACCACCATACACATGCAAAACTAGTGAAAGCACAAACAGCAGTGGCAACCCGTCTCTCCTCGGGATATTGTAAACATGTAAATCGTTGTTCAGTTTCTAACTCCCAAGTAAGATATATATCAGGAACATATCTACCCTCGAAAGGTGGAATATTCAATTTCAGTTTAGGAAGATGGTCATGATCTCGTACCTGAGGGAAAGCCCTACCATTGTGATTATTTGCATGTGGACGACCTTGTGGTTGTGGTGCAGGTGGTTGCACGTAGTTCTGATTTTGAGCAACCTCATCCTCGTAATCTCCCACATAATCATCCTCCTCCGCATCAGCAGCAGGAGCCACAGAAGTATCAACAGCAGCACCAACAGTTTGGCCAAACGCAAGAGGAACACGGCTCGCTCGGCGGAGATCTGTTTCGCGACGTGGAGGTAGTCGTTGTTGTTGTTGTTAGAGAGGTGCGTTAGGTGCAGCGGGTGGTGGTGGTGGAAGACGCGCGAGCAATTCATTAAACTTGTTATCGAGCTTTGTTTCGAACGTCTTCTCCATGCCATCTATCTTCTCCATGGCCTCTTCAAATCTGTTTAGCACATCTTGCACCTGTCCACTCATCATTTGCTGAAATTTATCATGCAAATCCTTATTCGTCATGTTCTCCCAGTCAGTCTCGTCGGTTTATGATCCTGGCATGGTTAGCAGCAATAGAAACACACAAGAATATGATCCTACAGACTACTAACAAGAGGTGGTGGTGGGTGTCACAAATCCGTCAAGCAAATCTCAAATTCTTACCAGTTCTTACCCAGCAGCAGGCGGTGATCGGCAACCGTTGTAGTCAAAAACTCTCAAAGCTTGGATAGAGCGATTACCAGGGAGAGTCAAACACACGACGTAGATGTATGTGGAGATGGGAAGGCTTATAATATGGTAGCAAAAAGGGTCAGCAATAATCAATTCAGAGATGCAAAGTTGAATAAATGCTCAACGACGGTACTGTGCTGGTCCTAGGCTAGACTGTGCTAGAGATGCGAGCCTAGAACACCAACAAAATCACGGCGCGGCACGTAAACAAGGGAAAAGCACACTCTGGATTTTTTTCACTCTTTTTTTGCGCTGTTTTTTTTGCGCTGCTTTTTTTTTGCGAAAAATCACTATAATGGTGAGTGTCTCAAAACTCTTCCTAGGTCAAACTGACAGGATGGGCACGAAATTTTTTTGACCAATTTTTTTTTTCGACTGCCCGGACCCAAAAACTGGAAACGGGTCAAAAAAAACTTCCTATAATGGCACCTGTCTCAAAACACTCAGAAACACCTAAAAATAGGATAGCCAGAATTTTTTTTCGAAAAATGCGTTTTCGAAAAATTTTGGGCTTAAACGGAGGGTGGTTTCCGGACTCTTTTTTTTTCCGAAACCTACTCCGGCAAGGAAACACGAATCGGAATCAAGATGGATCTCGAAAACAAACCTAATATGACAAGAACTCGGATTGGTGGTGGATATATGGTAGTAGATGGCAGCGGTGGTGGATAAGCGGCGGTGGTAGATGGCAGGGGCGATGATGATGGTGTGGCGGCGTCGTGACAACTTATGACCAGAACTCGAAACTCTAAAAGACTAGACTCCAGTTTTCAAATATCCTTATGGACGGCGGCAGTGGACTAAACCTGATATATCAGGATACAATCCAGCACATGGGGATAAACCCAGCAAGAATCCGCCGCAGCAAAACCTCCTTTCAAGGGGTAATACCTGGTCCGGACACCCATTGTATGGGTTTTCTTCGGCTTGAAGTCATATTCGGCTCTGCTGATAACTTCCACCGCGAAAAGCTGACCTTTAATATTGTCCCGTTCTCAAGTCGCTATCAAGCACTACTGGGACGCGAAGCTTTCGCTCGCTTTAACGCAATACCGCATTATGCATCTCTTATGCTTAAGATGCCTGGTCCACGAGGCATCATCTCTTTGAAGGGGAAGCACTAAAGTGCGCCTCCCCAAGCGGAGGACTGTGCGGCCGCTTTGACAGCCCCACAGCAAAATGGCCTCACCGGCCAAAAAACTTCGAAATAGGTCATTCAAGACCACGAACGCGGATAGACGAGTTCGGTGCAAAATCATCATTGATGCAGGCCTAGAGGCCACATACCCCCTCACTAGGGGCTCCATGCATATACAATAAGAGACAATAAAGCTCAATTTTACATATTTTACTTTATACTTTGTTTATTTTAAACTTTTGTTCGGCACGACCCATTTTTCAACTCAGTTTCTCTCTTTTAAAGATGAACGTCGTGCGGCGCCCGTCCAGGATACGGCACAACGGAGACACAGGCGCAGACGTGCAGTAGGGACCCGTCCTAAAGGATTCTTTTTAGATTAAGACCCTGCATAAACCTTTTTTACTGTCTCTTGTTGCTACATATCCCCTGGTTTTTTCTGATATAACCAAGGAGGAGGCTGGCGTCTTGGCATGTGGCCACGTCAGAATTTTTGCATGTACCTGGACACTAGGGGCTTTTTTAATAAAGAGTGTTGTTTCGCCCGCACTCATAAAGACCGAACACCTTAGGGAGTGTTCGGCGTCGCGAGTTTTGGCATTATATGCATCGTCTCCGAATCATGTCTTTGGTCAAAATGTTGGGTTGCCCGGCTCCTGAGTTCGGCTACCTTACGTTCCGCTCTATTGGCTAAGGTAGCACCAGGAGAACTACTGCGATTGTGCCCCGGTTCGGCCGGGCGAGCACCTCAGTAGAGAAAGCCGAAAACTGACTGTCATGATGTAGCGTGAGACTGGTCAGCCACTCGATGACCTATCGGAATCTATCGGATTCCTCCGCTTTAACGAAGGGCCGCTTCCCGGTTAGGCAGATACGCGCCCCGAACTCGGACGAGCGCAGTCGCCACCAAGGGGCTACCTAAATAGTCTCACTATCAAGCTCCTATGGCTAAGTGAAAGTGTTAAAGCATTATAGTCCGGTTGCCTGGCCCGCTGCGCTATCATATCCTTTGTAGGACCAAGACATTGGGTTAAGTGTGAAAATGCGTCTTCTGCGAGCACCCCCGCACTATGTGCGTGGGGGCTGAAGCCAACGACTGCCATCTTTCAGATTTTGTATATATATATCTTAAAACGGCCGCACAGGAGGTGTTCCCAATACTTGAAGGCACAAGTATAAAAAGGCCACTACAGTTTATCAAAATATTACTTTATAATTACATATGCTATCATAACATATCATCTTTCGAGCACTGCGTCTCTATTACACGAGCGCCTTCAAGGACTTCCTGAAAATAGTGCTCGGAGGGTACTCAGCTTTTGTCCGAATCTCGGGACGCAACAATGGTGGTCTCCATCTCTGCCCAGTATGTCTTGACACGGGCAAGAGCCACCCTTGCGCCCTCTATGCATGCTGACCTCTTCATTGCATTAATACGCGACACCGCGTCAAGGAATTGCTGCACCAAGCTGAAATAACACTTCGGCTCCGATCTCCCCGGCCACAGATGACCCATGACGTACTTCATGGCGAGTCCGGACAACCTATTCAGTTCGGCCCATTGAGCCAAATGATCGTCCATTCCCAGCGGACGCTCTGTATTGTGAAACTGCGACCAGAAAAGCTTTTCCACTTCGCGATCTTTCTGATCTTGAAAATGTTCGGTTGCATCAGCAGCACTCGCTGCCAAATCCTGATAGGTATCCTCCATGCTCCACATCCGGTCCAACGGAGCAAACTTCGGATCACAAAATTTCCTTCGCAGCATAAAGGGCTTTCCAGCCGCAATCTGTTCGGCCTGACGCAGCTCCTCCTTCGCAGCTCTCATCGCAGAGCATGCATCCTTGGCATTGGCAACGACCTTCTCTAAGTCCGTCTATTTCGCCTGGTCTTCTTTCTCAAGAAGTCTGCAATGGTCTGCAGCACTCTTTAACTTTTCGGCCATCTCGGCCATCTCTTCCTTGCTTCGGCAATGAGCAGCCTGTTCGGCTCTCAGCTCTTCAAGGGCTTTCTTGGCAGCTGCATCACTTTCTCTGGCTTGTTCTTTAGCTCGGGCAAGTTCTGCCCTAAGACTCTCCACGGCGGCCGCACCATCTATGTCAAGCACACAGATCGTAATACATTGGCATAAAACTCTTCTTACCTGATGCCACCCGAGGAATTACATACCTTGAGCCTCATCAAGCCGCTTGTTGACAAGCGCGATGTCGGCATTTGCCACGTCCAGTTGCCGTGATTCCGGACACCCCGCCGCCTACATTCAAAGGCGACATCTTAGACCTGGGATTATGATCCTCTGCGTGCCGTCATTTCTTGACGACGCGCAGAGTCTCAGGGGCTACTATCTACACAGGGCGCATCTTCTTCATGCGCAACTGACAAAAGTGTACATTATCTAATGTACCTCAAAACCCGTCAGTAAACTTTTGACGGCCTCATGAAATCCGCTCTCTGCGGATGAGATCCTTTCAATCACCGTGCCCATCAATGCACGGTGCTCCTCCGAGATAGAAGCTCGCCCCAGCAGAATCTTTAGCTCCTCCGACCGAGCACCAGACGGTGCCGGACTTGTCCCACGACCTCTTTCGAAGGCCGGACGCGGAGAACCTCGGGGGGCCACATAGCTATCTTCCGCCCCTGCCGGATTCGGAGAAACCCTCCATGACGACACCTCAGGGTCGCCCGCCTCGCTAGGCGGCACGGCAGGGGGAGGCGTCCCGCTCTCCATCATCTCCGGAAGGAGATCCCCTGAAGACGAGCTCTGCTGAGAAGGGCTGAGGTCCAAGCTACAAGGTAAAAATTCGGTTATTCTTCTCAGATCTAAATCAAGGATTTCCCTTGTCCCTCAAAAGGAAAATCTTTCTCTACTTACGGCTCGCTGGAGGGCTGATCCCCTTGAGGGCGTAGTCCGGCCGAGGAACTCCCCGGCGTGGGACCCTCTAACGAGGATTCCCCCCCCCCCCGCTTCGAGGCCATGGTTTCCGGGTCATCAGAGGCGGCTCTCTTCTTCCCCTTAGGAGAGGAATTGTCGGTTCCTCCCTTCGGATCAGCCTCCTTCGAGGAGGCCATAGTTTCCTTGTCCTCCCCCTTGCTTCCCTCCAAAGGCATTATCTCCAGCATCCTGACCAGCACGGGATCCGGCCTGGTTTCGGGAAGGGGAGCCGGACACCTGATCAGCTTTGCATTCGCTATCCACTCATGTTTAAAAGGACAGCTCTTTCAGGGGCAAGTTTATGACAATTATACGGATAGAAGGTCCGGGCACAAGGTTGCTTACTTGAGTATCCGGGCGATTGCAGCTTAGGCCTGCGTCCTCGGTTAAATTCGGACACATCTCTCATGATCCGAAGAACAGTTTATACATCTCCACGGGCGTTGCGCCCATGAAATTCTGGAGAGCTCGCGGTCCCTCTGGATTAAACTCCCACAGGCGAAGGGAGCGACGTTTGCCGGGCAATATTCGGCGAATCAGCATGTCCCGCGTCACCTTGACCAGGCTGAGGTATCCTTCCAAGAGATCCTTAATGCGGCCCTATAACAAGGGCACGTCTTTGGGCAAAGCCCAATCTAACCCTCTGTTAACCCATGACGCTAGCCATGGTGGGGGACTCGAGCGAAAGGCAGGAAGCGCCACCCACTTGGTGCTCCGGGGAGTGGTGATATAAAACCACTCTCGTTGCCACAAGGCTAGCTCCTCTTGAAAAGAGCCCTCGGGCCATGGAGCATCAGCATTTTTGCTTATAACAGCGCCTCCGCACTCTGCATGCCATCCCTTGATCATCTTCGGCTCCACTTTGAAAGTCTTGAGCCATAATCCGAAGTGAGGGGTAACACAGAGGAACGCTTCGCATACAACGATAAACAAGGAGATATGGAGGATGGACTCCGAAGCTAAGTCGTGAAATTCCAGCCGTAATAAAACAGCAGTCCCCTCACAAAGGGATCCATCGGGAAGCCTAACCCCCGAAGGAAGTGAGACATGAACACTATGCTCTCACCGGGCTGGGGACTGGGGATAGCCTTCCTTTGAGCAGGCAACCTGTGCGAAATTTTGGCGGTTAAGAACTTAGCCTCTCTCAACTTTAGCACGTCCTCCTCCGTGATGGAGGAGGGCATCTCGGCCTTGAAGGTCGGAACCGGACATTGTCGAAGGTCTGAGGCGCCCGGAATCTGGAGCCTAGGGTGTTGGAACTCGAGGCGACGGGCGAACTTGTTTTGGGATTGGAGAAAAGGAGTAAGGCCCTGGTCTCTTTATAAGAGGTTGAATACCAGGAGCCCTCCCTGTAATCGTTCGGGACTCGCCTTTAATCGAGAAAACATGCTAACAGGCACGATTGGGTTACCCACGTCCATATTGATGAGAATCCCGCAAAAGGGGGGCACACGATCTCTGCTTTGACAAGACGTGCCAAGGAAACTGCCTCGCAAAACACGCTGAGGTGGAAAAGTGAAAACAATTTGAGTGAAGGACTTGGCCGTAGTGTGATGATGCACTGCGGAATACGTCAGCAGATTTGATTTGTGTTAATATTATTCTCTCTATGGCAATATGTGGAAGCTTATTTTGTAGAGCCGGACACTACTCTTGGTGTTTACAATCTTCTACGAAGGACTTGGAGGAGGAACCTGCCTTGCAATGCCGAAGACAATTTGCGCGCCGGACTCGTCGTCATTGAAGCCTAGTTCAGGGGCTACTAAGGGAGTCCTGGATTAGGGGGTGTTCGGGTAGCCGGACTATACCTTCAGCCGGACTCCTGGACTATGAAGATACAAGATTGAATACTTCGTCCCGTGTCCGGATGGGACTTTCCTTGGCGTGGAAGGCAAGCTTGGCGATGCGGATATTCAAGATCTCCTACCATTGTAACCGACTCTATGTAACCCTAACCCTATCCGGTGTCTATATAAATCGGAGGGTTGTAGTCCGTAGGCAATCAACTCCATATACAACAATCATACCATAGGCTAGCTTCTAGGGTTTAGCCTCCTTGATCTCGTGGTAGATCTACTCTTGTACTACCCATATCATCAATATTAATCCAGCAGGATGTAGGGTTTTACCTCCATCAAGAGGGCCCGAACCTGGGTAAAACATCGTGTTCCCTACCTCCTGTTACCATCCGGCATAGACGCACAGTTCAGGACCCCCTACCCGAGATCCGCCGATTTTGACACCGACGATCATCATCGATGGAGGGAGTTGTCATAACCTCGCAAGTGAAGAACTTTGCTCCAATCTCCAATTGCCCAAGATGAAGCATCCACATCCCTACAAAGTTCAATGGCTTAGCGACTCCGGCACTATCCAAGTCGAGCATCGAGTACAAGTCTCCTTCAAAATTGGTGCCTACGAAGACACTTTGGAGTGCAACGTCGTTCCAATGACCGTTTGCCACCATCTTCTTCGACGCCCATGGCAATTTGATAGAGGTGTCATACACAACGGCCGAACGAACCACTACATCTTCAAGATGAAAGTAAAGGAGTACGTACTTCGCCCCAGGTCTCCAAGCCAAGTGATCGCCGACAAGCAAGCCACCCATTATGGAGATAATAGTGAGAGAGCGAGCCACCAAAAAGAGAGTGAGTGCCACAAGCCCAAATCGAGTGCCTCCACGATGAGCGACAAGAATAACTTAGTTCTATTTGCCACCAAAAGTGAGATAAGAGGAGTGTGTGAGAACCCATCTAGTGTCCTACACTATGTCCTTTTGTGCAAGGACAATGCAACACAAGCTAACACCTCTCACGCTCTACCTTTAGTGTTGTCTTCTCTTTTGTAGGAATTTCAAGATATTTTCCCCGACGAGCTACCTCCGGGGCTACCTCCACTACGAGGCATCGAGCACCACATCAACCTCATCCCCGGAGCACCTCTTCCGAATAGAGCTCCCTATCGCGCCAAACCCAAAGAAACTAAAGAAATACAAAGGCAAGTAAAGCGTCTCATAGACCATGGACATCTGCGTGAAAGTTTGAGTCCTTGTGCCGTTCCGGTCATTCTTGTGCCAAAATGAGACGGTAGCTTTCGCATGTGCTCCGATTGTAGACCTATCAATGCTATCATTGTTCGCTATAGCTATCCCATTCCACGCCTTGATGATATGCTTGATGAACTTAGTGGTGCCACTATATTCTCCAAAATTGATCTTAAAAGTGGTTACTATCAAATCCGCATACACGAGGGTGATGAATGGAAAACCACTTTCAAAACCAAGTTTGGGTTGTATGAGTGGTTAGTCATGCCGATGGATCTATCGGAAGCACCGGGTACTTTCATGCGTCTTATGAATCATGTCTTTCGCCCTTACATTGGTGTGTTTGTTGTGGTCTACTTCGATGATATGCTTGTTTACAGCAAATTCTTAAAGATCATGTCACCCATGTTCGAACCGTTTTGCAAACTCTTCGAAAAGAGCATCTCTATGCTAACATGGACAAGTGGCTTTTTGGCGTTGATAAGCTCGTTTTCTTGGGTTTTGTTGTGTCCTCTAATGGTGTTCATGTTGATGACACTAAGATCAATGCTATTAAAACTTGGCCACAACCAACCAACTTGCATCAAGTGCGTAGCTTCCTTGGTCTAGCCAGTTTCTACCATAGATTTGTGAAGGTCTTTAGCACCATTGCTTCACCTTTGCATGCTTTGAGCAAAAAAAATATGCCTTTTGTTTTGGGACCATCCCAAGATACCGCTTTCAATGAGCTTAAGAATTTGCTTACTCATGCTCCCGTGCTAGCTTTACCCAACTTTGACAAGCCCTTTGAGATTCATTGTGATGCTAGTGGTAATGGCATAGGAGGTGTGCTAATGCAAGAAAAGCGCCCCATAGCTTACTTTAGTGAGAAACTTCCTGGAGCGCAACTCAATTACCCCATCTATGACAAAGAGTTATATGCTTTAGTGTGAGTTTTGCACGAATGTGAACACTATCTTCGCCTTATGAATTTATCATTCATACCGACCATGAAATGCGCAAGTATCTTAAGGGCCAAACCAAGTAGAACAAGCATCATGCCAAATGGAGTGAATTTATTGATTCTTTTCCTTATGTCATCAAGTACATTAAAGGTAAGGAAAATATTGTGGTGGATGCCCTTTCCAGCATATGCATGCTTGTTACTCAACTTTAATTGGATGTCATTGGCTTTGAGCATATAAAAGACTTGTATGAGCATGATCCTACTTTTACTATTCCTCATGCCAAATGTTTGAAGCATACCTTTTGGGAACGCTATTACATCAAAAATGGATATCTTATGAGAGTTAACAAGCTTTGCATACCCGAGTCTTCTCTTCTTTCTTGCTTTTGCAGGAATCTCATGGAGGAGGACTAATGGGACATTTTTGTAACGCCCCGAGACCGATGTGCTAGGTGTCGTCCAGTTATTCGCTGTTGTTGCCTTGTCATTGCTTGCGTGTCATGCATTGCATATCATGTCATCATGTGCATTTCATTTGCATACGTGTTCGTCTCATGCATCCGAGCATTTTCCCCGGTGTCCGTTTTGCAATCCGGCGCTCCGTTCTCCTCCGGTGGTCACTTCTACCTTTCTTTCGTGTGTAGGGATTAAACATTTCCGGATTGGACCGAGACTAGCCAAGCGGCCTTGGTTTACTACCGGTAGACCGCCTGTCAAGCTTCGTACCATTTGGACTTCGTTTGATACTCCAACGGTTAACCGAGGGACCGAAAAGGCCTCGTGTGTGTTGCAGCCCAACACCCTCCCAAAGTGGCCCAAAACCCACCAAAACCCTCTCCATCTTCTAGAGCGTTCGATCACGATCGCGTGGCCGCAAACCGCACCTCATTTGGACTCTCCTAGCTCCCTCTACCTATAAATATGTGCCCCTCCCTGAAATTTCGGATCATTTCATGGATCAACCCTAGCCATCTCCCTCCTCGCGCCATCGGACGCGTCCACGCGCCGCCCGGACATGTCCGGCCACCGGCCACCTCACCTCCACCAATCAGGGGCCGCCACATATCCCTTCCACCTCTCCCCTCCAATCCCACCTCGCCATGTGGCATGCGCGCCGGCCAACCACCGCCGTGGCCCGCTCGGCCCGCGCGGACCCCTCGGGAGCCCGCGCCAACTGCCTCCACCCGTGCGAGACCCACGCCCGAGCACCGCCGCCTTCTCCACCGGAAACCCCGCCGCCGCCTTCGCCCTTCGCCGCCGATGCCCCGCTCCGGTCGCCGTCATGTCGCCGGCGAGCGCGCCCGCGCCGCCTGCCTTCGCTTGCCTCGCCGCCGCACCCGGCTGCCCGCACCGCACCTTGCCCGGGGGCTCCGGCGAGCGGCCCGACGTCGCCGGATCCGACCGCTCCGGTCACCTTCCCCAACTCTGGCGCCTCTTCGACATGAACTCCGGCCGGATCCGTTCGCCGGCATCAGATCCACCACCTCCTCCAACCAAACAACGCCCTCCGCCCCGGATCTCATCATCCCGCACCGCTCCGTCCCGTTGACTTTCTCGGAGAGGTCCAAATTTCTACTAAGTCCCCGAAATTCCCAGATTCATATACTCATGTTCATCATGTCGTAACTTTGCATCCGTAGCTCTGTTTTGGGCATATAACATATCAAAATGTTCGTCTCAAAGAGTACATCATTTCATCTTATTCCATCATTTTCATTTGAGTTCATATTGATGCCCGAAATGCTGTTAGAAGAATGCTACTTGAGTTATTTGTCAGATCTGCTGCTCCATTTAGATATTTTCATTTTTTGCCATGATTATTGTGTGCATGATATGCCCATGAGCTCTACATATGTTTTGTTAAGGGTTTTGCCATCTTTCCAGAGGTGCAACCCATGTATTTTTGTGATGTGTGTGGTGACTAGCACAAGCGTGCCAAGTGAGGCATTTGGTAATGCCGATTTCAGGGACTTAGCATTTCCACTAAGTCCTTGGTCTGTTTATCACATTATGTCATATGTTCATGTTGTTTCCTAGTGATCCGTGCCTCTTTTGAGGATGATCAGTAAGGATGTTTTGTTAATATTGTAGTGATCTATCCATCCATGTCTTTGTTTGCATTTATGGAGCACCCTAGCTTGACTCAATCGAGCTCTGCTTTTGCTATTTCGTGAATCTGGGCAGATTGTCTACTTGTTAGCGATTTTGCCGAGGATGTTGTAGTTGATCCGTGCATGCTATGTTATTGTTCTTGTCATGTCTAGCTTGTATTTTGTGTGTTCTTGATGGGTGTATGCTTAGATTGTCATGACTTGCTCCGTAGTGAGTGCATCAAGCTCGTAAACATGCCTACTTGATATCTGTTTTCAGCATGCTCCAGTTTTCACTAAGTCTGAGAACTGATTATGTTTTTGCCATGTTCACATGCTTGCAATTGTATTTTCTGATCCCTTTTGGCTCAAGGTCACTAAGGGACTTTTGTTAAGCTCTTTGAGTAGCTTCATGCCATGCTTTACTTTGCCATGTTCAGGTCCTGTAGCATATAGTTTTCATGCTCCGAAGTGTGCTACCTGATCTGGAATTCCAGACAAGTGTTAATTTCACTAAGTCTGAAACCTGTTTACCAATTGCACTTTTTCCATGCTTGTTTGAACCTGTTAATGGTGAATTGGCCGTAGCTCAGTGCTAGTCTTTTGTTAAGCATCGTGAATGGATTCCTGCCATGTTTGAGTGCTGTAGCATGTTCATCTTGTTGCATTTAGATGGCTACTTGCTGTAAATCGCAGAACATGGTCATATTTAAGTTGCTTGCCATTTCCAAACCGTAACTCCGATTCCGGTGATCTTTATATCGTTTTCAAGAGATTTCATCTCATCTTTTCAGTGGAACACTTGGATTTCCAAGTTGAGGCCAGGTTCATTCATTCCTTTGCAAATCATGCATACGCATCGCCTACCGCATCTCGCATATCATACCATGTTCATGTGTTGGTTGTTTACTATGTTGTGTGCTTCTTTTCCGGTGTTTGCTTCCTCGGGTTGGTTCCGATAACGTCGCATTGTGAGGACCCATTGGTCTACATTCCGTTTGTCTTCTTCATGGACTCGTTCTTCTGCCTTGCGGGATTTCAGGCAAGATGACCATACCCTCGAAATCACTTCTATCTTTGCCTGCTTAGTTGCTCGCTCTTTTGCTATGCCTATGCTGCGATACCTACCACTTGCTTATCATGCCTCCCATATTGTTGAACCAAGCCCCTAACCCACCTTGTCCTAGCAAACCTTTGTTTGGCTATGTTACCGCTTTGCTTAGCCCCTCTTATAGCGTTGTTAGTTGCAGGTGAAGATTGAAGTTTGTTCCTTGTTGGAACATGGAGATGTTGTTCCTTGTTGGAACATGTTTACTTGTTGGGATATCACATTATATCTTATTTAATTAATGCATCTATATACTTGGTAAAGGGTGGAAGGCTCGGCCTTATGCCTGGTGTTTTGTTCCACTCTTGTCGCCCTAGTTCCGTCATATCGGTGTTATGTTCCCGGATTTTGCGTTCCTTACGCGGTTGGGTTATAATGGGAACCCCTTGACAGTTCACTTTGAATAAAACTCCTCCAGCAAGGCCCAACCTTGGTTTTACCATTCGCCACCTAGCCTTTTTCCCTTGGGAGTCACGCATCCCGAGGGTCATCTTTATTTTAAGCCCCCCGGGCCAGTGCTTGTCTAAGTGTTGGTCCGAAATGGGCAGCCTGCAGGGCCACCTCGAGGAAACTTGAGGGCTGGTTTTACTCGTAGCTTGACCTATCCGGTGTTGCCCTGAGAACGAGATATGTGCAGCTCCCATCAGGATGTCGGCGCATCGGGCGGCTTTGCTGGACTAGTTTTACCATTGTCGAGGATGTCTTGTAGAACCGGGATACCGAGTCTGATCGGAATGTCCCGGGAGGAGGTCTATTCCTTCGTTGACCATGAGAGCTTGTCATGGGCTAAGTTGGGACACCCCTGCAGGGATTTGAACTTTCGAAAGCCATGCCCGCGGTTATGGGCAGATGGGAATTTGTTAATGTCCGGTTGTAGAAAACCTGAAGTTGACCTTAATTAAAATACATCCACCGCGTGTGTAACCGTGATGGTCTCTTCTCGGCGGGGTCCGGGAAGTGAACACGGTGTTGGATTTATGCTTGACGTAGGTTGTTCTAGGATCACTTCTTGATCATACTTTTATCGACCGTACTTTGCCTTCTCTTCTCGCTCTCATTTGCGTATGTTAGCCACCATATATGCTAGTTGCTTGCTGCAGCTCCACCTCATACCTTTACCTTACCCATAAGCTTAAATAGTCTTGATCGCGAGGGTGCGAGATTGCTGAGTCCCCGTGACTCACAGATACTTCCAAAACCAGTTTGCAGGTGCCGATGATACTGTGCAGGAGACTCAACCAAGCTCAGGAGGAGCTCGATGAAGATCTTGTCCTTTGTGTTGCTTCGTTCTAGTTGATCAGTAGTGGAGCCCAGTTGGGGTCGATCGGGGACCTTTGTTGCATTTGGGGTTCTTCTTTTATTTTGGTTCCGTAGTCGGACCTTGATTGTATTTGGATGTTGTAATGCTTTATTCATGTATTGTGTGAAGTGGTGATTGTAAACCAACTATGTATCTCTTTCCCTTATGTATTACATGGGTTGTGTGAAGATTACCTCTCTTGCGTCATTGCTTTCAATGCGGTTATGCCTCTAAGTCGTGCTTCGACACGTGGGAGATATAGCCGCATTGAGGGCATTACAATTTTGGACGAGAAGACTTTCGCTACGCTTTCCAAGAACTACTATTGGCCCAAGATGTTTTGCGACGTCAACCGCTTCACCAACTGATGCTCTACATGTCCCAAAGCTAAGTCTGAAGCCCAATCCCGTGGCCTTTACATGCCTCTCCCTATTCCTTATAAACCATGGGAAGATATTAGCATGGATTTTGTACTTGGTTTGCCAAGAACTAGAAATCGAAAGGATTCGGTATTTGTCGTTGTGGACCGTTTCTCTAAGATGGCACATTTCATTCTTTGCAACAAGATAGACGATGGTTCACATGTTGCGAATCTGTTTTGTAGGGAAATATTACATCTACACGGAGTGCCAAAGACGATCATCTCGGACTGCGACGTCAAGTTCCTAAGCTACTTTTGGAAGACCCTATGCGCCAAGCTCGGAATCAAGCTACTCTTCTCCACGGCTTACCATCCTCAAACCGACGGCCAAACGGAGGTGACCAACTACACACTCTGCGCTCTACTTAGAGTGCTCATCAAGAAGAACATCGAGGTGTGGGAGGAGTGCCTACCTATCGCCGAGTTCGCCTACAACCGCGCAAGACACTCAACAACCGTCAAGTCCCCCTTCGAGGTCATCTACGGATTCAACCCTTTGTCCCCATTGGACATTGTACCTCTACCACTACAAGAGCACATCAATATGGACACAAGTGCACGTGCGAACCATCTCAAGAAGGTGCATGAAGATACAAGGCACACCATCGAGCGCAAAGTACAACAACTTGCGCAACATCAACAAGCACCCCATGGTATTAAACATTGGAGATCTTGTGTGGCTACACCTTCGCAAGGACAGCTTCCCCCACGAACGCAAGACCAAACTTTGGCCACGAGCGGATGGACCCTTCAAGGTGCTTGAAAGCTACAACAACAACGCCTACAAGATCAACGTCCCGCGCGACAAGTATTCCGTGAGCAGCATCTTCAACGTCAAGGATCTCTCGCCCTACCATGGTGATGAGGATTTCGATCCGAGGTCGGATCTTCCCCAAGGGAGGGGAGATGATGAGGAGCATCCTACGGTCATCCCCATGGACCTACCATCACCTCACGAAGTGCCAAGAGGACCTATGACTAGAGCTAGAGCTAGAGCTCTCGAGACCGAGGTGACTTCTCTCCTTAGTGGCATTGCATATGATCCCCTCAAGACATGGCTACTACCTAAGTCCGAGATGTTGTGCATGATCAGGAACCAAGAGGACCCTCCCAACGATGCACGTGAAGACGGACAAGCCGCCAAGTCCACGGATGAAGAGAACCGACGGAAGGAGACAATAACACCTCCCAGGCCCCAGACATCCGGCCATGACCCCGGATATCCGGCCCCTGGAGAGTCATCCACAATAGCTGCTTAAGTGCCAAGCACCTACAGGCCCCGGACATCCGACCCCGCTAGCCCGGACATCCGACCCTTCCCGAGCTCCCAGATATCTGGCCTCCAGCCCAGAAATCCGGACACCACCGAACCCGAGAGCAGCAAGGCCAGCACCGCCAGCCCGGACATCCGACCCTCCGTGAATGCCTGGACATCCGGCCTCCCCTGTCTGTGCATAGTGTAAGGGCCCGAGGCCCGTGTACCCCTTCGCCCACCTAAACTATATATACTCTTCTCCTACATACATTTTAGGGTTAGCATTGGTTTAGCTCATATTAGAGATAGAGCATTGGTAATCAACATCGGATCTACTCCACGAGAGAGACCACGACCCCTCTTTGTAGAAGATCCCTTTGGATTCAAGACCTCCTTGTGGAGAAGACATGAAGACCTCCTCACGAAGAAGAGCGGCTACCTTTGTATCGTTCATAATTGACCGTGGATCATGTGACCTCTTATGTACTCGAGGATATAGCATATGTGTGACTATTTCTTGTTGGTTTAGTGATTCTCTCGTGATTCCCCTCGTGTTCTTTGTGTTCAAAATGAGCTAAAGGACGTCAAAATCGGAGTTCAGATGAATTAGTTACGGCCGAAACAAGAATCAGCCGAAGTCTGAAACTACAGGTTACATACGTCCGTAAAAGGACGGATGTCCAGGGGCCAGACGTCCAGAGTGCTCAGAAATCCGTAAATTTGGCTCGGGTCAGGGGTTCCGGATGTCTAGAAAAGGTCGATCGTCCGGTGGGTCGGAGTCAACGCGAGATCCGAGATCCGGGGCACGATTTTGGGCGGAAAATGTGGATTTTGGGGTCAAAATTGATGAGATTTCGTGGATGAAAGATGGGGAAACTTGGGGAGATGCTAGATCCACTTGAAACCAAGAAAATCCATGGATCAAATCCAACAAAACTTCGTCAAACCAACAATTCACAAAAAAATTGGGGCTATTTTTGGTGGGGATTTTTGAAATTAGGGAAGAACACAACAAAATCAAGCTAGAAAACAAAGAGGGGAGGCTCTGAAATCGTGATCAACATGGCTCATGGTACCAAGATGATGTAGGGTGGAACCCTAGATGGCCAATCTTTCACGAAAGGAGCGGATCCCACGATGAACACGAAGAACACGAGGGGAAAACACGAGGGGAAAACACGAGGGGAAATCACAAAGGGGCACAAAGAGAAACACTCAAACCAACAAGATTAAGTCACACATGTGCTAGATCCTCGGAACACGGGAGGAGATACAAGATCCAAAGTCAACAAAGGACGATACAAATGGTCGCTGGTCTTCTCTGTGAGGAGGTCTTGATGGTCTTCTCCGTGAGGAGGTCTTGAATCCAAGTGGATCTTCTCCGAAGAGGGGCCGCAGTCTGTCTTGTGGAGTAGATCAGGATGGATGAGCGAAGCTCTATCTCACAAATGAGCTAACACAACGCTAACCCTCAAATGCTGGAGGTGGAGGAGTATTTATAGTCTAGAGCCACGAGTGGGTAATTGAGGGGCGAAGGGGTACATGGGCCTCGGGCCCGATCTCTGTGCGCAGACAGGCGTCAGACGTCCGGTGGGTGTCGGACGTCCGGAGGCTTGGGACGGTCCGGACGTCCGGAAGTCTTCAGACTTCCATAAATAGCGTTCTGTCGCCGTGGCACCAGTCATCCAGTGGTGCTCGGTCGTCCGGAGCCTGGGTGTGTCGGACGTCCGGTCCGCATCGGTCGTCTGGTCGCTGTAGCATTCGCGGGCTGACTCTTCAGGCTGGTTTATGTTCCCGGGGTTGGACGCCCGGCGAGGTCCGGTCGTCCGTAGGCTGTAAACTTTGGGCAGTTTCTTCTCTTGTTCCTTGTACTTGGCATCATCTCTAGCTCGTCCGTTGGATGTGGTGGCTCCGTGGCTTTCCTCTAAGTACCTGATCATGCACAGAAAGTTAAGGTTCGGAGAGGAGCGAGTTCACCTTGTGTCCAATGGCGTATGTTCGAGGTCTCGTCATATGTCCTCTTGAGGCTTGGAGAGTAGTCAGAGTGTTCATGGGGATGAACATGGGATGCTCCACATCAGCGTATGTGGAAGTGGAATGGGTATTGGAGAGCGTATGCAGGGGTGGAGGTGGAGAGGTGGTGGTGGCCGAACTGAACTTTTTCAGTTTCGTCAGGTAAGCTCGGACGTCGGGTGGATGTCGGACGACCGGTGGTTGGACGTCCGGTGGCTGGAAGACGTCCGGTGCTTGGGCGATTTCGGGCACGGGATGAACAACTAGGGTTCGTGGTGGAGGTGGTAAAATTGGTCAAATCCGAGCTATTTTGTGGATGGAAATGGTGGAGATGATGGGGGAAAGCTAGATCCACTAGTGGCAAAGTAAATCCATGGATTAAATCCAACAAAATTTATCACACCAACATATCACAAAAAAAGTTTGGGCCTATTTTGGTGGGGATTTTCAAAATTGGGGAAGAACACAACAAAATCAAGCTAGAAAACAAGGTGTAGGGGCTCCAAATCCATGATCAACATGGCTCATGATACCAAGATGATGTAGGGTGGAAACCCTCGGGCTGATCTTTCACGATTGGAGCGGATCCTATGAAGAACACAGAAGGGAAGGAGGGAAAACACAAGAGAAATCACTTGAACCGATAAGATTCGGTCACACATATGCTAGATCCTCGAAACACAAAAGAGATACATGATCCATGATCAACAAGGGTGTCAGTGATGAACGACACCTATGGGATCACAAGAATCCCTACTACGGTTGCGGGGCGCGGGGTCGTGAGAAGAGCGGATCAAACAGATAGCACACGGTTCATTTATCCAGGTTCGGGCCGCGAGGATGCATAAAACTCTAGTCCTGCTTTGGTGGATTGTATATCTATGTTCTTGAGCTAGCTATGGGGTGTGAGGAGCTCCAAAAAGCCGAATCCTCCTCCTGGTCGCCTCGGGCCTCCTTTCATAGGAAAGGGGTTGCCACAGTAGCACCAGGAGGTGGAAAGGGTATAGTGATGCGAGGTTATCCCTCGCATTACATGACAAGGCGCATTTAATGCGTCTTGCCCAGGTGTCCTTGCTTTATCGGGGATGGGGGAGAGCCCTGTCTCGTCCGTCGCCGCTCCATCTCGCGTTGACAGGCGCCCTGGCCAGCGGCGCCTGCGGTGCCATGTAGGCAGGCAGGTAGCTGAGGTGGCGCAGTGCTGGGTCTCCACGAAGATCTGCATGCCGCCACGCAGGTGCCTGCCCAGCTGGTTGGGTTGGCAGCTGCATGCGAACGGCGGTGGAGGTTTGACTGGCGCGGGCCTAATGGTGGCCCTACGGGTGTTCTCGGCAAGGGCCTTGCCGGGGCCCCGACAAGGGTCTTGCCGTGGCGCCTGCTGTCATCCCCGGCAAGGCTCTTGCCGGGGGCCTTGTGGTCTTCCTTGGCTGGGATCCCGCCAAGGATCATCATCTTCTAAAGGGTGTATCTGATCTTGAATGCCTTCACAAAGATTTGCATGCCACCACGGGGATGTCTCCCGAATCCTTGCCCCATGGGGGCAGTGGACTCAAGGGTGACTCACTCCGTAGGCGTGTGGCGAGCTGCCACGGCAAGGGTCTTGCTGGGTTTGCTAAAACCGCCTCCCGGCAAGGATCTTGCCGGGGGGTCCGCTTCGTCCCCTTGCTCTTTGTGCTCTTGGTCTTGGCGTCGTTCTGCTTCTCCTGAGCTTTGGCCTTACCTTGGCTCACCTCCCTTGCCTTGCCCAGTGTGGTGGTGCCCGTGGCTCAGACTGCCCACGCACAGTTATAGGGGTACAAAAAGTGTACCCCTCTTTTTGTACACCGACAGGAGCCCCCGGGCCTGGGCCACATGTAAGCGCAATCACGTCGTTGGGCTAGGCCCAAAAACGATGCGCAGGCAGGCGGGGCGGTTTCTACTGTGGTAAGTTTCTTCGTGCGTTGCGCTTCCCATGCTTCCCGCGCATGGCGCGGCATGGGGAGGCATGTGTTACGTGGGCGGCATGCGTGGGGCTGAGCTTTGCATGCATGCGTCACGTTGTAGTAAAGGGGGCGGTTCGCGCCTTCCCCATAAACGGAGGGAGGCGTGGAGGCGCGGCCCATTTACTAAACGGGGCCGAGGCATGGTCTTCAAGGCGTCCACTCCCCATGATCACGGGGTGGGGAGAGGTCGCCTCACCCGTCGCCTCGGTCCTTCACGCCTGCCACATGGCTCTCATGCGCCTGGGGTGGCGAACGGTGGAGGCGGGAAACCGGGCCACCATGGGCTGGGGCGGCGGGTCGGTTCCAGTTCCCTCCGCCTTCCGCGTCTTGATTGGATGAGCGGGGCGGCCGAGCCCCCACCCCGTTCCTTTATAAAGAACGGGGGGGATGGCGTCCCGCATTCCTTCATCTCCTCCTTCCTTCAGCTTCTGCTCCCTCCCTTCCATCCGTCATGGAGAGAGGGAATCCTGGTCCTTCAACGGTGGCGGCGAGAGTCGCCGCTCGACAACGCATCCCTCCTTCTCCTGCACCCGCGGCGGCAGAGCCAGCCGCGAGGGGAAGGGGGAGGGGGCGAGGCCATGGGCGAGGCCGAGGCTCTCGGGGAAGAGGAGGATTGGGCGGCGCGCCAGCCTCGCCTCCACCAGCAGTTCCTCCCCCCATGGAGGGCCACGTTGGGGATGACCCTTGCGAGTTCTTCATCAGGCTGCGCCGGCCGCCTCGCCGTCGCCTTCGTCTCCCGACTCCATTCGCGCAGGAGATGGAGCTAGATCCGCCGGAGTCGTTGTGGCTGCGCATGAGGGGCTGCGGGATCAGTGGCACACGGGCCCGCGTCGACTTCCCCGCCCCTCACGTGATGTATCTTCGTCGGGGATGGTAGATGTTCGCCCATATCCACCACTTGATGGAGGGGCTCACTCTCCATTTTAAGCTGATGGAGGGTGGCCTTCTCTCCGTCAAGGTCTTTGGGTGCTTTGGGACCCGTGCAAGGTGCTGCGTGGAGAGCTCTTCTGATAGTGAAGACTCCTCCTCGGGCGGGAGTGACGAGGAAGACAGCGGCAGCGACGACGAGGGTAGTAGGCGGCAGGATGACGGGTCCGATTAGGCGTTGGGTGCCGCTCCACGCGGCACCGGTGACCCCATCATCCGCGTCGCCGGCTCCCTGAACTTCTCGGGGTCGTTTCCTTGGGCGGCTGGCATTGGGAGGCTGCGGAAGAGGAAGAGGGCGGGCGGCAATGCCATCAAGTCGGAGTATGCGGGCACCGACGCCTTCAACGCGTGCTGACGTCCTGCCGCCTCGTCTTCGAGCTCTGCTTCCGGCACCGCCATCACCATCCAGCCCTCGGACGGCCACCGAGATGTTCTCTTGGTGTCTTCTGTCGCTCGTAGCTCGCCTAGGCGCCCCTTTTGCCCTTTTCGTCTCCTTGACCTGCCTCCTGAGGAGAGGGACAAGAAAGGGATTACGGGCACCTTATCTCTTTTTAGTTTGTAAGACTTCGGGCCTTAGCTGAATTTAAAACTTGTAATCCCATTATTCATGTTTTTCATTCCCTATGGACTGTACCTGAGTGGAATGTATTTAATGAAAAAGGGATGTTTGCCGAGTCATTTGTTTGTGGGTAGAACCCACGACAAGGAGTAAATCCTTGATATCTTTAAGACAAACATTTCCTTGCCCGGCAACAGGCCTTGCCGTCTCCCCACTTCGCTCGACCTTTCGCACACCTTTGGCGGAGGCAGGGATGAGGTGGGTTTAGGCTCCTTGTTTCATCCTCTCGCTGCCGCGACTACGACAAAACCTGGCTCCAGGAACGAGCCCTAGGGCCTAGAGTTAGGGGAGCATGGTAGCTTTCGGAAAAACGAGGTTTCACATACCTCAGTCCATAAGGGAATGCATGATAAGGGATGAAGAACTTATCTGAAGCTGTAGCCCCCGGCAACTCTGGTTTGCCATGGGTGAATCTTTGCTCTTGCAGCCCCCGGCAATACTGGCTTGCTGTGGTCTAGATGCTGGTCTCTCCCTCTTCTCTTTTCCTCCCCAAGTGGTTCGGCACGGATATCCGTGTGTCCTGTGAACCAAAGAAGACAAAAGAAAGACAAAGAGATGCACACCCGACCTCTAAGCTAGGGGTTAGTCGCCGCTAAGCACTATCAACCCTAACCAAGGACGAGACTCGACCTAGCATGCATGCTATAACTTAGGGCGCCAGCGCTTCATTTATTTGTGCTCAGGGTCTGCGCTTGGCTTTGTACAAAGGGTTACATGCATCATCGGCAATGCTTGTACAAAAGGTGGCTTGCCGGGGGGCCCGGCAAGCCGTGCCTCACGAATAAAACTTGCGAAGATGCTCAATGTTCCAGGAGTTACTCACCGGAATGGCATCTTCGGTCTCCAGGCGGACTGCGCCGGGCCTGGTGACTCGTATTACCCGATAAGGGCCTTCCCACTTTGGCGTCAACTTGTTAGAATTTTTGGATGATTGAACGCGCCGAAGAACAAGGTCGCCTTCCTCAAGGCTTTGGGCATGAACCTTGCGGCTATGGTAGCGGCGCAAGGCTTGCTGGTAGCGTGATGCTCTCACAGCCGCCCGAAGACGATCTTCCTCAAGGAGCATTGCGTCATCTTGCCGCAGTTGCTCTTGCTCAAGCTCATCATAAGCGAGCACTCGAGGTGACCCGTATATGAGTTTAGTGGGGAGAACTGCTTCTGCCCCGTATACCAGGGCAAAGGGTGTCTGGCCGTTGGCTCGATTTGGCATCGTCCTAATCGACCAAAGAACCGTCGGCAACTCATCAATCCAGCGCCTTCCACTCTTGTGCAGCCTGTCAAAGGTCTTGGTCCTTAATCCTCGCAGTACTTCAGTGTTTGCCCTCTCAGCTTGACCATTGCTCCGTGGGTGAGCAACGGTAGCGAAACAGACTTTCCTGCCGAGGTCTTGGATATATTGCATGAAGGTGCGGCTTGTGAACTGTGTACCATTGTCGGTGATGACCCTGTTGGGTACACCAAAACGGCACACTAGTCCCTTGAAGAACTTGACGGCTGACTGAGCTATGACCTTCCTCACTGCCTCCACCTCCGGCCACTTTGTGAACTTGTCGATTGCAACGTACAAGTACTCAAAGCCCCCGACAGCGCGGGGGAAAGGGCCTAGTATGTCGAGCCCCCAGACCGAGAAGGGCCAGGAGAGAGGAATGGTTTGTAGGGCTTGAGCTGGCTGATGAAGCTTCTTTGAATGGAACTGACACGCTTCACACCTGCTGACTAGTGTCGTCGCATCCTGGAGGGCGGTGGGCCAGAATAAGCCTTGCCGGAATGCCTTGCCGGCAAGGGCCCTTGACCCGATGTGGGATCCACATATGCCTCCGTGTATCTCCGCCAACAGCTCCAGTCCTTCCTCCCGAGGGATACACTTCAATTTCACACCGTTCGACCTCTTTCTGTACAGGACGTCATCGATGAACTGGTACATGGTAGAGCGACGGGCTACTTTTTCCGCTTCTTCCTGCTCTTCAGGAAGTTCCCCTGTTTGGAGGAATCGGACGGTATGTTGTGCCCACGCTGGAGCCTAGGGCTCGACGGAGAGGACTAAAGGCATTTCCTCTGCTATAGGAACGGCTATCTCGACGGCAAGATCTTGACGCTCTGCCGGAGCTAGCCGTCCCGTGGTGGGCTCAGTGTCCCTGGCAACATCCTTGCCGGCGGCTCCGGGGAGCTCGGCGGTAAAGTACTTGCCGGGTCCTGATTTCCTCCTGTTGTGCTGCTCTGTTGATGGATCAACGGATGGCTGAGTTAGCTGGAGCACAAAGGTACCTGGTTCCAGAGGTAGCTTGAGGGCAGCGCGTTTTGACAGGTAATCGGCGATATCATTCTCCGCTCGGGGAACGTATTCAGCCTGTATATCGTTGAAACGCTCTTCCAGCTTTCTCACTTCATCGATGTAGGCCTTCATCAACAGGCTCTGGTAGTCCTTGTTGACTTGCTTGACGACGAGCTGCGAGTCGCCCCTGAAGATGAGCTTCTTGATTCTGAGGTCCGCCGCGATCCTAAGACCGGAAAGTAGCCCTTCATACTCTGCCGTATTGTTTGTTGACACCTCCCTGGGGAAGTGCATCTAGATCACGTACTTGAGGTGCTCTCCGGTGGGTGCGACAAGCAGTACGCCAGCCCCGGTGCCGTGTAAGGAGAAAGCTCCATCAAAATACATGATCCAACTGCAACTTGCCTCCTTGCCAGGGAGAGCAGTCTCTTGGGCTTCTTCGTCAGGTGTTGCGGTCCATTCTGCAATGAACTCCGCCAGGACTCGGCTCTGAATCGTCGAAGTACTTTCAAACTTGAGGCCAACGCTGGACAGCTCCAGTGCCCATTCCAGAACTCTTCCCGTTGCATCTGGATTGTGCAATATCCGTTGTAGAGGGAGGCGAGTGACGATAGTGATCTCGTGTGCCTGGAAGTAGTGACACAGCTTCCTCGAGGCCATAAGAAGGCCGAAGAGTAGTTTCTACATGCCGGAGTACCTTGATCTAGCTCCCTGCAGGAGGGAACTGACAAAGTAGACCGGGTGCTGCATCATTTTCTTCTTCGGCGGCACTTCAACTGGCCGTGTCGTCTCTGCATTGGTGGTGTTGGGCTCTATTGCTGCCATTACCTCGTCGCCAACCTCTCTCTGCGCCACTAGTGTGGCGCTGACCACCTAGTTCGTTGCCGCCAGGTATAGCAGCAATGGCTCCTGTGGCCTAGGCGCAACCAGTATTGGCACGGAGGAGAGGTACTTCTTCAAATCTTGCAATTCTCCTTCGGCTTCTGGCGTCCACTCCATCGGGCCTGCCTTTTTCAGGATCTTGAAAAAGGGAAGGGCGCGCTCGGCAGATGATAGAGGCGGGGTGTCCCGATCTTTCGATGAGATGATAACTATCGATTTGGTGGAGACGACTTTGACGATCCGACTACAAACGTGCACGACGTTGCGCCTTAGCAATCGCTAAACCAATCTCCTGAGGTTATTGACCACGCCGGAAGCACGGTCAACCTGACCACGAAGGTCTATTCCTGCAAGCAATCGAAGAACAAGCAAGAATATGACAAAAGCAATCTGAATATTTCGAGTATATATGAATTTTTGATAAACATGGGGATCCGTAAGCGGTCTTGGTCTGGTCGTTGGACACAAACGAAGTACACGAAGTTGCAATGGCTAACTTTTAACTAAACAAATCCCAAGCGAAAAGCTACTAGATGGATCTACTTATATAGGATCAAGGGGTGGCGGCCTAGGAGGTGGGAGGACGTCCCAAGGCAGCCTAAAACTAACCCTAGGTCGTACAAGGCCAATGGGCCCAAGTGGAGGTGATGCAACACCTTTGGACTTGTTGTTTGACTCGGATTCTGCTTCAGCGTCTGATTGTTTCGTCTATATCTCAACGCTCCGGATGAATTTGAAGGTGAATCCAATTGCCCTGGAAAGCGCACAAAATCTAGAATCCAACAAAAAAAGAATCACTCAATTCGGAGTCCGTATGAAAAAGTTGTTGGCGTTTTGAGACAGGTATGTCTGTGCAGTCCGAATCTGAATCCAGAACGTGAGAGACTTGGACTCTATCTTCTCTTGGCCCAAAAGTGACATGAGAGAACATTTTGAACAACACTTAAACACATCTTTCTCTCTTATCTTCATATGTGAATTGTACAAATATCCCATACACCTGCAATTAGACAAAACACAAAAGTGTGTGAAGTATTTTTTTGTTCTGGATAACATAAATAGATTATTGAATAGTTTGCACTAGAAATCACCTGACAAATATGCATGTATGCAATATTTTTGGTCGTATCCAAGGTAGTCATGTCCTCATCATCCTCCCCTTTTTGAAAACAAAGCCGTCCTCGGCGTTGCTTAATCTGAAATGTGGCTAAGAAAAGAGACAAGGTATACATGTTGTATATGTATATGTCATCCATTTTTACTTCCCTTGATTTTTGCACATATGACACATGTATACATGAGTAACTGTTATAAATCATAAAATATAAAGCCAAAATATTATCATAAATAGAAGGCATGAAAATATTGTAACTCGGTTTGCACATATAAGTGAAGCTCTTATTCCTATCAAAAGATTGGCAATATTCATCATTAAACCATCCCAACATTGGTGAATAAACCTTACTTGCATCAAATTTGCATGCTACAACATGCTTAAATAAGCAAACATGTAGTAAGTCATTGGACACAGAATCATCACCAAGATTAGAGGTCATATCAAAATGATTAAACATTGGTTCTTTTGCATCAATAGTTAATTCAATGGGTGCACTCAAAATTGTTGGTATTTCAGTTGTTTGATCACATGATGCATTCATGATAGTAACATGATTCTCTAAAATAGGTGGCGTGCTCAAATCAACAGGTAACTCAACACATGATGTATTTAAGTTAATTAGTGATGCATCATTCTCATGTGAAGTTATATCATCAATACCTTTATTGTTATCTTGTCGCAAAGACGTAGCTGATGTCGGTATGGATAATGACGATGTACCATACACTTGAGATGATGTCGCACTCACAATCTGAGGTGTGGCTGCTCTAGTGGGTGCAACGGTGGAGGAATCAACCGATGGCAGTGAGCATGAATTGGAATAGTAGTTGTTGTAGTCACCCAATGCATCCTCCTGTAACTGTCTCTCAAAGGTACAAGCACGAACATACATACCAGTAATGCAACGAGGAATATACCTAAATCTTGCCTGAATATCATGGTTCAAACCACCAAAAAATCTATTCATTGTATCATCCTCAGATTCTTCTATGTCACAATGATGCATATAAGATTTGAACTCTTGGTAGTAAGCATGAACAGTGTTATTGCCTTGTTTAAATTGTTCAAATTTGCGAAGCAATTCACGACGATAGTAAGGAGGGAAAAATTGTTGTCTCATTACATGTTTCAAATCTTAACAAGTTGTGGGTTGGTTATCAATGTTTTTCTTACAATGCACACTCCACCAAACAGAAGCAAAACTAGTAAATGCTCTAGTAGCAGCTCGTACTTGCTCAAGTTCAGAATAGTCATGGTAACTAAAAATTTGTTCTACTTCAAGCTCCCAAGCTAGATAAATAGCAGGATTAAATCTACCCTCAAATGATGGTAAAGAGATAACCTGACCATGTACTTGTGTGTGTTGTCCCAACTCTCGTGATGGTGAAGATGTGTTCGTCGTCCAAGAACTTCTTTCTCCGGAACCTGTCATGATTAGTAGAAACAAGAAACAAAATTCAAGAATAATGTTCCTATGAACAACTAGGATGTGGTTGTAACGTGCTCACAGTAAAGCAAATATCAATATCTTACAAGTTCTTACCATGCGACAGGTGGTGACAGGCAACCAGCGGTGTCAAATAACTCCGAAGATTGTGTAAAGCGATTCTCAGGGGAACGTACGTATACACGGTGTAGAAATATGTGGAGCTGGGTTGGCTATATATGGTAGCAAAAGATTAGCAATAATCAATTCAAAGATGCAATGTTGAATAAATGCTCAACGATGGTACTGTGCTGGTTCTAGGCTAGACCGGACTAGAGACGCGAGCCTAGAACACTAATGAGATCACGGCATAGCACAACTAGCATCAATGAAGGATAAGTAGCTCTGGACAGCAAGATATAAGTGAAAATCACAACGGCGGTAAAGATAATGATGAATAACAACTGCCAAGTAGGATATATAACAACTCTCTCTTCAACTTTCCTCTTGAAAAGTTTGCTATTAACTCGAGCTTTCCAATGCAAAAAGAATCACTCAATTCTGAATTGATATGAGGAGTCAAAGAATTTTAAAACTGGCCTGAAAAACTGGAACAAACTGTATGCGCGAACTTTGGAGGGCAAAAAGACCTATTTAGAAGCTGATTTTGAGGCGCCAAATATTGAACTAGCTTTTGTAACTATTCAGATGCGTCTAGTCGCTAGCTTTAATTTGAGTACTTGTGGAGCCAAAAGGGACTTCGTATGAGGAAGTTATGCCTGTTTTACTAAACAGTGCACAAAACAGATTCCAATCCGAATTCAACTACGAGATTGAGTCTAGATAGATCCGAATTTTGTTTTTTTTTCTTCTCTCTTTTTTTTCCTCACACTTTTTTCCTTTTTTTTCTCCGACTTTTTTTTTATTTTTTTTCTCTTTTTTTTCCGTCTTTTTTTTCTCCTTTTTTTTCTCTCTCGTTCCAAACAAACTAGATAAGATGCAGATTGGATCAAGCGAAGATGTGAATGATCTCAACTATGATTATGACAATGAACGGTGGGTAGCACGTGGTGGAAATTGATGGATGGATGGTGAACAACGGAAGGGCTAACGATGCAGCGGCGGCGTGACTAATGTGAAAAGAACTCGAAACTCTAAACGAACTAGACACTAAGACCAGCAAGTCGACACGACGATGCAACCGATAATTCAATAATGCATACAATGAAAAGAAAATTGCAAAGGCTCAGACTGGCTTGGACAAAGAATGAATAGATCTAACTTTTTTTTGTGGCTTTTTCTTGGACAATAGGTAAGAAAATAAATCTAATCTAGGAAAACTGGAAATTCTCACCGAGCAACCTGAAAACTGATACCACTTGATAGAGGCGGGGTGTCCCGATCTTTCGATGAGATGATAACTATCGATTTGGTGGAGACGACTTTGACGATCCGACTACAAACGTGCACGACGTTGCGCCTTAGCAATCGCTAAACCAATCTCCTGAGGTTACTGACCACGCCGGAAGCACGATCAACCTGACCACGAAGGTCTATTCCTGCAAGCAATCGAAGAACAAGCAAGAATATGACAAAAGCAATCTGAATATTGCGAGTATATATGAAGTTTTGATAAACATGGGGATCCGTAAGCGGTCTTGGTCTGGTCGTTGGACACAAACGAAGTACACGAAGTTGCAATGGCTAACTTTTAACTAAACAAATCCCAAGCGAAAAGCTACTAGATGGATCTACTTATATAGGATCAAGGGGTGGCGGCCTAGGAGGTGGGAGGACGTCCCAAGGTAGCCTAAAACTAACCCTAGGTCGTACAAGGCCAATGGGCCCAAGTGGAGGTGATGCAACACCTTTGGACTTGTTGTTTGACTCGGATTCTGCTTCAGCGTCTGATTGTTTCGTCTATATCTCAACGCTCCGGATGAATTTGAAGGTGAATCCAATTGGGCTGGAAAGCGCACAAAATCTAGAATCCAACAAAAAAAGAATCACTCAATTCGGAGTCCGTATGAAAAAGTTGTTAGCGTTTTGAGACAGGTATGTCTGTGCAGTCCGAATCTGAATCCAGAACGTGAGAGACTTGGACTCTATCTTCTCTTGGCCCAAAAGTGACGTGAGAGAACATTTTGAACAACACTTAAACATCTCTTTCTCTCTTATCTTCACATGTGAATTGTACAAATATCCCATACACCTGCAATTAGACAAAACACAAAAGTGTGTGAAGTATTTTTTGTTCTGGATAACATAAATAGATTATTGAATAGTTTGCACTAGAAATCACCTGACAAATATGCATGTATGCAATATTTTTGGTCGTATCCAAGGTAGTCATGTCCTCATCATCAGACTTGGAAATGAATCTGCCCATGGCGGCAACGCAACCAGCAAGCCGACGCACATCCTTGATTCGCTTGGGTGCTTCAATCTGCTCTACAGCCTTGATCTTGTCCGGATTGGCCTCTATCCCACGCTGTGACACAAACAACCCGAGAAGCTTGCCGGGCGGGACGCCAAAGACGCACTTCTCAGGGTTCAGCTTGAGGTTGATCTTGCACAGGTTTGCAAATGTTTCTTGCAAGTCCGGTATGAGGGTTGCCCTGTCCTTGGTTTTGACCACTATGTCATCGATATAAGCTTCCATATTTCTATAGAACTGGGGTTCAAAACCAATCTAGAACGCCCTCGCAAACGTCGAACCAGCACTCTGCAGCCCGAAAGGCATCCGTATGAAATAATACGTACCACATGGGGTGATGAATGTTGTCTTCTCTTTGTCTTCTCTTGTCATGAAGATCTGGTGGTAGCCGGAGTAGGCATCGAGGAATGACAACAGATCACACCCAGCTGTGGAGTCAACAATCTAGTCGATGCGCGGCAACGGGAAGGGGTCCTTAGGACAAGCCTTATTGATATCTGTGTAATCAATACACAACCTCCACTTTCCATTAGCCTTGCGCACTACAACCGGATTGGCCAACCACGTTGGATGGAGCACTCCTCTTACCAAACCCGCTGCTTCCAGTTTCCGGATCTCCTCTGTGATGAACTCTTGTCGTTCCAAAGCTTGCTTTCTGACCTTCTACTTGACGGGCCGCGCATGGGGACAGACAGCAAGGTGGTGCTCAATCACCTCCCTGGGAACGCCGGGGATGTCGGAAGCTTGCCATGCAAACACATCGACATTCGCCCGCAGGAAGGTGACGAGCGCGTCTTCCTTTTGTCATCAAGGGTGGAGCTTATGGTGAAAGCTCCTCCCGTGCCGTCCTCATTGACAGAAACCTTCTTGGTTCCCGGCGGTATGGTCCTGGGCTTCTTGTTTCCGCCGGTGGAGCTCTCCGGCACGTCCTCGACGGGAGCGCTACACTCCGAAGAGGTGCGCTTGCCGGAGTGGGTGTCCGAGGTCTCACCGGTCTTCTTCTTCTTCTTCTTCCCTCCCGGGGTCCCAGCGGCAAGAGCAAGTGCCCTAGTGGCGGCAGCTGCTGCAACTGTTTGCTGGTATAGTTGGTCAGCGCAAACCAGCGCATCTTTCTTATCGGAGGGGATGGTGATGATCGTCACAGGTCCTGGCATCTTCAGGATGTTGTAGGCGTAGTGTGACACCGCCATGAACTTGGCCAGCGCTGGGCGTCCAAGGATCCCGTTGTAGGGCAAGGGGATCTTGGCAACATCAAACACGATCCTCTCCGTCCTGTAGTTCAGATCGCTTCCAAAAGTCACAGGCAGCATGATCTTTCCCTTAGGTTGGCTTCTTCCTGGGTTGACCCCCTGAAACGTGCCCGTCTCTTTGAGGTCCCCATCAGGAATCTGCAGTTTCTCGATCACGGCAGGCGAGATCAAGTTCAGACCGGCCCCGCCATCGACTAGCATCTTTGTCACCTTGAGGTTGCGTATTATTGGTGAAACCAACAATGGCAAGAACCCGACCGCAGTAGTGCGATCAGGGTGATCCTCAATGTCAAAAATGATAGGTGTGCTGAACCACTTCAGCGGCCTTTGGGCATCAAACGACGGCTCTGCCGCTGTAATCTCTCGCGCCCACTATTTAAGCTGGCGGTGAGAAGTATGCAGCGAGGCGCCGCCGTCGACGCACATGGCCTCTGTAGCTTTATAAACTCTTGGTCGCCGGATTCATCGTCCTCTTCGTGATCGTCATCTTCTGGCTTTTTGTCACGGCCCCGGGCGGGCCTCTCCTGTTGTTTATCCTTGCTGCGACAGCCTGCCTGGCCGTCACGCTTCTTGCCGGACCCCCTCAGCACCGTCTTGGCCCTTCTCCTTGTCCCGCCTCTCATATTCAGCCCTCTGCTTCTCAGCGAGGAGCTCAACCTGTCGGTAGTCTTGGAGAGCGTGGCCTTTGGTGCGATGGGTCTTGTAGTATCGCTTGTCGGAGTTTCCTAGCTTCTCGGCAACCGCCAAGGCCCGGTAGGCGACACATCCTGTAATTTCCTTGCGGGGTCATCTGCCTTGGCTTTCTTGGTGGAGCCGGTGTCATCAGATCCCTTGACGGCAAGCACAACTTTACCTTTGCGCTTCCTGTTGCGGCACCGGCCCTTCTTCGCCGGGGCGGCACTATCTTCATCTGAGGAGTCGGTTTCCACGTCGGCGTCTTCGCTGGGGTACTTCCTTCCCTATTTAGCCCAGGCACGTCTGTCAGCAAGAACATAGAGTTCTGCTACATCTTTCACCTTGTTCATTGCCAGATCTTCGCGCATCTTGCGGTTACGCACGTTCTGATGGAACGCGCTGACGATGGCGGCAGGGTGAACATCAGGGATATTATACTGTATCCGGCTGAACCTCTGTATATACTTGCGGAGACTCTCGCCTCCCTTCTGGGGAATGACGTGCAGGTCGCTCGCTTGGCCATGGGCTTGGTGGCCTCCAGTAAAGGCGCCCACAAACTCATGGCACAAATCCGACCAGGAGGAAATAGAGTCTACTGGCAAGTGCATCAACCATGACATGGCGTTGGGTTTAAGAGCCAACGGAAAGTAATTCGCAAGCACCTTATCGCCGCGGGCTCCGGCAGCTTGCATCGCAATGGTGTAAATGCTGAGGAACTCGGACGGGTGGGTCTTGCCGCCGTACTTTTCGCCCACGTCAGGTTTGAAGGTGCGGTGAGTGGGCCACTGGAACTGCCGCAGCTCACGGGTAAAAGCCGGACAACCTACCTCGTAAGGTAGGCCTCCAGGGCTCTCCGGTGCCGGGTGGTTCACAGCGGGCCCTGCTCGCTTATCTTACTGGTGGCGCGCTCCGCACCGGCGCTCGATAGTGGTTTGAGCGTCTTCATGTTCTCGTTCCCGAAGGACTTGGCGCTGGTCGCGGTGGGTCCGCGGGTCGGACGACGCTATGGAGATTTCGTCGCCCGCAACGTCGCGGCGGGCTGGCGTCCGCGGTACCGAGCGAGGAGGAGGCGAGTGCACCGTGGTCGCGGCGCCGCCAGCTTTCCTGCCACTGGTGCGTGGGACTCCGTCGGAGCGTCGACCCGGGGGCTCCACCGGACTTGGTTTGTCTTTGTTGGCCACCACAACAAGGCTTCGGATAGTGGCTCTCCATTCGTCGAGTTTCCTCGCAGTGGGAGGAAAATCGAGGAGCAACTACGCGCGCGCCAGGGCTTCTGCTGGCGTTGGTGGCAGCGAAACCTGCACGGATCGCGACGCGCTTCGACTTCTGACCATGTCAGAAGGAGCTCTATCACGACCCCGCGGTCGCATGCCATCTTCACCAGCGCCTCGGCGAGCGGGCAGGTCTTCTACCTCCCGGGAGTGGCGCTCAGGGCTCTTCCCGCGGAGACGCCCGGGGTCTTCGGCATGATTGCGCCGTTCGTCGCACGCCGTTTGAGAGGAGCGCGCCATCGTCGCCGGCGTGGGAGTCTTGGAGGCCCTCGCATCGCCTTCGGGCGGGGCGGTAGCGATCTTAGAAGGCCCCGCGCCACCCGCGGAGGGCCTGGCTCCGTCTTTGGATTTGGCGGCGTGCGGCCCGTTACCAGGCGCACGAACATCGCCGCCTCCCAAACTCCGACTGCTGGGACGGTGTTGGTGTTCACGAACGGCGCCACGGGTCCTTTCTGCGACCGGTCCGCTGCTCGCCCGCGTCGGGACGGGATGTCCGGCTTTCGACGGGCCAACCGCCACCATCGTCTTCTTCTTGGACGCCATGACGATGAAGAAGCGTCGAGCTAACTGCTAAAGCCGATTCACACAACTGCGCCCCTACCTGGCACGCCAAAGATGTCAGTGATGAACGACACCTATGGGATCACAAGAATCCCTACTATGGTTGCGGGGCGCGGGGTCATGAGAAGAGCGGATCAAACAGATAGCACACGGTTTCTTTATCTAGGTTCGGGCCGCGAGGATGCGTAAAACCCTACTCCTGCTTTGGTGGATTGTATATCTGTGTTCTTGAGCTAGCTATGGGGCGTGAGGAGCTCCAAAAAGCCGAATTCTCCTCCTGGTCGCCTCGGGCCTCCTTTTATAGGAAAGGGGTTGCCACAGTAGCACCAGGAGGTGGAAAGGGAACAGTGATGCGAGGTTATCCCTCGCATTACATGACAAGGCGCATTTAATGCGTCTTGCGCAGGTATCCTCGCTTTATCGGGGATGGGGGAGAGCCCTGTCTCGTCCGTCGCCGCTCCCTCTTGCGTCGACACGCGCCCTGGCCAGCGGCGCCCGCGGTGCCATGTAGGCAGGCAGGCAGCTGAGGTGGCGCAGTGCTGGGTCTCCACGAAGATCTGCATGCCGCCACGTAGGTGCCTGCCCAGCTAGTTGGGTCGGCAGCTGCATGCGAACGGCGGTGGAGGTTTGACTGGAGCGGGCCTGATGGTGGCCCTATGGGTGTTCTCGGCAAGGGCCTTGCCGGGGCCCCGACAAGGGTCTTGCCGTGGCGCCTGCTGTCATCCCCGGCAAGGCTCTTGCTGGGGGCCTTGTGGTCTTCCTTGGCTGGGATCCCGCCAAGGATCATCATCTTCTAAAGGGTGTATCTGATCTTGAATGCCTTCACAAAGATCTGCATGCCACCATGGGGATGTCTCCCGAATCCTTTCCCCATGGGGGCAGTGGACTCAAGGGTGACTCACTCCGTAGGCGTGTGGCAAGCTGCCACGGCAAGGGTCTTGCCGGGTTTGCTAAAACCGCCTCCCAGCAAGGATCTTGATGAGGACATGGCTACCACAGTTAGACACATATCCCCTGTTGTTTTACCTCTTGGAACAGTTGCTAGAGCTCAGATACGCCAATTAAATTATCAGGTACTTTCATTTCTTGGTAATGTTTCTAGTGTTCATGAGAATATGATGCTGCCTAACTTAGATACATTTGTGTTGCTTTCAATTGAAGGGCCTAGCACGGACAAGAAGGATGAACATTGGAGCATGGTCAAGCACGGAGATGAAGGTGCGTGCAAAGAGAACAAGAACGGAGGTTCAAGTGGAGATTTCCGGACTTTGAAGCCACCATGATGACATACAAGAAGATGGACGAAATATACAAGATGGCCTTTCATAAATTTCCTCCATAGCTTATTATTGGTGTCGCGCCACCTTATTTTAGGCCAGGCCCATGTAATCTATTTTTAGAGTCCATATTATAGTGGAAACGACTTAGGAGGTGTTTTAGTCCCACCTTGCCAAGGGTGGACAAAATCCCCTCTCTTTTCCCTATATATATAGCCCTTAAGGCTTCGTTTAGACTGGGGGATTTGTTTAGTTAAAAGTTAGCTGTTGCAACTTCGTGTACTTCGTTTGTGTCCAACGACCAGACCAAGACCGCTTATGAAACCCCACTTTTATCAATATTTCATCCATACTCGCAATCTTGATAGAGGCGAGGGTGTCCCGATCTTTCGATGAGATGATAACTATCAATTCGGTGGAGACGACTTTGACGATCCGACTACAAACGTGCACGACGTTGCACCTTAGCAATCGCTAAACCAATCTCCTGAGGTTACTGACGATGCCGGAAGCACGGTCAGCCTAACCACGAAGGTCTATTCCTGCAACAATCGAAGAACGAGCAAGAATATGATAAAGCAATCTGAATATTGCAAATATATATGAGGTATTGATAATGGTGGGGATCCGGAAGCGGTCTTGGTCTGGTCGTTGGACACAAACGAAGTACACGAAGTTGCAATGGCTAACTTTTAACTAAACAAATCCCCCAGTCTAAACGAAGCCTTAAGGGCTATATACCAGTGTGGTCAATAACCTCTCGGAGTTGGTTGCGGAAAGTTTTGTGCGTATCAAAAGAAAAGATTAAAAAAAGGCAAGTGCCAATCGGTTTGGTTGGTGGCCATTGTTGTTGGGCAATTTTCTTTGAAAAAAGAAGGAAGGCAGGACATGAGTTGTGCGCTAATTGGAAAGTAATACGCAAAAAAAAATCAGCCAAATAAAAAAAAGAGGGCTGATCGGTTTAATTTAATTGGAAAGTGAGTTAAAACAAAAGGCACGTGCGTTGGTGTATGGTAGCTAGCTGATTTTGTGGGAAGTTTGCTGGGGCGTTTTGACTAAAAAGAAGAGGAAAAGGGGGACGTAGTATGCACCTGGTTTGGTAACTTCGGATCTGCAAAATAAAAAAAAGATCAGGCCGAATCTTACTGGTTTGGTAACTTCAGATCAGCTAAAAAAAAGAGCAGATTTGGCCTGATTACGGGAGAAGTGGAGATCGCAGCAAAAAAAAAGAGAGAGAGAAGGCAAGTGCTGATCCAAATTTGGCCTGTTTGATGATGACATGACTACCTTGGATACGACCAAAAATATTGCATACATGCATATTTGTCAGGTGATTTCTAATGCAAACTATTCAATAGTCTATTTATGTTATCCGGAACAAAAATACTTCACACACTTTTGTGTTTTGTCTAATTGCAGGTGTACGGGACATTTGTACAATCCACATATGAAGATAAGGGAAAAGGAGATGTTTAGGTTTTGTTCAAAAAGTCCTCTCACGTCACTTTTGGGCCAAGAGAAGATAGAGTCCAAGTCTCTCACGTTCTGGATTCAGATTCGGACTGCACAGACAAACCTGACTCAAAACGCCAACAACTTTTTCATACGGACTCCGAATTGAGTGATTCTTTTTTTGTTGAAAACTAGATTTCGTGCTCTTTCCATACCAATTGGATTCACCTTCAAATTCGTCCGGAGCGTTGAGTTACGGACGAAACAATCTGACGTTGCAGCAGAATCCGAGTCAAACTACAAGCCCAAAGGTGTTGCATCACCTCCACTTGGGCCCATGAGCCTTGTACGACCTAGGGTTAGTTTTAGGCTGCCTTGGGATGTCCTCCCACCTCCTTGGCCGCCACCCCTTGCTCCTATATAAGTAGATCCATCTAGTAGCTTTTTCCTTGGGATTTGTTTAGTTAAAAGTTAGCCATTGCAACTTCGTGTACTTTGTTTGTGTCCAACGACCAGACCAAGACCGCTTCCGGATCCCCACCATTATCAATACTTCATATATATTTGCGATATTCAGATTGCTTTATCATATTCTTGCTCGTTCTTCGATTGCTTGCAGGAATAGACCTTCGTGGTCAGGCTGACCGTGCTTCCAGCATCGTCAGTAACCTCAGGAGATTGGTTTAGCGGTTGCTAAGGCGCAACGTCGTGCACGTTTGTACTCGGATCGTCAAAGTCTTCTCCACCAAATCGATAGTTATCATCTCATCGAAAGATCGGGGCCCTCGCCTCTATCACTGTTGAAGGAAATTTCGTTTTTTGCATCTTGTTTCCAAAGAAAGGCCTCACGTGGTAGAATACACGCACATCTTTTGGAAGGATAGAAAAGAAAAACAGATTCGACAGCTTCTGTTGTGTTGGTCCGGTTGCAAAATTTGCACTGGAGGAAAAAAAAAGACAAGTACATCTATACATGCTAGTTTGTTTGGTTGGAATCATTCACGTTGGAGACCACGCTGCAAAAAAAACCAGAATATTGTGGAAGGATGAGATAGATTTAAGTGGTTTATTCTGTTTGGAGGGCATCCTATTGTTCGGAAGTATCTTCGAGTGCAGTTTTTTTTCCCTCACCGTGTATTGTTTTGTGCTACTTTGTCAGTGCGTCAAAATTATTTGTGTTATAGGCTCGCGTCTCTAGCACAGTCTAGCCTAGAACCAGCACTCGACCACTTTGAACGAATTTTCAGCTTGCATTAATTAACATGGTTGTAGCATTTTTTTCACATATATAAAGCCAACCCAGCTCCACATATTTCTACACCGTCTATCCATACGTTCACCTGGCAATCGCTTTACCCAACTTTTGGAGTTACTTGACACCGCTGGTTGCCGATCACCGCCTGCTGCATGGTAAGACATTGTAAGACATTGATATTTGCTTTCCTGTGAGCGTTTTACTACCACATCCTAGTAGTTATAGGAACATTATTTTTGGATTTTGTTTCTTGTTTCTACTAATCATGACAGGATCTAGAGTCAATCCATGGGCTTTGTCGATCGCGGGAGACGTGCCACCACCTATGCAAATTCCACAACGATCACGAGAGGTGCATAAACATCCAAATGCACATGATCAGGTTAATGTTTCTATACCATCATTTAATGGCCGTTTTAGACCTGCTTTATATATTGAATGGGAGTTCGACATAAATATTATATTTGCTTCCCATAATTTTGATGAACATAAAAAAGTTAAGGTTGCGGTTGGTTCTTTCACTGGTTATGCTTTAGTTTGGTGGAGTGAATATTGTCGGTTACACCCTGATTATATACCTATTACTTGGGATGATTTGAAACTTGCCATGCGACATACATTCGTCCCCGCTTATTATACTCGTGACATGATTAAAAAGTTGCAACATTTAAAACAAGGTAGTGACACTGTAATGAAATATTATGATGATTTACAAACTACCTTGTTGCATTCCTCTTTAGAAGAAAGTGAAGAAGAATTTATGGATAGATTTTGGGGAGGATTAAACCGTGACATTCAGGAGATACTAATTCATGAAACATGTTATCCTATGGACCGTTTGTTTCGTCTTGCTTGCAAAGCTGAACAGGAGATAACAAGACGTGTTGCCCACAAGATAAACAAGCGGAAGGTGCAAATCCCACGAGTTGCGACGGTTGTTCCTTCCACCACTGCGTCTCCTATGGCAACAACATCCATTGTTGAGAGCACTACATCACCTCCACCATGTGACATGTCGCCACCTAGAGTGCCTACATCATCTTTGTTGATCATAAGAGGTAATGACAAAGGTACCGATCTTCCACCTCCACATGAGTATGATGAATGCCTTGTCAATTTAAATGAACCATGCGATGAGCTACCCACTACTTTGATCACACCAGCTATTTTAGAGGACTATGTTCATGATTTGACTTTGCCATGTGATCAAACAATTTTGAGTGAACCCATTGAATTAACAATTGATGCAAAAGAACCATGTGAATTAGTGAAAAGATCAGATTTGGATCAAATACGTTTGAAAATAGTTGTGCCAATGTTTAATCATTTTGATATGACCTCTAATCTTGGTGATGGTTCATCAAGGTTGGGATGGTTTAATGATGAGCATTGCCAATCTTTTATTATGAATAAGAGCTTCACTTATATGTGCAAACTGAGTTGCAATATTTTCATGCCTTTGACTTCTTGTGATAATATATTGGCTTTATTTTTCACGACTTTTGAAGGGTGCTCTTGTATAACTGTGTCACATGTGCCACAACTGAGATCAGTTAAAATGGATGACATATACATATACAACGTGTACACCTTGTCTCTATTGTTAGCCATATTTCAGATTAAGCAACGCCGAGGACGGCTTTGTTTTCAAGAAGGGGGGGATGATGAGGACATGGCTACCACAGTTACACCCATATCCCCTGTTGTTTTACCTCTTGGAACAGTTGCTAGAGCTCAGATACGCCAATTAAATTATCAGGTACTTTCGTTTCTTGGTAATGTTTCTAGTGTTCATGAGAATATGATGCTGCCTAACTTAGATACATTTGTGTTGCTTGCAATTGAAGGGCCTAGCACGGACAAGAAGGATGAACATTGGAGCATGGTCAAGCACGGAGATGAAGGTGCGTGCAAAGAGAACAAGAACGGAGGTTCAAGTGGAGATTTCCGGACTTTGAAGCCACCATGATGACATACAAGAAGATGGACGAAATATACAAGATGGCCTTTCATAAATTTCCTCCATAGCTTATTATTGGTGTCGCGCCACCTTATTTTAGGCCAGGCCCATGTAATCTATTTTTAGAGTCCATATTATAGTGGAAACGACTTAGGAGGTGTTTTAGTCCCACCTTGCCAAGGGTGGACAAAATCCCCTCTCTTTTCCCTATATATATAGCCCTTAAGGCTTCGTTTAGACTGGGGGATTTGTTTAGTTAAAAGTTAGCCATTGCAACTTCGTGTACTTCGTTTGTGTCCAACGACCAGACCAAGACCGCTTCCGGATCCCCACCATTATCAATACCTCATATATATTTGCAATATTCAGATTGCTTTATCATATTCTTGCTCGTTCTTCGATTGCTTGCAGGAATAGACCTTCGTGGTTAGGCTGACCGTGCTTCCGGCATCGTCAGTAACCTCAGGAGATTGGTTTAGCGATTGCTAAGGCGCAACGTCGTGCACGTTTGTAGTCGGATCGTCAAAGTCATCTCCACCAAATCGATAGTTATCATCTCATCGAAAGATCGGGACACCCTCGCCTCTATCAGATCTTGCCGGGGGGAGGGGTCCGCTTCATCCCCTTTGCTCTTTGTGGTCTTGTTCTTGGTGTCGTTCTGCTTCTCCTGAGCTTCGGCCTTACCTTGGCTCACCTCCCTTGCGTTGCCCAGTGTGGTGGTGCTCGTGGCTCAGACTGCCCGCGCACAGTTATAGGGGTACAAAAAGTGTACCCCTCTTTTTGTACACCGACAAAGGGACGATACAAGTAGCACGTTGTTCTCCGTGAGGAGGTCATGAAGGTCTTGCCATTAGGGGTCTTAAATCCAAGTGGATCTTCTCCGAAGAGGTGACGGTCCCCCTCGTGGAGTAGATCCGGATGGATAAGTGAAGCTCTATCTCACATATCAGCTAACACAACCCTAATCCTAACTAGGAGGAGGAGGTCTATTTGTAGTCTTAGTGCAAATGGGTGCGAAGTGAAGGGGTACATGGGCCTCGGGCCCGAAACTGTGCACAGATGGGTACCAGACGTCCATTGGGTACCGGTCGTCCGGTGGCTCACGGGCATCCGGACGTCCGGAAGTCGCCGGACTTCTGCTAACTTGGCTCGATGGAGGTGGCACCAAATTTCCGGAGACGGTCGGTCATCCGGTCGCTTCCGACATCCACTGGTTTGGTTCGGGTGTGGTGGTGCCGGTCGTCCGGTGTAGGCCAAATGTCTGCTCGCTGGGAGGTGGAGTCGGTCGTCCGGTCCCGACCGGTAGTCCGTTGGCTGGAGCTTCTTTGGCAGCTCTATTTCTTGTCCATCAACCTTGGTGTCCTCGCCGTCTTGTCCGTTGGATGTAGCTGCTCCATGGCCTTCCTTCAAGTACCTGATCAAACATAGTGTTTTCGCTTGAGTTAGTAGCCATGTCTCATGTATAGGAAGTGGTAGTTAGGAGAGGAGTGAGTTCACTTTATCTTCGATAGCCTTTGCTCGGGCCCTTGTCATTGGTCCAAGTGGTGTCGTAGGAGATGTAGGTAGATCCATGGGGATGACTTTGGGATGCTCCGCATTATTCCCACTCCTTGATGTTCCTCTTGATCAATATGCGGAGTAGAGTGGAGAGTGTTCGGTTCGTCACTTCCGTTTGGCCGTCGGTTTGGGGATGGTATGCCGAAGCGAACAAGAGCTTGATTCCGAGGTTGGCGCATAAGGTCTTCCAAAAGTAACTCAAGAACTTGACGTCGCGGTTCGAGACAATCGTCTTTGGCACTCCATGTAGGCGCAGGATTTCTCTACAAAAACGATTTGCAACATGTGAAGCATCCCTTATCTTGCTGCATGGTATGAAATGTGCCATTTTAGAGAATTGGTCCACAACAACAAACACGGAATCCTTTCCACTTCTAGTCATAGGTAAACCAAGCACAAAATCCATGCTAATATCCTCCCAAGGGTGATATGGAATTGGAAGGGGCATATAAAGGCCATGGGATTGGGCTTTAGACTTAGCTTTGCAACATGTAGAGCATCGGTTGGTGAAGCATGAGACATCGCGGAACATCTTGGGCCAAAAATAGTTCTTGGAGAGCGTAGAAAATGTCTTGTCGCATCCAAAGTGTCCCATTAATCCTCCTCCATGAGATTCTTGCAAAAGTAACAAACAAAGAGAAGACTCGGGGATGCAAAGTTTGTTAGCTCTCATAAGATAATCATCTTTGATGTAATAGCATTCCCAAGACGTATGCGTCAAACATTAGCGTAAGGAGTAGCAAAAGTAGGATCATGCGCATACAAGTCTTTTATGTGCTCAAAGCCTATGACATTCAATTCAAGTTGGGTAACAAGCATGCATCTACGGGAAAGAGCATCCGCTAGAACATTTTCCTTACATTTAATATACTTGATGACATAAGGAAATGACTCAATGAATTCACTCCATTTAGCATGACGCTTGTTCAACTTAGTTTGACCCTTAAGATACTTAAGTGTTTCATGATCGGTGTGAAGAATGAACTCATGAGGACGGAGATAATGCTCCCAAACATGCAAGACTCTCAGTAAAGCATATAGCTCTTTGTCATAGATGGGATAATTGAGTTGCGCTCCGGAGAGTTTTTCACTAAAGAAAGCTATAGGGAGCTTCTCTTGCATTAACACACCTTCTATGCCATAACCGCTAGCATCGCAATGAATCTCAAATGGTTTACCGAAGTTGGGTAAAGCAAGCAAATGAGCATGTGTAAGAAAATTCTTAAGCTTATCGAATGCGGTATCTTGGGATGGTCCCCAAAAAAATGATGCATTGTTCTTACTTGAAGCATGCAAAGGTGAAGCAATGGTGCTAAAATCCTTCGCAAATCTATGATAGAAACCGGCTAAACCAAGAAAACTACGCACTTGTTGGAAGTTGGTTGGTCGGGGACAAGTTTTAATAGCATTGATCTTAGATTCATCTACATGAACACCCTTAGAAGACACAACGAAACCGAAGAAAACAAGCTTATCAACACCAAAAAGGAATTTGTCCATATTAGCATAAAGTCACTCTTTTCTAAGAGTTTGCAACATGGTTTTAAGATGGGTGACATGATCTTTGAGAGATTTGCTAAAAACAAGATATCGTCAAAATACACCAATATAGGGTCAAAGAACAAAAAGCATGACTCGCATGAAAGTACCGGGTGCTTTGGATAAACCCATTGGCATAACAAGCCATTCATATAAGCCAAATTTGGTCTTAAATGCGGTTTTCCATTCATCGCCTTCTTGGATGCGTATTTGATAGTAGCCACTCTTAAGATCAATCTTAGAGAAAATGGTGGCTCTGCTAAGCTCATTTAGCATATCATCTAGGCGTGGAATAGGGTAACAATAATGCACATTAATAGCATTGGTAGGACGACAATCGGAACACATGCAAAATGTACCATCTTTCTTGGGAACAAGGATTACCGGTACGGCACAAGGGCTCAAGCTTCCTCGTACATGGTCGTTGTCGATGAGTTGTTGTACTTGCCATTGTATCTCCTTGGTTTCCTCGAGGTTGACGCGGTAGGGAGCCTTGTTAGGAAGTGGTGCTCCGGGGATAAGGCCGATTCGGTGCTCGATGCCTCGTAGAGGAGGTAGACCCGGAGTAGCTCATCGACGAATACATCTTGCAATTCCTGCAAAAGAGAAGATAACACTGAAGGTAGATTGTGAGAATTGTTAGTTTTTGGTGCCTCATCCTTGCACAAAAGGACATAGAGCATGACACTTGATGGGTTCTCACACACTTCTCTCATCTCATGTTTGGTGGCAAATAGGACTAGGTTTTTCTTGTTGCTCATCGTGGAAGCACTCATTTTGGGCTTGTGGCGCTCACTCTCTTTTTGGTGGTTCTCTCTCTCGCTATTCCCTCCACGATTGGTGGCTTGCTTGTCGATGATCACTTGGCTTGGAGACATAGGTCGTAGAACGTACTCCTTTCCTTTCATCTTGAAGCTATTATGATTTGTAAGCCCATCGTGAAAGACACCTCGGTCAAATTTCCATGGTCGTCCAAGGAGGAGGTGGAAAATGCTCGACATGGATAGTGTCGGAGTCGCTTAGCAATTTAACCTTGTAGGGATGTGGGTGCTTCATCTTGATCAATTGGAGTTTGGAGAAAAGTTCTTCACTTGCCAAGTTATGACAACTCCCTCCATCGATGATGACCTTGACGGACCTTCCATTGAAGCCGGCCTTGGTGTGGAAGATATGGCATCTTTGGTCTTCTTCTTGTTGATGTTGAAGTGTCAAGACCTTGGAGACAACAAGAGCGGGGCTCAGATCTTCGTCACAAAAGACTTGATCATCTTCATCTGCGTTCACTTGCCGGTGCATGGCCACTTGCTCAAGGGCTTCCATTTCTCCTTCACTCATGGAGTCGTATGTACCATCGTCGTTGAAGATCATGGTGCGCTTGTTTGTACACTCGAAGGACTTGTGGCCTCGGCCGCCGCATGTAAAGCATTTGAAGGAACTTGTCTTGATGGTCTCATCGTTTGGGGTAGATGATGAAGAAGCTTTCGCCTTGAAGTTGCTTGTAGTCGGAGGACGACTGGAGGTTGTCGAAGTTTTCTTGTAACTTGACTTGTCGCCGTTGCTTGTAGATGGCTTGGTTGAGGTAGAAGGTGTTGGAGTCGTTCAAGCTTGGGTGTTGGAGAAACCACAGGACTTGGATGAGAACTTGGCATACTTGAAGTCATCTTGCACTTGACGTTCCACCTTGGTACTTGATGCACTAGCTCAATGAGGTTCGAGTATGGTTGGAAGTCGGCGATCTTCTTGATAGGGTGATTGAGTCCATTCAAGAAACATGCCATAGTTTGCTCAGCATCTTCCATGACATTGGCTCTTACCATGGCAATCTCCATTTCCTTGTAGTATTCTTCAACGCTCTTGGTTCCTTGTTTGAGAAGTAGGAGTTTCTTCAAGAGGTCGCGGTTGTAGTAGGTTGGCACGAAACATGCTCTCATGACATCCTTCATTTGTGCCTAAGTTGTGATGGTTGGTTCACCTCTTTCCTCTCAGCACTCAATGACTTGTCCCACCAAATGAGGACATAGTCTTGGAACTCAAGGGATGCCATCACGATCTTCTTCTCTTCCTCATAGTTGTGCAAGCGGAAGATTTTTTTCAACCTTCAATGCCCATGAAAGGTATTCTTCGGGATCATTGCTTCCTTTGAACTTGGGCATGGTGAACTTTAGCTTGTTGTAGCATTGCTCTTCATTGTGTTGGGGTCAGGGTTGATGACGTGCTTGACGTGGAGGATTGTCTCCCTCAACTTGCTCTTGTCTTGGAGGATTTCCATTGTCTTCATGCTCTTGGTGAACTTGAGGTCCTTATCAAGCTTCCGGAGGAGGTTGTTGATAGAGGCAAAGGTGTCCCGTCTTTTGATGAGATGATGGATATCGCTTTGGTGGCAGTCGACTTTGACGATCCGACTACGAACGTGCGAGGACGTCGCGCCTTAGCAATCGCTAAACCAACTCCGAGAGGTTATTGACCATGCCGGAGCACGATCAACCTGACCACGAGGGTCTGTTTCCTGCGAGCAAACGAAGAACAAGCAAGAAACTGAGATTGCAATCTGGATATTGCGAATATAAGATGAAAGCTTTATTGATCAAGGTGGGGTTCTGTGACGCCTTTGTCTGGTCATTGAACACAAACGAAGTACGCGAAGTTGCAGCTATGGTGAACTTTTAATCTAAACAAAACCCAAAGTCTAAACAATGCCCTAAGAGCTGTATATATGGAGGAAGAGGGGGGAATTTCGTGACCCTTGGTGGAGGGGTCCGAAATCAACCCTATCTCTTGTTTCCCCACACATACGGACTCTAAAAATAGCCTATACTTATGTATTTCGAAATTACATGGGCCTGGCCCAATAATAAGGTGATGCAGCACCTATAATAGCCTCGGGACGAAATTTATGAAGTGGCATCTTGTATATTTCGTCCAAGGCTTCATGCACCCATTATGGTGGCTTCAAAGTCCTGAAATCATCACTTGTAACTCCGTTCTTGTTCCCCATGCGCATGCCATCATCTCCATGCTTGTTCTTAATCCAATGTTCATCCTTCTCCAAGCTAGGCCCTTCATTTGTAAGCAAAACAAATGTATCCAATTTAGGCAGCATCATATTCTCATGAACATTAGAATCATTACCAAGAAATGAAAGTACCTGGTAATTTAGTTGGCGTGCGCGAGCTCTAGTAATTGGTCCAGTATTTATAGCAGCAGGGGCTGTGGGTGTAATAATTGTATTGATGTCCTCATCATCCTCCCCTTCTTGAAATAAAGTCGTCCTCGACGGAAGTTCATCTTCCTCACCCAAATAAGGCTTGAAATCTGCAATGTTAAAAGTGGGACTAACCCCAAAATCTGCAGGCAGCTCAAGTTTATATGCATTATCATTTATTTTCTCTAACACCTTAAAGGGACCATCAGCACGTGGCATTAACTTTGATTTGCGCAAATCCGGAAATCTATCCTTACGCAAATGTAACCAAACAAGATCTCCAGGTGCAAACACAACATGTTTTCTACCCTTATCTCCAGCAAGTTTATATTTAGCATTCATACGCTCAATGTTTTCCTTAGTTAACTCATGCATTTTTAAAATCAATTCAGCACGTTGTTTAGCATCAAAATTAACCTTCTCCGAAGATGGAAGAGGCAACAAATCAATAGGTGCACGAGGTAGGAAACCATACACAACTTCAAAAGGGCACATCTTAGTAGTAGAATGCAATGAACGATTATAAGCAAATTCAATATGACGCAAGCATTCCTCCCACATTTTCTTATTATTCTTCAAAACAGCCCTAAGCATAGTAGAGAACGTTCTATTGACTACTTCAGTTTGTCCATCAGTTTGGGGGTGACAAGTAGTACTAAAAAGCAGTTTAGTCCCCAACTTAGCCCATAAACATCTCCAAAAGTGGCTAAGAAATTTAGTATCACGATCTGAAACAATAGTATTTGGCACACCATGCAAGCGAATAATTTCACGAAAGAACAAATCAGCAACATTAATAGCATCATCGCTTTTATGACATGGTATAAAGTGTGCCATTTTCGAGAATCTATCCACGACAACAATTATGCTATCCCTCCCCTTCTTTGTTCGAGGTAAACCTAAAACAAAGTCCATAGATATATCCTCCCAAGGAACACTAGGTACAGGCAAAGGCATATATAAACCATGAGGATTGAGTCGTGACTTAGCTTTTTGACATGTAGTGCAGCGAGCAATAAAACGCTCAACATCCCGTCTCATCTTTGGCCAAAAGAAATGTGTAGCAAGTACGTCCTCCGTCTTCTTCACGCCAAAGTGTCCCATTAATCCTCCTCCATGCGCCTCCTGCAACAACAAAAGACGAACGGAGCTAGCTGGAATGCATAGCTTGTTAGCACGAAACACAAATCCATCGTTAACGACGAACTTGTTCCACATTCTTCCTTCTTTACAATTCTGCATTACATCTTTAAAATAAGCATCATGCACATATTGATCTTTGATGGTCTCCAAACCAAATATTTTGAAGTCAAGTTGTGAAAGCATAGTATAGCGGCGAGACAATGCATCAGCAATAACATTTTCTTTTCCCTTCTTGTGTTTAATGACATACGGAAAAGTGTCAATGAATTCAACCCATTTAGCATGTCTACGATTCAGTTTAGCTTGACTTTTAATATGTTTCAAAGATTCATGATCAGAATGTATAACAAATTCTTTGGGCCATAAATAATGTTGCCATGTTCTAAAGTCCGAACAAGAGCATATAATTCTTTATCATAAGTAGAATAATTCAGACTAGGCCCACTCAATTTTTCAGAAAAGTATGCAACAGGTTTGCCATCTTGTAATAACACACCGCCTAATCCAATTCCACTAGCATCACATTCAAGCTCAAAAGTCTTATTAAAATCAGGAAGTTGGAGTAAAGGAGCATGTGTCAACTTATCTTTCAATACCGAGAAGGCTTCTTCCTGTGCGGTACCCCAAAGAAAAGGCACATCTTTCTTTGTAAGCTCATTGAGAGGTGCAGCAATGGTGCTGAAATCTCTCACAAAACGCCTATAGAATCCAGCGAGTCCAAGAAAACTCCTCACTTGTGTGACCGTTTTGGGTTGCGGCCAACTCTCAATAGCTTCAATCTTGGCTTTATCAACTTCAATTCCCTGTGGAGTAACAACATAGCCAAGAAAAGATACTCGGTCGGTGCAAAAGGTGCACTTCCCAAGGTTACCAAACAAACGTGCATCACGTAGAGCAATAAAAACAGCATGTAAATGTTCCAAATGTTCTTCCAAAGATCTGCTATAAATCAATATGTCATCAAAGTAAACTACCACAAATCGTCCAATGAAAGCACGTAAAACTTCGTTCATTAATCTCATGAAAGTACTAGGTGCATTAGTTAACCCAAAAGGCATGACTAACCACTCATATAATCCAAAATTAGTTTTGAATGTTGTTTTCCATTCATCTCCCAATTTCATACGAATTTGATGGTATCCACTACGCAAATCAACTTTGGAGAATATTGTAGAGCCACTCAATTCATCAAGCATATCATCTAGCCTAGGAATAGGATGACGATAACGAATAGTAATATTATTAATGCCTCTACAATCAACACACATACGTGATGTACCATCCTTTTTCGGCACTAGAATAATAGGAACAGCACAAGGACTAAGGGATTTGCGTATATAACCTTTGTCGAGAAGCTCTTGTACTTGACGCATAATCTCCTTCGTCTCCTCTGGATTGGTACGGTACGGTGCACGGTTTGGCAGTGAAGCACCGGGAATTAAGTCAATCTGATGCTCAATCCCTCGAATAGGCGGTAATCTCGGTGGCACGTCTTGTGTAAAGACGTCCGCGAACTCCTGCAAAATGTTAGTGACAGCAGGAGGCAAAGAGGAAGGCACGTCCTCGAATGAAAATAATGCCTCTTTGCACACAAAAGTATAGCAAACAGATTTGCTGAAATCTAGCTCATCAATATCAGATTTGGTGGCAAATAAACATGCACTTTTCAATTTAATTTCAGAAGCAACACTAGATGGTTTATTATTAGGCTTCATTTGTTGCTCAAATTCTTTTGCCACAATCTGATTTTCACTCTTATTCGTCTCCTGTTTTGCTTTATTAGCTCTATTAATGTCATCTTTCAAAATTGAATCAGGAGTCATAGGAAGCAAAGTAATATTTTTATCCTTATGAACAAGAGTATAGTGATTGTTTCTACCATGGTGTACAGAATTTTTATGAAATTGCCATGGTCTACCAAGTAATAAGGAACATGCTTGCATAGGTACCACATCACAATCAACATAATCAGCATATGTAGAGATACTAAAATGCACACGAACAGTACGTGTTACCTTAACCTTGCCGCTGTTGTTGAACCATTGGATGTAGTAAGGATGTGGATGTGGTCTTCTGGTGAGAGAAAGCTTCTCCACCATCTCCATGCTAGCCAAGTTGTTGCAGCTCCCTCCATCTATGATGACGCGCACAGAACGTTCTTTCACAACTCCCTTGGTATGGAACAAATTGTGCCTCTGATTTTGCTCAGCTTGTGTGACCTGCACACTCAAAACACGTTGAGCAACTAAACATTCATACCTGTCAGCGTCTTCAGGAGCCATGTATTGCGTCTCATGATCAGAATCATCTCCACCATGTTCTTCACGTGTAATAAGAGCCAAAGTCTCCTAATCATAGTCACTAGCGGACTCATATCCACCATCCGCGGTAGCAATCATCACACGCGGAGATTTGCATTCTCTCGCATAATGACCTCCTCCCTTACAACGACGACAAATAATATCACTTGTGTGCCCTGTTGATGCCATGGAAGAAGCAGAACTCTGTGCAGGCCCAGCAGGTGCGCTCTTGGCAGATAATGGTGGTTGTGCCTGTTTTCTTGTATCATGACTGGAGGATACACCTGATTGAGGTGCTGGTGCAGTTGAAGTAGAAGATGCACGCGGTGTCCATGATGAAGGTCGGCCTGCAGAAAAGTTAGTTCGCGCCAATGCTTGTCGATCCTGCACTTCACGTTCAGCTTTACAAGCAAGATGGAATAAACGAGTGATATTAGTATACTCCTTATAGTCTAGAATGGTCTGAATCTCTCTATTTAATCCACCCAGAAAACGTGCAAGCATAGCTTCATTCTCCTCAACAATGCCACATCTAATCATGCCAGTTTGTAATTCCTGATAATATTCTTCTACAGAATTTTTTCCTTGTCTTAAGCGCTGTAATTTCTGAAGCAATTCACGTTGATAATATGGTGGAACCCAACGAGTACGCATAGAAGTTTTCAAAGCAGCCCAAGTAGTTGGAATAGGATATAATCTACAATGTTCAGACCACCATACACATGCAAAACTAGTGAAAGCACAAACAGCAGCGGCAACCCGTCTCTCCTCGGGATATTGTGAACATGTAAATCGTTGTTTAGTTTCTAACTCCCAAGTAAGATATATATCAGGAACATATCTACCCTCGAAAGGTGGAATATTCAATTTCAGTTTAGGAAGATGGTCATGATCTTGTACCCGAGGGAAAGCCCTACCATTGTGATTATTTGCATGTGGACGACCTGGTGGTTGTGGTGCAGGTGGTTGCACGTAGTTCTGATTTTGAGCAACCTCATCCTCGTAATCTCCCACATAATCATCCTCCTCCGCATCAGCAGCAGGAGCCACAGAAGTATCAACAGCAGCACCAACAGTTTGGCCAAACGCAAGAGGAACACGGCTCGCTCGGCGGAGATCTGTTTCGTGACGTGGAGGTAGTCGTTGTTGTTGTTGTTGGAGAGGTGCGTTAGGTGCAGCGGGTGGTGGTGGTGGAAGACGCGCGAGCAATTCATTAAACTTGTTATCGAGCTTTGTTTCGAACGTCTTCTCCATGCCATCTATCTTCTCCATGGCCTCTTCAAATCTGTTTAGCACATCTTGCACCTGTCCACTCATCATTTGCTGAAATTTATCATGCAAATCCTTATTCGTCATGTTCTCCCAATCAGTCTCGTCGGCTTGTGATTCTGGCATGGTTAGCAGCAATAGAAACACACAAGAATATGATCCTACAGACTACTAACAAGAGGTGGTGGTGGGTGTCACAAATCCGTCAAGCAAATCTCAAATTCTTACCAGTTCTTACCCAGCAGCAGGCGGTGATCGGCAACCGTTGTAGTAAAAAACTCTCAAAGCTTGGATAGAGTGATTACCAGGGAGAGTCAAACGCACGACGTAGATGTATGTGGAGCTGGGAAGGCTTATAATATGGTAGCAAAAAGGGTCAGCAATAATCAATTCAGAGATGCAAAGTTGAATAAACGCTCAACGACGGTACTGTGCTGGTCCTAGGCTAGACTGTGCTAGAGACGCGAGCCTAGAACACCAACAAAATCACGGCGCGGCACGTAAACAAGGGAAAAGCACACTTTGGATTTTTTTTCCGCTCTTTTTTTGCGCTGTTTTTTTTGCGCTGCTTTTTTTTCTTCTTTTTGCGAAAAATCACTATAATGGCGAGTGTCTCAAAACTCTTCCTAGGTCAAACTGACAGGATGGGCACGAAATTTTTTTGACCAATTTTTTTTTTGACTGCCCGGACGCAAAAACTGGAAACGGGTCAAAAAAAACTTCCTATAATGGCACCTGTCTCAAAACACTCAGAAACACCTAAAAATAGGATAGCCAGAATTTTTTTCGAAAAATGCGTTTTCGAAAAATTTTGGGCCTAAACGGAGGGTGGTTTCCGGACTCTTTTTTTTTCCGAAACCTACTCCGGCAAGGAAACACAAATCGGAATCTAGATGGATCTCGAAAACAAACCTAATATGACAAGAACTCGGATTGGTGGTGGATATATGGTAGTAGATGGCAGCGGTGGTGGTATATGACAGCGATGGTGATATATGGATATGGATTCGAAGCGGTGGCGGATAAGCGGCGGTGGTAGATGGCAGGGGCGATGATGATGGTGCGGCAGCGGCGTGACAACTTATGACCAGAACTCGAAACTCTAAAAGACTAGACTCTAAGACCATCAACTAGACACGACGATGCAACCGCAAATTCAACAAAGCAAAACCCTAAAAAGATTATGCAAAGGCTCAGATTGGTTCCGATATGATGAACTAACCCTAATTTGTTTTGTGGCTTTTTCGTGGACTGTAGGTATGAAGAACATACTCGATCTAAACTACGAAAAACTGTAAAATCTCACCGAGCAACCTGGAAATCTGATACCACTTGATAGAGGCAAAGGTGTCCCGTCTTTCGATGAGATGATGGATATCGCTTTGGTGGCAGTCGACTTTGACAATCCGACTACGAACGTGCGAGGACGTCGCGCCTTAGCAATCGCTAAACCAACTCCGAGAGGTTATTGACCACGCCGGAGCACGATCAACCTGACCGCGAGGGTATGTTTCCTGCGAGCAAACGAAGAACAAGCAAGAAACTGAGATTGCAATCTGAATATTGCGAATATAAGATGAAAGCTTTATTGATCAAGGTGGGGTTCTGTGACGCCTTTGTCTGGTCGTTGAACACAAACGAAGTACGCAAAGTTGCAGCTATGGCGAACTTTTAATCTAAACAAAACCCAAAGTCTAAACAATGCCCTAAGGGCTGTATATATGGAGGAAGAGGGGGGAATTTCGTGACCCTTGGTGGAGGGGTCCGAAATCAACCCTATCTCTTGTTTCCCCACACATACGGACTCTAAAAATAGCCCATACTTATGTATTTCGAAATTACATGGGCCTGGCCCAATAATAAGGTGATGCAGCACCTATAATAGCCTCGGGACGAAATTTATGAAGTGGCATCTTGTATATTTCGTCCAAGGCTTCATGCACCCATTATGGTGGCTTCAAAGTCCTGAAATCATCACTTGTAACTCCGTTCTTGTTCCCCTTGCGCATGCCATCATCGCCATGCTTGTTCTTAATCCAATGTTCATCCTTCTCCAAGCTAGGCCCTTCATTTGTAAGCAAAACAAATGTATCCAATTTAGGCAGCATCATATTCTCATGAACATTAGAATCATTACCAAGAAACGAAAGTACCTGGTAATTTAGTTGGCGTGCGTGAGCTCTAGTAATTGGTCCAGTATTTATAGCAGCAGGGGCTGTGGGTGTAATAATTGTATTGATGTCCTCATCAGTTGTCGAGCTTGCGGAGGAGCTTGAGGAACTTGACGATGCACTCGTGAATGATAAATCCTCTCTTGAACTTCATCGCAAAGTGCTTCATCTTGTTCGCGCGTAAGGCGGTTGCGTTAGGCAACGACGCGATTTGTGTCGTGGAGTGCACGTTGTGCCTCAAGTGCTCGAGCTTCTCGCCGTTGTTGTTCTTGCCGTTGTGCCTCTGTGTCTTGTGCATCTTGGTGTTGTCGCGCTCGCTCTTCCTCTTCTTGTTGGCCTTGCCGTTCTTGTGCTTGCGCTAAAGTATCTTGGTTTTGACGATGTCGATGTGTTCGCCCATTGCTTGATGCTCTTGATGCAAAGCTCGTTGTGCACCAAAGAGGTGGCTCTTTGTAACGTAGGAGGACATGTCGTTGTCTTGCTCGATGAAGAGTGGGTTGGTAGAAGTACTTGGTCCATCCATCATTCCAAGCAAATATGTGAGTCAGAGAAAGGGAAGAATGTATACCAAATGTACCTTGGCCGATGTTGAAGATGGAGCAATGATCACTAAAATGTGGAACAGGGAAATAGCACAATTGGTACCAATTCTTGTCAGTTTCTCACACCTACACAAGTAAAAGCTTATAGTGGAGCTCGGTTAGGATGGTGGCACAAAATTTGATGCAATTGTTAGTGAGCCTCAATAGTGTTGGAAAAGATTCAAAAATTTGCAAATGCAACAAGTAGACCAATAGCAAGATATGGTACACGGAAAAGCACACACATAAAGATAAATGGGTCATGCTACCAAAGAATGAGGCAAAATGTGGAATCCATGGAAAATGCTCTTGTTGCACAACACTAGAGAGACGCTAGCATGATTATACAATAAGCGGATGTGAAGACTTGTGCACAACCTACTAAGAAGAAAATGTAGCGACTTCTATCCCAAGTATGCTCTATGTATGGTATTCCGATGATATGATCCGAGAAGATCGAGTATGACAATCTTAATGTAATATGATGCTATGGTTCTTTCTTAAAACCTCTTTGCTTATCTTTCCCTTTTGCTTAAAAGCTTGTTTGGCTCCTGTTTCTTTTGAGCTCTTTTCTCATGCAATGTTTGACGTACCAAGATAGCAATTGTTTATGCGATGACAACCTTGTGAAACAAGAGATGATACGAAGATATGCACCCCGATGATATGGTATGTATGCTATAGAAAGTATGACCACTAATGTGCACAAGTAACGTTGCCGGCAATACTCAAAGGCTAGTCTCAGTAGGTAATATACGCAAAATTGGGCTATGGTGGTTATCAATGTAATGGCAAGAATGTATAATGATGGGATATCATGATACCAAGAGGTGGTTACCGTTCTTGCATACGGTATGGTGTCAAAATGGTGGAGTGGTTGTTGTCGATGAGGAATCCGTGGCGAAGATGATCGGCGGTGATGTTGATGTCGAACCATCCCTAAGTAGCCGAAACTCGTTAGGAAACGGAAACCGCAACTCAAATCCTCAAAGCAAAATGTGTAAAAATTGTGTCGGAGTGCGAAGCGAGTAAGCAATGGTGGTTGTGGAAAGCGGTGGTGGTATCCGGGTGTGTATCTGGAAGTGGAATGGGTATTGGAGTGCGTATGCGGGGGTGGAGGTGGAGAGGTGGTGGTGGCCGAACTGAAATTTTCAGTTTCGTTAGGTAAGCTCGGACGTCCGGTGGATGTTGGACGACCGGTGGTCGGACGTCTGGTGGCTGGCGGACGTCCGGTGCCTGGGCGATTTCGGGCACGGGATGAACAGCTAGGGTTCGTGGTGGAGGTGGCAAAATTGGTCAAATCCGAGCAATTTTGTGGATGGAAATGGTGGAGATGGTGTGGGAAAGCTAGATCCACTCGCGGCAAAGCAAATCCATGGATCAAATCCAACAAAATTTCATCACACCAACAAATCACAAAAAAAATTGGGGCTTTTTTGGTGGGGATTTACGAAATTGGGAAATAACACAACAAAATCAAGCTAGAAAACAAGGAGTAGGGGCTCCAAATCCATGATCAATGTGGCTCATGATACCAAGATGATGTAGGGTGGAAACCCTCGGGCTGATATTTCACAATTGGAGTGGATTCTACGATGATAGAGGCGAGGGTGTCCCGATCTTTCAATGAGATGATAACTATCGATTTGGTGGAGATGACTTTGACGATCCGACTACAAACGTGCACGACGTTGCGCCTTAGCAATCGCTAAACCAATCTCCTGAGGTTACTGACGATGCTGGAAGCACGGTCAGCCTGACCACGAAGGTCTATTCCTGCAAGCAATCGAAGAACGAGCAAGAATGTGATAAAGCAATCTGAATATTGCAAATATATATGAAGTATTGATAATGGTGGGGATCCGAAAGCGGTCTTGGTTTGGTAGTTGGACACAAACGAAGTACACGAAGTTGCAATGGCTAACTTTTAACTAAACAAATCCCCCAGGAAAAAGCTATTAGATGGATCTACTTATATAGGAGCAAGGGGTGGCGGCCAAGGAGGTGGGAGGACGTCCCAAGGCAGCCTAAAACTAACCCTAGGTCGTATAAGGCTCATGGGCCCAAGTGGAGGTGATGCAACACCTTTGGGCTTGTAGTTTGACTCGGATTCTGCTGCAACGTCAGATTGTTTCGTCCGTAACTCAACGCTCCGGACGAATTTGAAGGTGAATCCAATTGGGATGGAAAGAGCACGAAATCTAGTTTCCAACAAAAAAAAGAATCACCCAATTCGGAGTTCGTATGAAAAAGTTGTTGGCGTTTTGAGTCAGGTATGTCTGTGCAGTCCGAATCTGAATCCAGAACGTGAGAGACTTGGACTCTATCTTCTCTTGGCCCAAAAGTGACGTGAGAGGACTTTTTGAACACAACCTAAACATCTCCTTTTCCCTTATCTTCATATGTGGATTGTATAAATGTCCCATACACCTGCAATTAGACAAACCACAAAAGTGTGTGAAGTATTTTTGTTCTGGATAACATAAATAGACTATTGAATAGTTTGCATTAGAAATCACCTGACAAATATGCATGTATACAATATTTTTGTTCGTATCCAAGGTAGTCATGTCCTCATCATCCTCCCCTTTTTGAAAACAAAGCCATCCTTAGCATTGCTTAATCTGAAATGTGGCTAACAAAAGAGACAAGGTGTACATGTTGTATATGTATATGTCATCCATTTTAACTTTCCTTGATTTTTGCACATATGTCACATGTATACATGAGTAACTTTCATTGTTCATAAAATCTAAAGCCAAAAAATTATCACAAGAAGTAGAAGGCATGAAAATATTGCAACTCAGTTTGCACATATAAGTGAAGCTCTTATTCACTTCAAAAGATTGGCAATGTTCATCATTAAACCATCCTAACTTCGATGAATAAACCTTACTTGCATCAAATTTACATGCTACAACATGCTTAAATAAGCAAACATGCAATAAGTCATTGGACACAGAATCATCATCAAGATTAGAGGTCATATCAAAATGATTAAACATTGGTTCTTTTGCATCAACAGTTAATTCAATGAGTGCACTCAAAATTGTTGATATTTCAGTTGTTTGATCACATGACGCATTCATGACAGTAAAAAGAGTCTCTAAAATAGGTGGTGTGCTCAAATCAACAGGTAACTCAACACATGATGCATTCAAGTTAACTAGGCATGCTTCATTCTCATGTGAAGTTATATCATCAAGACCTTTACTGTTACCTCGCAGAGATGTAGCTGATGTAGGTACGGATGTTGACAATGTACCATACTCTTGAGATGATATCGCGCTCACAATCCGAGGTGGGCTGCTCTAGTAGGTGCAATAGTGGAGTAACCAACCGGCGGTGGTGAGCATGAACTGGAATAGTAGTTGTTGTAGTCACCCAATGCATCCTCCTGTATTTGTCTCTCAAAGGTACAAGCACGGACATACATACCAGTAATGCAACGAGGAATATACTGAAATCTTGCCTGAATATCATGGTTCAAACCACCAAAAAATCTATTCATTGTATCATCCTCAGATTCTTCTATGTCACAATGATGCATATAAGATTTGAACTCTTGGTAGTAAGCATGAACAGTGTTACTGCCTTGTTTTAGTTGCTCCAATTTGCGACGCAATTCACGACGATAGTAAGGAGGAAAAAATTGTTGTCTCATTACAGCTTTCAAAACTTTCCAAGTTGTGGGTTGGTTATCAATGTTTTTCTTACAATGTACACTCCACCAAACAGAAGCAAAACCAGTAAATGCTCTAATGGTAGCTCGTACTCTCTCAAGTTCAGAAAAATCATGGTGACTAAAAACTTGTTCTACTTCAAGCTCCCAAGCTAGATAAATAACAGGATTAAATCTACCCTCAAATGATGGTAAAGAGATAACCTGACCATATGCTTGTGTGTGTTGTCCCAACTCTCGTGATGGTGAAGATGTGTCCGTCATCCAAGAACTTCTATCTCTGGAACCTGTCATGATTAGTAGAAACAAGAACCAAAATTCGAGAATAATGTTCCTATGAACTACTAGGATGTGGTTGTAAAGTGCTCACAGTAAAGCAAATATCAATATCTTACAAGTTGTTACCATGCGGCAGGTGGTGACAGGCAACCAGCGGTGTCAAATAACTCCGAAGATTGTGTAAAACGATTGCCAGGGGAACGTACGTATACACGGTGTAGAAATATGTGGAGCTGGGTTGGCTATATGTGGTAGCAAAAGATTAGCAATAATCAATTCAGAGATGCAATGTTGAGTAAACGCTCAACGACGGTACTGTGCTGGTCCTAGGCTAGACCAAACTAGAGACGCGAGCCTAGAACACTAATGAGGTCACGTCGTAGCACAACTAGCATCAATAAAGGATATGAAGTAGCTCTGGACAGCAAGATATAAGTGAAGATAACAATAGCAGTAGACCTATTTAGAAGCTGATGTTGAGGTGCCAAATACTGAACTAGCTTCTGCAACTATTTAGATGCGGCTCGTCGCTAGCTTTCATTTGAGTACTCGCGGAGCCAAAACAGACTTCATATGAGGAAGTTATGCCTGTTTTACTGAACAGTGCACAAAACAGATTCCAATCCGAATTCAACTACGAGATTGAGTCTAGATAGATCCGAATTTTGTTTTTTTTCTCCTCTTTTTTTTCTCACACTTTTTTTTCTTTTCCTTTCTTTTTTTTTCTCTGACTTTTTTTTTTACTTTTTTTCTCTCGTTTTTTTCTCTATCTTTTTTTCTCTCTCCCTCTTTCCAAAACAAACTAGATAAGATGTAGATTGGATCAAGCGAAGATGGGAACGATCTCAACTATGATTATGACAATGAACGGTGGGTAGCACGTGGAGGAAATTGATGGATGGGTGGTGGACAGCGGAAGGGATAACGATGCAGCGGCGACGTGACTAATGTGAACAGAACTTGAAACTCTAAACGACCTAGACACTAAGACCAGCAACTCGACACGACGATGCAACCGATAATTCAACTATGCAAGCAATGAAAAGAAAATTGCAAAGGCTCAGACTGGCTTGGACAAAGGATGAATAAATCTAACTCTTTTTTGTGGATTTTTCTTGGACAATAGGTAAGAAAATAAATCTAATCTAGGAAAACTGGAAATTCTCACCAAGCAACCTGAAAACTGATACCACTTGATAAAGGCGAGGGTGTCCCGATCTTTCGATGAGATGATAACTATCGATTTGGTGGAGACGACTTTGACGATCCGACTACAAACGTGCACGACGTTGCGCCTTAGCAATCGCTAAACCAATCTCCTGAGGTTACTGACGATGCTGGAAGCACGGTCAGCCTGACCACGAAGGTCTATTCCTGCAAGCAATCGAAGAACGAGCAAGAATATGATAAAGCAATCTGAATATTGCAAATATATATGAAGTATTGATAATGGTGGGGATCCGGAAGCGGTCTTGGTCTGGTCGTTGGACACAAACGAAGTACACGAAGTTGCAATGGCTAACTTTTAACTAAACAAATCCCCCAGGAAAAAGGTACTAGATGGATCTACTTATATAGGAGCAAGGGGTGGCGGCCAAGGAGGTGGGAGGACGTCCCAAGGCAGCCTAAAACTAACCCTAGGTCGTACAAGGCTCATGGGCCCAAGTGGAGGTGATGCAACACCTTTGGGCTTGTAGTTTGACTCGGATTCTGCTGCAACGTCAGATTGTTTCGTCCGTAACTCAACGCTCCAGACGAATTTGAAGGTGAATCCAATTGGGATGGAAAGAGCACAAAATCTAGTTTCCAACAAAAAAATAATCACACAATTCGGAGTCCGTATGAAAAAGTTGTTGGCGTTTTGAGTCAGGTATGTCTGTGCCGTCCGAATCTGAATCCAGAACGTGAGAGACTTGGACTCTATCTTCTCTTGGCCCAAAAGTGACGTGAGAGGACTTTTTGAACACAACCTAAACATCTCCTTTTCCCTTATCTTTATATGTGGATTGTACAAATGTCCCATACACCTGCAATTAGACAAAACACAAAAGTGTGTGAAGTATTTTTGTTCTGGATAACATAAATAGACTATTGAATAGTTTGCATTAGAAATCACCTGACAAATATGCATGTATGCAATATTTTTGGTCGTATCCATGGTAGTCATGTCCTCATCATACGAACAGCACGAGAGCGGAACGAGGGAAAACACATGAGAAAACACTCAAACCAACAAGATTCGGTCACACATATGCTAGCTCCTCGGAACACAAAAGAGATACACGATCCACGATCAACAAGGGACGATAAAAGTAGCACATTCTTCTCCGTGAGGCGGTCTTGAAGGTCTTCCCGTTAGGGGTCTTGAATCGAAGTGGATCTTCTCCGAAGAGGTGATGGTCTCTCTCGTGGAGTAGATCCGGATGGATGAGCGAAGCTCTATCTCACATATGAGCTAACACAATGCTAACCCTAACTAGGAGGAGGAGGTCTATTTGTAGTCTTAGTGTAAATGGGGGAGAAGTGAAGGGGTACATGGGCCTCGGGCCCGAAACTGTGCGCAGACAGGTACCGGACATCCGTTGGGTACCGGTCGTCCGATGGCTCACGGGCGTCCGGACGTCCGGAAGTTGCCGGACTCCCGCTAGCTTGGCTCGGTGGAGGTGGCACTGGATTTCCGGAGACGGTCGGCCGTCCGGTCGCTTCGGACATCCGTTGGTTTGGCTCGGGTGTGGTGGTGCCGGTCGTCTGCTCGCTGGGAGGTGTGGCCGGTCGTCCGGTCCAGGACGGACGTCCGCTCGTTGTTGCTTGTGTTGGCTGGGACTTGGGTAGGCTGGGGCTTCAGGTGTCGGACGTCCGGTCCCGACCGGTCATCCGGTTGCTGGAGCTTCTTTGGCTGCTCTATTTCTTGTCCATCCACCTTGGTGTCCTCTCCGCCTTGTCCGTTGGATGTAGCTGCTCCGTGGCCTTCCTCCAAGTACCTGATCACACATAGTGTTTCCGCTTGAGGTAGTAGCCTTGTCTCATGTATAGAAAGTGGTATTTCGGAGAGGAGCGAGTTCACCTTCTCTTCGATAGCCTTTGCTCGGGCCCTTGTCATTGGTCCAAGTGGTGTCATAGGAGACGTAGATAGGTCCATGGGGATGACCTTGGGATGCTCTGCATCAAAGTGCCTGATTCCTGTAGTGTGATATCTTTTATGGTGGACTAACCGATGCTTCTAGGGACTACCTAGATAGTTGTGTTGGTTGTGTTTTCATGGAATGAACTACTGAACAAGCTGAAGATCCATTGAATAATATATTGAGGAATGATAATGATTGGACATTTCCTGAACCACCACCTAAAACAACTCTGAAGAGCAGGGGTATTCTATTTCTCAGTCCTAAAGATATGAAAGAGGCAAAGAAATCTATGGAAGAAAAATGTATTAAAGATGAAGATGTTAAGAATTTACCGCCTATTGAAGAAATAGATGGACTTGACACCCCCGACATAGGTAGTAGCGGTAAATTCTATTATAAAATTTGATGAAGGTGATATTCCTTATGATAAATTCCCTAGTCAATGCTTGTATGAATTTGACAGCTACATTATCAAGCAAGATCACTTTAATTGCTTATGTTATGAAGCAATTGAAACGTAATGCATATACGATTGATCGCTTGAGTGACTTGTTGTTTAGAATCACAAATGATGTAAAAGTGTTGGTAAACATGCTTCTATGCTCCACACTCAAATAGACGAAGTAGCTAAGTCACAAAAGGATCTGCTTAATGAAATGAATAGTAATATGAATGATCATGCTGTTAGAGTAATGAATAGAGGAGGTAAAATGACTCAGGAGCCACTTTATCCTAAAGGTCACCCTAAAAGAATTGAACCAGACTCCCAAAGAATTAATTTTGATGCACCTAGTCCATCTAAAAAGAAAAATAAAAAATGATAAGATTTTGCATGCTTCTAGTGAATGTGAGGTAGAAAAATCTTCTGAGAATATGATAGAGGCAAAGGTGTCCCGTCTTTCGATGAGATGGTGGCTATCATTTTGGAGGAAGTCGACTTTGACGAACCGACTACGAACGTGCAAGGATGTCGCGCCTTAGCAATCGCTAAACCAACTCCGAGAGGTTATTGACCACGCCGGAGCATGATCAACCTAATCACGAAGGTCTGTTTCCTATAGGCTAATGAAGAACAAGCAAGAAACTAAGATTGCAATCTAGATATTGCGAATATAAGAGGAAAGCTTTATTGATCAGGGTGGGGTTCTGTGACGCCTTTCTTTGGTCGTTGAACACAAACGAAGTACGCGAAGTTGCAGCTATGGCGAACTTTAATCTAAACAAAACCCAAAGTCTAAATGATGCCCTAAGGGCTGTATATATGGAGGAAGAGGGGGGGGGGATTTGATGAGGACATCAATACCATTGTTACACCCACAGCCCCTACTGCTACATATACGGGACCAATTACTAGAGCTCGCGCACGCCAATTAAATTATCAGGTACTTTCATTTCTTGGTAATGATTCTAATGTTCATGAGAATATGATGCTGCCTAAATTGGATACATTTGTTTTGCTTACAAATGAAGGGCCTAGCTTGGAGAAGGATGAACATTGGAGCAAGAACAAGCATGGAGATGATGCTATGCGCAAGGGGAACAAGAACGGAGTTACAAGTGATGATTTTAGGACTTTGAAGCCACCATAATGGGTGCATGAAGCCTTGGACGAAATATACAAGATGCCACTTCATAAATTTCGTCCCGAGGCTATTATAGGTGCTGCGTCACCTTTTTATTGGGCCAGGCCCATGTAATTTCGAAATACATAAGTATAGGCTATTTTTAGAGTTCGTATGTGTGGGGAAACCAGAGATAGGGTTGATTTCGGACCCCTCCACCAAGGGCCACGAAATTCCCCCTCTCTTCCTCCATATATACAGCCCTTAGGGCACCGTTTAGACTTTGGGTTTTGTTTAGATTAAAGTTCGCCATAGCTGCAACTTCGCGTACTTCGTTTGTGTTCAACGACCAGACAAAGGCGTCATAGAACCCCACCTTGATCAATAAAGCTTTCATCTTATATTCGCAATATCCAGATTGCAATCTTAGTTTCTTGCTTGTTCTTCGTTTGCTTGCAGGAAACAGACCCTCGTGGTCAGGTTGATCGTGCTCCGGTGTGGTCAATAACCTCTTGGAGTTGGTTTAGCGATTGCTAAGGCGCGACGTCCTCGCACGTACTTAGTCGGATCGTCAAAGTCAACTTCCACCAAAGCGATATCCATCATCTCATCGAAAGACGGGACACCTTTGCCTCTATCAGGATTTCGTGGCCCTTGGAGGAGGGGTCCGAAACCAACCCTAACTCTTGTTTCCCCACACATAAGGACTCTAAAGACAGCCTATACTGAAGTATTTCGAAATTACATGGGCCTGACCCAATAATAAGGTGACTCAACACCTATATAACCTCTGGACGAAATTTATGAAGTGGCATCTTGTATATTTCGTCCAAGGCTTCACGCACTGATTATGGTTGCTTCAAAGTCCTGAAATCATCACTTGTAACTCCGTTCTTGTTCCCCTTGCGCATGCCATCATCTCCATGCTTGATCTTGCTCCGATGATCATCCTTCTTGTCCAAGCTAGGCCCTTCATTTGTAAGCAAGACAAATGTATCCAATTTAGGCAGCATCATATTCTCATGAACATTAGAATCATTACCAAGAAACCGAAGTACGTGGTAATTTAATTGGCATGTGCGAGCTCTAGTAATTGGTCTTGTATATGTATCAGCAAGGGATGTGGATGTAACTTTGTTAGTGATGTCCTCATCATCCTCCCCTTCTTGAATTGAAGTCGTCCTCGATGGAAGCTCATCTTCCTCACCCAAGTAAGGCTTCAAATCTTCAATGTGAAAAGTGGGACTAACCCCAAAATCTGCAGGCAACTCATGTTTATATGCATTATCATTTATTTTTTCTAACACCTTAAAAGGACCATCAGCACGTGGCATTAGCTTTGACTTGCGCAAATTAGGAAACCTATCCTTACGCAAATGTAACCAAACAAGATCTCTAGGTGCCAAGACAACACGTTTTCTACCCTTATCTCCAACAAGTTTATATTTTGCATTCATGCGCTCAATATTTTCCTTAGTTAACTCATGCATTTTTAAGAACAATTCAGCATGTTGTTTATCATCAAAATTAACCTTCTCCGAAGATGGAAGAGGTAACAAATCAAAAGGTGCACGAGGTAGAAAACCATACACAATTTCAAAAGGGCACATCTTATGATGCGGAGCATCCCACGTTCATCCCCATGTACACTCTGACTACTCTCCAAGCCCCAAGAGAACATAAGACGAGACCTCAAGTATACACCATTAGACATGAGGTGAACTTGCTCCTCTCTGAATCGTCACTTTCCACATGTGAGACATGGCTACTACCTCAAACATGTGTGCTATGCATGACCAGGAATCCCATCCATACGGCTACTACCTCAGACATCGCTCATCCATACGGATCTACTCCACGAGAGAGACCGCAGCCCCTCTTCGGAGAAGATCCTCTTGGATTGAAGACCTCCTCGCGGAGAAGACCATCAAGACTTCCTCACGAAGAAGAACCGGTTACCCTATGTATCGTCCTTTGTTGGATTCGGATCTTGTATCTCTTTGTGTTTCGAGGATCTAGCATATGTGTGACCATATCTTGTTGGTTTTAGTGTTTCTCTCGTTTTTCCCCTCGTGATTCCCCTCGTTTCCCCCCTCGTGTTCTTCACGGGATCCGCTCCTTTCGTGAAATATCGGTCGTATAGGGTTCCACCCTACATCATCTTGATATCGTGAGCCACGTTGATCATGATTTCGGAGCCTCCTCTCGTTGTTTTCTAGCCTAATTTTGTTGTGTTCTTCCCCAATTTCGAAAATCCCCACTAAAAATGACCCCAATTTTTTATGATTTGTTTATTTGATGATATTTTGTTGATTTTGATCCATGGATTTGCTTGGTTTCGAGTAGATCTAACATTTCCCCATGTTTCCGCATCTTTCACCCATGAAATCCCATCAATTTTGACCCCAAAATCCTCAATTTCCGCCCAAAATCACGTCCCGGATCTGAAATTTCGCGTTGACCGCGGCCCATCGGACGACCGGCGTTTTTACGGATGTCCGGAGCCTCCCGAAAGACCGGATGTCCGCAACTTACCGGACGACCGGAACCAGCCAACAAAACAGAATTTACGGATTTCCGAGCTCGATCGGACGTCCGACGACCGGACATCCGTCCTTTTACGGACGTCTGTAACCTGTAGTTACAGACTTCAGTTGATTCTTGTTTCGGCCATAACTAATTCATCCGAACTCCGATTTTGACATTCTTTAGCTTGTTTTGAAGCTCTTGACATCCCCCTTCCCGCAAAAATACCACCAACATCATTTGACTCGATCAAAGTTTTGGAACTTTGGCATCTTTGCCTAAGGCTTCCACCACATCATCCGCTACACGACCACCGACTTTCGCAACCTAACCAATTTTGTTCCCCTTCCTTTAATGGTTGTTTGAGTTGTGATTTGAGTCTCCTAAGGTGTTTAGGCTACTTAGAGACGGTTGCTTCTTCATCAACCACCACCACCACTATCGCATAGACTTACCACCATACACTTCCGCCACACCAATTTAACTCAATTTTGTTTGTGTTGTGAGTTGTGTCTCCTAAGGTGTTTCGGCTACTTAGGGACCATGCTTCCAACTCCGACACCGTGTATAGTCCAACACCCTACCCTCCATTTCCGCAATCCCATTGAGATTGCACAACCACCACCTCATCCCGCTACCACCATTTGACATTTGATATTTTGAGTTCACGGTTTTTCCATTTCCTAAGGTGTTTTGGCAACTTAGGGACGAGTCTCCATCATCTTGGTATCTCCATCAAGATCACCACCACTAATCATCTACATGGATGGTAAGCTCCATATCATCTTGGTATCGTGGTATCCCTCCATTGTATATTCCCTTGCCATTGCATTGATAACCCCTACCCCATTTTGCATCACTTGCCTATCGAGACTAGCCTTTGAGTATTGCCGGCAACGTTACTTGTGCACATTAGTGGTCTGCACCTTCCATTGCATACATACCATACCACATCATATTGGTATCATATCATCCCTTGTGCCACAAGCTTGTTCCCGTATATACCCAATTGCTATCTTGGTTTGTGCATTTCTCATTGTGGCCATATACAAAAAAGGAATAAAGCTTTTAAGCAAAAAAAGAGTGAACAAAGAGCTTTTAAGCAAGTGCCATAGCATCATACCACATTGCATATAAGATTGTCATATCCGATCATCTTGGATCATACCACCGGAACATCATACATAACATACTTGTGATAGGAAGTTGATACGTTTTGCATCTTATAGGTTGTGCACAAGTGTCGTATCCGCCTATAGAGCAATCGTGCTAGCATCTCTCTTGAGTTGTGCAACACGAGCATTTTTTCGTGGATTCCACATTTTGTGCCCATCCTTGGTTGCACGACCCCATTTATCTATCCTTATGTGCGTTTTCTTGTGCCATGCATTGCTATTGGTCTACTTGTTTCAGTTGTGAATTTGTGAATCTCTTTCAACATTATTGACTCTTGCTAACATTTTGCATTAAATTTTTGTGCCACTATCCTCACCGAGCTCCACCATAAGCCTTATTTGTATAGGTGTGAGAAACCGACAAGAATTGGTACCAATTGTGATATTTCCTTGTTACATCATTGAGTGATCATTGATCCATCTTCAACATTGGTCAAGGTACATTTGGTATAGTTCTTCTCCTTTCTCCACTCATATTTTCTCGAGTATTGTGATGGATAGGCAAGGCATTTTCTCTTCGGTCTTCGACAACAACGACGACGTGAACAACTACATCACCAAAGCGTCAATCTTCGATCTACAATGACAAATGCAAGGCGCACAATGAAGATTGCGAGAGCGCATCGAGAACCTCTCCATTGACATTCATCACTCTGAAGCAAGGAAAAGGGACTACATCGACAGCAAGCTTTCCGCGCAAAAGGAGGAGTAAGATGCAAGTATTGATAGAGGCAAAGGTGTCCCGTCTTTCGATGAGATGATGGATATCGCTTTGGTGGCAGTCGACTTTGATGATCCGACTACGAACGTGCGAGGACGTCGCGCCTTAGCAATCGCTAAACCAACTCCGAGAGGTTATTGACCACGCCGGAGCACGATCAACCTGACCACGAGGGTCTGTTTCCTTCGAGCAAACGAAGAACAAGCAAGAAAATGAGATTGCAATCTGGATATTGCGAATATAAGATGAAAGCTTTATTGATCAAGGTAGGGTTCTGTGACGCCTTTGTCTGGTCGTTGAACACAAACGAAGTACGCGAAGTTGCAGCTATGGCGAACTTTTAATCTAAACAAAACCCGAAGTCTAAACGATGCCCTAAGGGCTGTATATATGGAGGAAGAGGGGGGGGGGGGAATTTCGTGGCCCTTGGTGGAGGGGTCCGAAATCAACCCTATCTCTTGTTTCCCCACACATACGTACTCTAAAAATAGCCTATACTTATGTATTTCCAAATTACATGGGCCTGGCCCAATAATAAGGTGACGCAGCACCTAAAATAGCCTCGGGACGAAATTTATGAAGTGGCATCTTGTATATTTCGTCCAAGGCTTCATGCACCCATTATGGTGGCTTCAAAGTCCTGAAATCATCACTTGTAACACCGTTCTTGTTCCCCTTGCGCATGCCATCATCTCCATGCTTGTTCTTGCTCCAATGTTCATCCTTCTCCAAGCTAGGCCCTTCATTTGTAAGCAAAACAAATGTATCCAATTTAGGCAGCATCATATTCTCATGAACATTAGAATCATTACCAAGAAACAAAAGTACCTGGTAATTTAGTTGGCGTGCACGAGCTCTAGTAATTGGTCCAGTATGTATAGCAGCAGGGGCTGTGGGTGTAACAATTGTATTGATGTCCTCATCATCCTCCCCTTCTTGAAATGAAGTCGTCCTCTACGGAAGTTCGTCTTCCTCACCCAAATAAGGCTTCAAATCTGCAATGTTAAAAGTGGGACTAACCCCAAAATCTGCAGGCAGCTCAAGTTTATATGCATTATCATTTATTTTCTCTAACACCTTAAAGGGACCATCAGCACGTGGCATTAACTTTGATTTGCGCAAATCAGGAAATCTATCCTTATGCAAATGTAACCAAACAAGATCTCCAGGTGCAAACACAACATGTTTTCTACCCTTATCTCCAGCAAGTTTATATTTAGCATTCACACGCTCAATGTTTTCCTTAGTTAACTCATGCATTTTTAAAATCAATTCAGCACGTTGTTTAGCATCAAAATTAACCTTCTCCGAAGATGGAAGAGGCAACAAATCAATAGGTGCACGAGGTAGGAAACCATACACAACTTCAAAAGGGCACATCTTAGTAGTAGAATGCAATGAATGATTATAAGCAAATTCAATATGAGGCAAGCATTCCTCCCACATTTTCTTATTATTCTTCAAAACAGCCCTAAGCAGAGTAGACAACGTTCTATTGACTACTTCAGTTTGTCCATCAGTTTGGGGGTGACAAGTAGTACTAAAAAGCAGTTTAGTCCCCAACTTAGCCCATAAACATCTCCAAAAGTGGCTAAGAAATTTAGTATCACGATCTGAAACAATAGTATTTGGCACACCATGCAAGCGAATAATTTCACGAAAGAACAAATCAGCAACATTAACAGCATCATCGCTTTTATGACATGGTATAAAGTGTGCCATTTTCGAGAATCTATCCACGACAACAAATATGCTATCCCTCCCCTTCTTTGTTCGAGGTAAACCTAAAACAAAGTCCATAGAAATATCCTCCCAAGGAACACTAGGTACAGGCAAAGGCATATATAAACCATGAGGATTGAGTCGTGACTTAGCTTTTTGACATGTAGTGCAGCGAGCAATAAAACGCTCAACATCCCGTCTCATCTTTGGCCAAAAGAAATGTGTAGCAAGTACGTCCTCCGTCCTCTTCACGCCAAAGTGTCCCATTAATCCTCCTCCATGCGCCTCCTGCAACAACAAAAGACGAACGGAGCTAGCTGGAATGCATAGCTTGTTAGCACGAAACACAAATCCATCGTTAACGACGAACTTGTTCCACACTCTTCCTTCTTTACAATTCTGCATTACATCTTTAAAATCAGCATCATGCACATATTGATCTTTGATGGTCTCCAAACAAAATATTTTGAAGTCAAGTTGTCAAAGCATAGTATAGCGGCGAGACAATGCATCAGCAATAACATTTTCTTTTCCCTTCTTGTGTTTAATGACATAAGGAAAAGTCTCAATGAATTCAACCCATTTAGCATGTCTACGATTCAGTTTAGCTTGACTTTTAATATGTTTCAAAGATTCATGATCAGAATGTATAACAAATTCTTTGGGCCATAAATAATGTTGCCATGTTTCTAAAGTCTGAACAAGAGCATATAATTCTTTATCATAAGTAGAATAATTCAGACTAGGCCCACTCAGTTTTTCAGAAAAGTATGCAACAGGTTTGCCATCTTGTAATAACACACCGCCTAATCCAATTCCACTAGCATCACATTCAAGCTCAAAAGTATTATTAAAATTAGGAAGTTGGAGTAAAGGAGCATGTGTCAACTTATCTTTCAATACCGAGAAGGCTTCTTCCTGTGCGGTACCCCAAAGAAAAGGCACATCTTTCTTTGTAAGCTCATTGAGAGGTGCAGCAATGGTGCTGAAATCTCTCACAAAACGCCTATAGAATCCAGCGAGGCCAAGAAAACTCCTCACTTGTGTGACCATTTTGTGCTGCGGCCAACTCTCAATAGCTTCAATCTTGGCTTTATCAACTTCAATTCCCTGTGGAGTAACAACATAGCCAAGAAAAGATACTCGGTCGGTGCAAAAGGTGCACTTCCCAAGGTTACCAAACTAACGTGCATCACGTAGAGCAATAAAAACAGCACATAAATGTTCCAAATGTTCTTCCAAAGATCTGCTATAAATCAATATGTCATCAAAGTAAACTACCACAAATCGTCCAATGAAAGCACGTAAAACTTCGTTCATTAATCTCATGAAAGTACTAGGTGCATTAATTAACCCAAAAGGCATGACTAACCACTCATATAATCCAAACTTAGTTTTAAATGCTGTTTTACATTCATCTCCCAATTTCATACGAATTTGATGGTATCCACTACGCAACTCAACTTTGGAGAATATTGTAGAGCCACTCAATTCATCAAGCATATCATCGAGCCTAGGAATAGGATGACGATAACGAATAGTAATATTATTAATGCCTCTACAATCAACACACATACGTGATGTACCATCCTTTTTCGGCACTAGAATAATAGGAACAGCACAAGGACTAAGGGATTTGCGTATATAACCTTTGTCGAGAAGCTCTTGTACTTGACGCATAATCTCCTTCGTCTCCTCTGGATTGGTACGGTATGGTGCACGGTTTGGCAGTGAAGCACCGGGAATTAAGTCAATCTGATGCTCAATCCCTCGAATAGGCGGTAATCCTGGTGGCACGTCTTGTGGAAAGACGTCAGCGAACTCCTGCAAAATGTTAGTGACAGCAGCAGGCAAAGAGGAAGGCACGTCCTCGAATGAAAATAATGCCTCTTTGCACACAAAAGCATAGGAAACAGATTTGCTGAAATCTAGCTCATCAATATCAGATTTGGTGGCAAATAAACATGCACTTTTCAATTTAATTTCAGAAGCAACACTAGATGGTTTATTATTAGGCTTCATTTGTTGCTCAAATTCTTTTGCCACAATCTGATTTTCACTCTTATTCTTCTCCTGTTTTGCTTTATTAGCTCTATTAATATCATCTTTCAAAATGGAATCAGGAGTCATAGGAAGCAAAGTAATATTTTTATCCTTATGAACAAGTGTATAGTGATTGTTTCTACCATGGTGTACAGAGTTTTTATCAAATTGCCATGGTCTACCAAGTAATAAGGAACATGCTTGCATAGGTACCACATCACAATCAACATAATCAGCATATGTAGAGATACTAAAATGCACCCGAACAGTACGTGTTACCTTAACCTTGCCGCTGTTGTTGAACCATTGGATGTAGTAAGGATGTGGATGTGGTCTTGTGGTGAGAGAAAGCTTCTCCACCATCTCCATGCTAGCCAAGTTATTGCAGCTCCCTCCGTCTATTATGACGCGCACAGAACGTTCCTTCACAACTCCCTTGGTATGGAACAAATTGTGCCTCTGATTTTGCTCAGCTTGTGTGACCTGCACACTCAAAACACGTTGAGCAACTAAACATTTATACCTGTCAGCGTCTTCAGGAGCCATGTATTGCGTCTCATGATCAGAATCATCTCCACCATGTTCTTCACGTGTAATAAGAGCCAAAGTCTCCTCATCATAGTCACTAGCGGACTCATATCCACCATCTGCGGTAGCAATCATCACACGCGGAGATTTGCATTCTCTCGCATAATGACCTCCTCCCTTACAACGACGACAAATAATATCACTTGTGTGCCCCGTTGATGCCATGGAAGAAGAAGAACTCTGTGCAGGCCCAGCAGGTGCGCTCTTGGCAGATAATGGTGGTTGTGCCTGTTTTCTTGTATCACGACTGGAGGAGGCACCTGATTGAGGTGCTGGTGCAGTTGAAGTAGAAGATGCACGCGGTGTCCATGACGAAGGTCGGCCTGCAGAAAAGTTAGATCGCGCCAATGCTTGTCGATCCTGCACTTCACGTTCAGCTTTACAAGCAAGATGGAATAAACGAGTGATATTAGTATACTCCTTATAGTCTAGAATGGTCTGAATCTCTCTATTTAATCCACCCAGAAAACGTGCAAGCATAGCTTCATTCTCCTCAACAATACCACATCTAATCATGCCAGTTTGTAATTCCTGATAATATTCTTCTACATAATTTTTCCCTTGTCTTAAACGCTGCAATTTTTGAAGCAATTCACGTTGATAATATGGTGGAACCCAACGCGTACGCATAGCAGTTTTCAAAGCAGCCCAAGTAGTTGGAATAGGATATAATCTACAATGTTCAGACCACCATACACATGCAAAACTAGTGAAAGCACAAACAGCAGCAGCAACCCGTCTCTCCTCGGGATATTGTAAACATGTAAAAAGTTGTTCAATTTCTAACTCCCAAGTAAGATATATATCAGGACCATATCTACCCTCAAATGGTGGAATATTCAATTTCAGTTTAGGAATATGCACATCATCTCGTACCTGAGGTGGTGATGCAGGCCTACCATTACGAATATATACCTGAGGTCGACCTGCTGGTGGTGGTGCTGGTGGGTGCACGTAGTTCTGATTTTGATCAACCTCATCCTCATAATCGCCCACATACTCATCATCCTCCTGGGTACCAGCAGCAGCAGTAGCAGGAGCCAAAGAAGCATCAATAACAGGAACAACAGCACCAGAAGTTTGGCCATCCTCAATAGGAACACGCTGCGCTCGTCCATACTGATTCGGAAGGATGCGTTGTTGTTGGTGTTGCAGAGGTGCGATAGGTGCAGCCGGCAGTGGTGGTGGTAAACGCGCGAGCAATTCATTAAACTTGCTATCAAGCTTTGTTTCGAACGTCTTCTCCATGCCATCTATCTTCTCCATGGCCTCGTCAAATCTGTTTAGCACATCTTGCACCTGTCCACTCATCATTTGCTGAAATTTATCATGTAGCTGTTTGTTTGTCAGGTTCTCCCAATCAGTCTCATCGGCTTGTGATCCTACCATAGTTAGCAGCAAATAGAAACACACAAGAGTATGATCCTACAGACTACTAAGAAGTGGTGGTGGTGTATCACAAACCCGTCAAGAAAAACTCAAACTCTTACCAGTTCTTACCCAGCAGCAGGCGGTGATCGGCAACCGTTGTAGTCAAAACTCTCAAAGCTTGGATAGAGCGATTACGAGGGAGAGTCAAACGCACGACGTAGATGTATGTGGAGGTGGGAAGGCTTATAATATGGTAGCAAAAAGGGTCAGCAATAATCAATTCAGAGATGCAAAGTTGAATAAACGCTCAACGACGGTACTGTGCTGGTCCTAGGCTAGACCGTGCTAGAGACCCGAGCCTAGAACACTAACAAAATCACGGCGCTGCACGTAAACAAGGAAAAAGCACACTCTGGAATTTTTTTTCGCTCTTTTTTTTTTGCGCTCTTTTTTTTGCGCTGCTTTTTTTTGCGAAAAATCACTATAATGGCTAGTGTCTCAAAACTCTTCCTAGGTCAAACTGACAGGAAGGGCACGAAATTATTTCGACCAATTTTTTTTTTCGTTTTTTCGACTGCCCAGACCCAAAAACTGGAAACGGGTCAAAAAAACTTCCTATAATGGCACCTGTCTCAAAACACTCAGAAACACCTAAAAATAGGATAGCCAGAAATTTTTTCGAAAAATGCGTTTTCGAAAAATTTTGGGCCTAAACGGAAGGTGGTTTCCGGACTCTTTTTTTTTCCGAAACCTACTCCGGCAAGGAAACACGAATCGGAATCTAGATGGATCTCAAAAACACACCTAATATGCAAGGAACTCGGATTGGTGGTGGATATATGGTGGTGGTATATGGCAGCGGTGGTGGTATATGGCAGCGGTGGTAATATATGGATATGGATCGGTGGTGGTATATGGATACGGATTGGTGGTGGTATATGGATACGGATTCGGAGCGGTGGTGGTAGGTGACAGGGGCGATGATGATGGTGCGGTGGCGGCGTGACAACTTATGACCAGAACTCGAAACTCTAAAAGACTAACGCTAAGACCAGCAACTAGACACGACGATGCAACCGCAAATTCAACAAAGCAAAACCCTAAAAAGATTATGCAAAGACTCAGATTGGTTCGGATATGATGAACTAACCCTAATTTTTTTTGGCTTTTTCGTGGACTGTAGGTATGAAGAACAGACTCGATCTAAACTACGAAAAACTGTAAAATCTCACCGAGCAACCTGGAACTCCGATACCACTTGATAGAGGCAAAGGTGTCCCGTCTTTGGATGAGATGATGGATATCGCTTTGGTGGCAGTCGACTTTGACGATCCGACTACGAACGTGCGAGGACGTCGCGCCTTAGCAATCGCTAAACCAACTCCGAGAGGTTATTGACCACGCCGGAGCACGATCAACCTGACCACGAGGGTCTGTTTCCTGCGAGCAAACAAAGAACAAGCAAGAAACTGAGATTGCAATCTGGATATTGCGAATATAAGATGAAAGCTTTATTGATCAAGGTGGGGTTCTGTGACGCCTTTGTCTGGTCGTTGAACACAAATGAAGTACGCGAAGTTGCAGCTATGGCGAACTTTTAATCTAAACAAAACCCGAAGTCTAAACGATGCCCTAAGGGCTGTATATATGGAGGAAGAGGGGGGGGGAATTTCGTGGCCCTTGGTGGAGGGGTCCGAAATCAACCCTATCTCTTGTTTCCCCACACATACGTACTCTAAAAATAGCCTATACTTATGTATTTCGAAATTACATGGGCCTGGCCCAATAATAAGGTGACGCAGCACCTAAAATAGCCTCGGGACGAAATTTATGAAGTGGCATCTTGTATATTTCGTCCAAGGCTTCATGCACCCATTATGGTGGCTTCAAAGTCCTGAAATCATCACTTGTAACTCCGTTCTTGTTCCCCTTGCGCATGCCATCATCTCCATGCTTGTTCTGGCTCCAATGTTCACGCTTCTCCAAGCTAGGCCCTTCATTTGTAAGCAAAACAAATGTATCCAATTTAGGCAGCATCATATTCTCATGAACATTAGAATCATTACCAACAAATGAAAGTACCTGGTAATTTAGTTGGCGTGCATGAGCTCTAGTAATTGGTCCAGTATGTATAGCAGCAGGGGCTATGGGTGTAACAATTGTATTGATGTCCTCATCAAGTATGGAGGAGATTCGAGCCTTGTTGATCAACCATTCTTCCCCTTCATCATACTCAAGGCGGCGACATTCAAGTCACAAGTCTTCAGAGCGCAAAAATGATACAAGCGCAATTCGTCCACGTCCACATCTCCATGGAGACCACCATCACGTTCGTGATACACATCGTCATGAAGGGCAAGTCACCTCCAAGCAACATGTGCACAACGACGACGAACGACATCTACTACGAGCTCAAGTGCGACAACGCCAACATCATCATGACGATGCTCACCAAGCGCAAATGCACAAGTCCCAACAAGTCCTACTTCACACCAAGGCCAACCTTCATGAGCATAAGAGAAGACCACGAGACGAGCACCACCAAGACGGAGCTACGGCTATAACAACCACTTCGGCGTCTTTGCCAAGTGCTATCAAGGCATCTTCTCCTTTGGACATACGACATCTTCGCCTACTTCCCATGAGTTAGCATACATCGACATCAGCAAGTACAATGCGACCACCTACGAGCGAGGGCGGCACTTCCATCTGCGGAAGCTCCCCAAGGAAGATGGCCGAGCATGGGACATTCCCTTCGGTTATGGAGATGAACCTCTTAAACAATATGAAGACGGCACCCCTATTGGACTCATACTCCGAGTCCAGCTACGAGACCACACATGAGACCTTATCTTTGGTCTTAGAGGAGAGTGATGATGTGCCATCTTCGGCCTTCATCCACGGCTACGACTACGACATGATTGAGCATGGAGACATTTGCGCCTACATCTCTCTGACACCCACATATGATGAGATGTCCCAATTGCCATGTCAGGAGAGCCACCACCACATGAGTGACATGAGTGACTCCACCATACATGACATTGAGAGCATTTCCTATGAGAGGATGAGTGTGACCACCACTAGCCCCACACTTGAGAGCATGCCACACATCCTATGTGAGGTTGAGAGCCATTTGAGTGACTCCACCAACCATATGAGTGAGAGAATCCAAGAGGGAGTGAGTGAGCCACAACACTTAGTGATTGAGGTAGGTGAAACAGCATGTGAGGCCACTTTGATTTCTAATGACTTAACGTCTGCTCCTAGTGTGTTTTCTTCTTTGGTGCTAGGTCTCCTACATGATGACACGCCTATCTTCGATGAGTCCATACCTCCAATGGAGACGACGATGGCCATGGTGGACGATGATGCACCCCCACATGGTTCCATCAAGATGAAGATGACCACGACTCGGTCTTCGACACCTCACCTACAACACATGAGGGATGCTCCAAAGGTAACATAGGTGATGGTTCTTCTCTTGTCCCACTAGTGGACTATCTCACCAATGATTGCTTCAATGATGTTGATCCACCTATTCCCATGCTTCATGCTAGTGTGAATTCTTCATGTCATGACTTACCAATTTATGATGAATATGATGATGAGCATGTTGATTTGCCTAGTTGTGATGCTATGCTCCATAGGATATCATGTGAAAATTCTTTTGGTCACATCATGTTTGACAATCCATTAAACTTGTCATATGCTATGAGTGAGATCTCCCATATTGCATCATTTCAATCTCAACATAGTAACTATGCATGCCCCATTAAAATAAATCACATTTGCACTTATGGCATAGATGACAAAATGATGGTCATTGGCTTTTGTTTTTCATGTGATGATATTGCTATGCTTCCTTTACATGATTTGCGCAATTCATCTACTATGCATTGTTTTGGATGTTGTCAATATTCTCCGTGTGATGTTTCCATTAATGCTCATGAGGAGACCCCCATAGTTTCCTCATACATATTAGGAGATTTTGATGCATTCCATACATTGCATGATTCTCATAATTGCTTGCACCGTATGCATTCCATGAATAACAATGCTCTACATATTTCTTGTGATGCATTACATAATTTGAGTCTACATTATGCTATACATAATAACAATCCTCTCATAATGGATGACATGTTTCTATATCACGCATCTCTTTTATTTGAGCATTGGATATTTTGTGCTAACCAACACATGCACGTGCGCATCATGATGGATGATGTGTACATATACCATGCACACACAATTTTCCCTTCGTCTTTGTTATGTGTAGGTACTCACGTATGCTCGTCAACCTCTCAATCCCAAGATTTGACGAAATGAGCTCTTGAGAGCAAATATGACTTGGGATCCCATGGACTATCCTTACCAGCATTACTTTTGCACAAGGGCTACGCGCATCTCTTCTACTTGGTTCTCACACGGCTATGGGCTATATACTGCTTGTTCATTTATGCCCATCATACCATGTTCACTTTGCATGTTATGCCTATTTCTATGTATTTTCCATGCAATTGTGACCCTTGCTTGCTTGGTGGAGATCCTTGTTGCTATTGCCATGTTTACCATGTGCCTCATGCTATTGTTGCTTGTTGTGTTGGGAGAGTCATGATGTCCCTTTGCTATTTACATATGGCCTCTCACCAATACATTGATGATATTTTGCTCATAGCTTGCTTTCCTGCTTGCGCTATGTCATGTGTATTATTCATGCACACTATTTGCACCCATGACATGCTTGACATGATTACCTCTAGTATGTTGCATCTTTGCACTACTAGCTTGCACCACTTGATCACTTTGATTACTTGCTTTGTTGCATCACCCATGTTCCATTCTTACTTGCTTTCTTGGGTTGATGACATATATGTTCATGCCTCTCACTTGATTTGTCTTGATCATTGTTGCTTGCCTCCAATTGTTGCATCTATGCTTATTGATCGTGGAGACTTGGACATCTTGCTTTTGATGCATGCTTGTTTCATCGAGGTTATTGCATTTGGTTGTTCTCTCATCATATGCCTCCGTACTATGAAATGCTCCCTTGTCCTTTCTTATGATGAGCATGATGCATATAGTTGTTGGATATTTTACCACACGAATGATAGGTTTTGCATCTCCGCTAGCCTCATTTGTTTTTTCGAGTGTTTGTCATGTTCTTTCATTCTGAAGGATTCACAAGGCGATACCGCCATGATACAATTTGGTCATGTGAAGGCATACACGATGTGCAACACCAACATTTGTGAGAATCTCCTAAAGGTGAACTCCTTCCCTTTGAGCCATCCTCAATTATGCAAATTGGATGGGTCACTCTTTCAGTGTTGTCTCCTTCTTGTTGTCTACATGATACATCTCACGAATGGAGGAGCGACATGGGAGATTGGCTCTATGGACCTTCAAGTTGAGGAGCACTCGGACTTATTGGATTCACCTTCGAACCTCCACTCCTGCCACAACATCGAGCATTGGTACACCAACACCTCCATTTTTGTTGATTGTGCTCACACATGTCATGCTCGATGGACATATCATACACATGACAAATTTGCATCTTATGCATGGATTGACTCACATTATGATTGCCTTGTTGCATCTTGTATCCCCATGTCATCCATGATATATGAGCTTGTGCATTTTCTTAGCAAATTTGTTGTCATCTTCCTTGATGGCGTATTCTTACATCATGATCTTATTGCCCCCACCATCAAGTGCATGATCACATAGTCACATTGAGCACAAATTACCATGTTTGATAGACTGTCCCATTATGACATTATTTTGCAAAATGGTTGCATTGATCACATTCACAATACATTTGTGTGCACAATGAATGCTTTTGCTCCCATGAATGCTTTACATTTAATTCCATATCATCTTGCTAAGCTTCATGTGCTTTGTCACGAACAATCTTGCCTCACGGACTCATTCTTACTTGATGGACACTTTGTGTGCGCTAACCATTGTATTTCCGAGTGTCATTTGTGTTTGATTTTCTTGCATGTATACCACTTCGGTGACACCTTGGAGTACTTGGATTGCGCCATGCCTTCAACTCCGTCCAACTACAAGTCCGTCCACGACAATCGTTTCCATGGTGCTGAGGATCACGATCCGAGGTCGGATCTTTCCCAGGAGGGAGATGATGCGAAGCATCCCACGTTCATCCCCATGTACACTCCGACTACTCTCCAAGCCCTAAGAGAACATAAGACGAGACCTCAAGTATACGCCATTAGACACAAGGTGAACTCGCACCTCTCCGAATCGTCACTTTCCACATGTGAGACATGGCTACTACCTCAAACATGTGTGCTATGCATGACTAGGAACCAAGAGGGAGCCCATGGACAAGACGACGAGGACACCAAGCGCGAGGAGCAAGAGAAGGAGCTGCTCGGAAGCTTCAGCCACCGGACAACCGGACGTCCAACGCCTGGGCACTCATCCAGCAAGAAGTCCAGCCAATGGAGGCTACAGTGGCCGGACGACCGACAAGTACCGGATGTCGGACACACTCCAGTGACAAGACGTCTGACTGTCTCCAGAAATCCGGTGACACCTCAACCGAGCCAAAACGCCGGATGTCCGACAAGTACCGGACGACTGGACCCTCGCGAGCCACCGGATGTCTGGTACCTATTGGGCGACCGGCGCCTGTGTGTGCACATAGATCGGGCCCGAGGCCCATGTATCCCCCACTTACCCCTTAGGTACCTAGACTATATATACTCCTCCACCTCGTCCTAGTAAGGGTTAGCGTTGTGATATCTCATTTGAGAGATAGAGCTTCACTCATCCATATGGGTCTACTCCATGAGAGAGACCGCGGCCCCTCTTCGGAGAAGATCCTCTTGGATTCAAAACCTCCTCGCGGAGAAGACCATCAAGACCTCCTCACGGATAAGAACCGGTTACCCTATGTATCGTCCTTTGTTGGATTCAGATCTTGTATCTCTTTGTGTTTCAAGGATCTACCATATGTGTGACCATATCTTGTTGGTTTTAGTTTTTCTCTCATGTTTCCCCTTGTGATTCCCCTCGTTTTCCCCCTCGTGTTCTTCATGTTCTTCGCGAGATCCGCTCCTTTCATGAAAGATCGGACGTATAGGGTTCCACCCTACATCATCTTAGTAGTAGAATGCAGCTACCGATTATAAGCAAATCCAATATGAGGCATGCATTCTTCCCACATTTTCTTGTTATTCTTCATAACAGCCCTAAGCATGGTAGACAATGTTCTATTCACTACTTCAGTTTGTCCCTTAGTTTGGGGATGACATGTAGTACTAAAAAGCAGTTTAGTCCCCAACTTAGCCCATAGAATCTCGAAAAGTGGCTAAGAAATTTAGTATCACGATCTGAAACAATAGTATATGGCACACCGTGCAAGCGAATAATTTCACAAAAGAACAAATCAACAACATTAATAGCATCATCGCTTTTATGACATGGTATAAAGTGTGCCATTTTTGAGAACGTATCCACGACAACAAATATGCTATCCCTCCCCTTCTTTGTTCGAGGTAAACCTAAAACAAAGTCCATAGATATATCCTCCCAATGAACACTAGGTACAGGCAAAGGCATATATAAACCATGAGGATTGAGTCGTGACTTAGCTTTTTGACATGTAGTGCAGCGAGCAACAAAACGCTCAACATCCCGACTCATCTTTGGCCAAAAGAAATGTGTCACAAGTATATCCTCCGTCTTCTTCACGCCAAAGTGTCCTATTAATCCTCCTCCATGCGCCTCCTGCAACAACAAAAGACGAACGGAGCTAGCTGGAATGCATAGCTTGTTAGTACGAAACACAAATCCATCGTTAACAATGAACTTGTTCCAAGTTCTCCCATCCTTACAATTCTGCAATTCATCTTTAAATTCAGCATGCACATATTGATCTTTGATAGTCTCCAACCAAATATTTTAAAGTCAAGTTGTGAAAGAATAGTATAACGACGAGACAACGCATCAGCAATAACATTTTCTTTACCCTTCTTGTGTTTAATGACATAAGGGAAAGTCTCAATGAATTCAACCCATTTAGCATGTCTACGGTTTAGTTTTGCTTGACTTTTAATGCGTTTCAAAGATTCATGATCAGAATGTATAACAAATTCCTTGAGCCAAAAATAGTGTTGCCATGTTTCTAAGGTCCGAACAAGAGCATATAATTCATTATCATAAGTAGAATAGTTCATACTAGGCCCACTCAACTTTTGAGAAAAGTATGCAATAGGTTTGCCATCTTGTAATAACACACCTTCTAATCCAATTCCACTAGCATCACATTCAAGCTCAAAAGTCTTATTAAATTCAGGAAGTTGGAGTAAAGGAGCATGTGTCAACTTATCTTTCAAAACAGTGAAGGCTTCTTCCTGTGCAGTACCCCAAACAAAAGGCACATCCTTCTTTGTAAGCTCATTGAGAGGTGCAGCAATGGTGCTAAAATCTCTCACAAAACGCCTGTAGAAACCAGCGAGGCCAAGCAAACTTGATGTAGGGTGGAACCCTAGGTGGCTGATCTTTCACGTAAGGAGCGGACCCCAATGAGGAACATGAAGAACACGAGGGGAAACACGAGGGAAAACACGAGAGAAACACTCAAACCAACGAGATGTAGTCACACATATGCTAGATCCTCGAAAACACGAGAGAAACACTCAAACAAACAAGATGTAGTCGCACATATGCTAGATCCTCGAAACACGAGAGGAGATACAAGATCCACGATCAACAAAGGACGATACAAAGGGTAACCGATTCTTCTCCGTGAGGAGGTCTTGAGGTCTTCTCCGTGAGGAGGTCTTGAATCCAAGGTGGATCTTCTCCGTAGAGGCGCGTGGTCTCTCTCATGGAGTAGATCCGTATGGATGAGCAAAGCTCTATCTCTAAATGAGCTAATCCTTTGCTAACGCTCAAATGGAGGAGGTGGAGGAGTATATATAGTCTATGGCCACGAAGGGGTAAGTGGGGGATACATGGGCCTCGGCCCGATACTCTGCACACAGACAGGCGTCGATTGTCCGATAGGTACCGGACGTCCGGTGGCTCACGAGGATCCGGTCGTTCGGTACTTGTCGGACGTCCAGCGTTTTGGCTCGATTGAAGTGGCGCCGGATTTCCGGAGACGGTCGGACGCCCAGTCGCCGGAGTGTGTCGGACGTCTGGTACTTATCGGTCGTCTGGCCGCTATAGCTTCCGTCGGCTGGCCCTTCTTGCTGGATGAGTGTCCAGGTGTTGGATGTCCGGCATCGTCCGGTCGTCCGGTGGCTGAAGCTTCCGATCAGCTCCCTCTCTTGCTCTGCTTCCTCGTCTTCTCCTCGGATGCTCCTAGCTGCTTCATGTTGTTCCTCTTGGTTCTTGATCATGCAAAGCATATACGTTTGAGGTGGTAGCCATGTCTCACATGTGAAAAGTGATAGTTCGGAGAGGAGCGAGTTCACCTTGTGTCCAATGGTGTATATTCGAGGTCTTGTCATAGTGTACATGGGGATGACAATAGGATGATCCACATCATCTCCCCCCCCCTTGGGAAAGATCCGACCTCGGATCGTGATCCTCATCACCATGGAAACGGTTGTCGTGGACGGACTTGTAGTTGGACGAAGTTGAAGACATGGCGTAATCCAAGTACTCCAAGGTGTCTCCGGAGTGGTATACATGCAAAAAGAGTAAACACAATCGACACTTGGAAATAAAATGGTTAGCACACAAAAAGTGTCCATCAAGGAAGTATGAGTTTGTGAGGCAAGATTGTTCTTGACAAAGCACATGAAGCTTAGCAAGATGATATGGAATGAGATGTATAGCATTCATGCAAGCAAAAGCATTCATTGTGCACACAGATGTATTGTGAATATGACCAATGCAACCATGGTGCAAAATGATGTCATAGTGAGACAGTTTATCAATAGCATGAATATGGCAATGGATCCTCAATATGGTTATGTTATCATGCAATTGATTGTAGGCAATATGATCATGATGTATGAATATGCCATCAAGGAAGATCACAACAAATTTGCCAAGGAAATGCACAAGCTCATATATCATGGATGACATGGGAATACAAGATGCAACAAGGCAATCATAATGTGAGTCAATCCATGCATAAGATGCAAATTTGTTATATGTGGTGTTGTACCAAAGCTCGATGTTGTGGCACTCCTCAAGGTGAAGGTCCATAGGGTCCATCTCCAATGTCGGTCCTCCCTCCAATATGTGTATCATGTAGACAAGAAGAAGGAAACAACAATGAAAGAATGACCCATCCAATATGCGTATTTCAGGATGGCTCAAAGGGAAGGAGTTCACCTTTATGAAAATGTCAAAAATGTTGGTGTTGCGCACCTTTTACATGACCAAGTTGTCTTGTGACGGTATCGCCTTGTGAGTCCTCCAAAATGAAAGAACATGACAAACACTCGGAAAAACAAATGAGGTTAGCAGAAGTGCAAAACCTATCATTCGTGTGGTAAGATACCCAACAAGTGTATGCATCATGCTCATCATAAGAAAGGACAAGGGAGCATTTCATAGTATGGAGGCATATGATGCGGGAACAACCAAAGACAATAAGCTCATTCAAACAACCATGCATCACAAGTAATATGTCCAAGTCTCCACGATTGATGAGGACATCAATACCATTGTTACACCCACAGCCCCTGCTGCTATACATAGTGGACCAATTACTAGAGCTCGCGCAGGCCAATTAAATTATCAGATACTTTCATGAGAATATGATGCTGCCTAAATTGGATATATTTGTTTTGGTTACAAATGAAGGGCCTGGCATGGATAAGAGGGATGAACACTGGAGCAAGACCAAGCATGGAGATGATGGCATGCGCAAGGGGATCAAGAATGGAGTTACAAGTTATGATTTTAGGACTTTGAAGCTACCATAAGGTGTGCATGAAGCCTTGGACAAAATATACAATATGCCACATCATCAATTTTGCCCTGAGGCTATTCTAGGTGCTACGTCACCTTATTATTGGGCCAGGCCCATGTATTTTCGAAATACATAAGTATATGCTGTTTTCAGAGTCCGTATGTGTGGGGAAACAAGAGTTAGGGATGGTTTCCGAACCCTCCTCGAAGGGCCACGAAATTCTCCCCTCTCTCCTCCATATATAAAGCCCTTAGGGCATCGTTTAGACTTTGGGTTTTTTTTAGATTAAAGTTCGCCACAGCTGCAACTTCGCGTACTTCGTTTGTGTTCAACGACCAGACAAAGGCGTCACAGAACCCCACCTTGATCAATAGAACTTTCCTCTTATATTCGCAATATCCAGATTGCAATCTCACTTTCTTGCATGTTCTTCATTTGCTTGCAGGAAACAGACCTTCATGGTCAGGTTGATTGTTCTCCGGTGTGGTCAATAACCTCTCGTGATGCGGAGCATCCTATGGTCATCCCCGTGGATCTACCATCGTCTCACGAAGTGCCAAGAGGACCTATGGCTTGAGCTAGAGCTAGAGCTCTCGAGACCGAGGTGACTTATCTCCTTAGTGATATTGCTTATGATCCCCTCGAGACATGGCTACTACCTAAGTCCGAGATGTTGTGCATGATCAGGTACCAAGAGGACCCTCCCAAAGATGCACGTGAAGACGTACAAGCCGCTAAGTCCACGGATGAAGAGGAACGCCGAAAGGAGAAGAAGGCATCTCCAGGACCCGGACATCCGGCCCCAAGCTCGGACATCCGGCCGCTAGAGGCATCCACTATAGCAACCTCCCAGCCGCTGGAGATCTACATGCCCCGGACATCTGGCCCCGACCCAGAAATCCGGCCTCTCGCCTGGATATCCGGACAAGCTGCGATAGGGAACAGAAGGAAACCCCCACCAGCCCGGACATCCGGCCTTCCACGAACGCCCGGACATCCGGCCCAACACCCGGACGTCCGGCCTCCCCTGTCTGCGCACAGTGTAAGGGCCCGAGGCCCGTGTACCCCTTCGCCCACCTAGACTATCTATACTCTTCTCCTACCTACGTTTTAGGGTTAGCATTGGTTTAGCTCATATTAGAGATAGAGCATTGCTCATACACATCGGATCTACTCCATGAGAGAGACCGCGGCCCCTCTTCGGAGAAGATCTCTTTGGATTCAAGACCACCTGATGAGGACATCAATACCATTGTTACACCCACAGCCCCTGCTGCTATACATACTGGACCAATTACTAGAGCTCGGGCACACCAATTGAATTATCAGGTACTTTCATTTCTTGGTAACGATTCTAATGTTCATGAGAATATGATGCTGCCTAAATTGGATACATTTGTTTTGCTTACAAATGAAGGGCCTAGCTTGGACAAGAAAGATGAACCTTGGAGCAAGTTCAAGCATCCAGATGATGGCATGCGCAAGGGGAACAAGAACGGAGTTACAAGTGATGATTCCAGGACTCTGAAGCCACCATAATGAGTGCATGAAGCATGGGACGAAATATACAAGATGCCACTTCATAAATTTCGTCCAGAGGCTATTCTAGGTGCCACGTCACCTTATTATTGGGCCAGGCCCATGTATTTTCAATGTACTTAACTATAGGTTGTTTCTAGAGTCTGTATGTGTGGGGAAACAAGAGTTAGGGTTGGTTTCGGACCCCTCCACCAAGGGCCACGAAATTCCCCCTCTCTCCTCCATATATACATCCCTTAGGGCATCATTTATACTTTGGGTTTTGTTTAGATTAAAAGTTCGCCATACCTGCAACTTCGCGTACTTCGTTTGTGTCCAACGACCAGACCAAGACGTCACAGAACCCCACCTTGATCAATAAAGCTTTCATCTTATATTCACAATATCCTGATTGCAATCTCAGTTTCTTGCTTGTTCTTCGTTTGCTCGCAGGAAACAGACCCTCGTGGTCAGGTTGATCGTGCTCCGGCGTGGTCAATATCCCCGCGGAAGTTGGTTTAGCGATTGCTAAGGCGCGACGTCTCGCACGTTCGTAGTCGGATCATCAAGGTTGACTCCCACAGAAACGATAGCCACCATCTCATCGAAACATCGGGATACCTTTGCCTCTATCAAGTGGTATCAGATTTCCAGGTTGCTCGGTGAGATTTTACAGTTTTTCGTAGTTTAGATCGAGTCTGTTCTTCGTACCTATAGTCCACGAAAAAGCCAAAAACAAAATTAGGGTTAGTTCATCCTATCCGAACCAATCTGAGCCTTTGCATAATCTTTTCTGTATTTGCTTTGTTGAATTTTTGGTTGCATCATCGTGTCAAGTTGCTGGTCTTAGCGTCTAGTCCTTTAGAGTTTCGAGTTCTGTTCACAGGTTGTCACGTCGCCGCTGCCATATATCACCACTGCATCATCATCATCGCTGCTGCCATATACCACCACCACACCAACTTCATCGTCGCAGCCATATTCACCACCACATATTCACCATCAATCCGAGTCCATATATGTCACCACATATCCGCCGCCATCACGCCAATCCGAGTCCACCTGCAACATATATCCGCCACCAGTCCGATTTCCACCAGATTCATCGCCGCCACCCGTCCGAGATTCCACCAGATTCATCTCCGCCACCTGTCCTAGTCCGAGTCTAGTAATTGTTGCATTGTTTTTGATTTCCGGATCACGCGATACTTCGAGTCGCGATAGAATAGGACTCCTGAGATTCCGTGCTACCCGCAGAAGAAAAATAGTTCCAAATTCAAAAAAAATTCTGGCTAGGCAGTTTTTAGACCATTTGTAGACTTTTTCGAAAAAAAATGTTGCAGAGCAAAAAAAAGAGGAAAAAAGTGCAAAAAAGTGAAAAAAAGGAACAAAAAAAATTCAGAGCATGCTCCTCCCTTGTTTATGTGCAGCGCCGTGATTTTGTTAGTGTTCTAGGCTTGCTTCTCTAGCACGGTCTAGCCTAGGACCAGCACAGTACCGTCGTTGAGCGTTTATTCAACTTTGCATCTCTGAATTGATTATTGCTGACCCTTTTTTCTACCATATTATAAGCCTTCCTAGCTCCACATACATCTACGTCGTGCGTTTGACTCTCTCTGGTAATCGCTGTATCCAAGCTTTGAGAGTTTTGACTATGATGGTTGCCACTCACCGCCTGCTGCTGGGTAAGAACTGGTAAGAATTTGAGATTTGCTTGACAGATTTGTGATTGTCCACCACTTACTAGTAGTCTGTAGGATCATATTCTTGTGTGTTTCTATCGCTGCTAACCATGGCAGGATCACAAGCCGATGAGACTGACTGGGAGAACATGACAAACAAAGAGTTACATGATAAGTTTCAGCAAATGATGAGTGGGCAGGTGGAAGATGTGCTAAATAGATTTGAAGAGGCCATGGAGAAGATAGGTGGCATTGAGAAGGCGTTCGAAACAAAGCTCGATCACAAGTTTAATGAATTGCTCACGCGCCTTCCACCGCCCGCTGCACCTGTCGCACATCTACAACAACAACATCGTCTTCCAAATCAAGTGGGATGAGCACAACGCGTTCCCATTGAGCCTGGTCAAAATTCTGGTGCTGCTGTACCTACTGTTGCTGCTTCTGTCACTCCTACTGCTACTGCGGAGGTGGACGACCATTACGAGGATGAGGTTGACCAAAATCAGAACTACGTGCAACCACCAGCACCACTAGGTCATCCTCATGCATATCATCGCAACGGTAGGGCTGCACCACCACCTGAGGTACATGACCATCTTCCTAAACTAAAATTGAATATTTCACCATTTGAGGGTAGATATATTCCTGATATATATCTTACTTGGGAGTTAGAAACTGAACAATGATTTACATGTTTACAATATCCTGAGGAGAGACGCGTTCCTCCTGCTGTTTGTGCTTTCACTAGCTTTGCATGTGTTTGGTGGTCTGAACATTGTAGATTATATCATCTTCCAGCTACTTGGGCTGCTTTGAAAACTGATATGCGTACTCGTTGGGTTCCACCATATTATCAACGTGAATTACTTCAAAAATTGCAGCGTTTAAGACAAGGAAAAAATTATGTAGAAGAATATTATCAGGAATTACACACTAGCATGATTAGATGTGGTTTTGTTGAGGAGAATTAAGCTATGCTTACACGTTTTATGGGTGGATTAAATAGAGAGATTCAGACCATTCTAGAGTATAAGGAGTATACTAATATCACTCGTTCATTCCATCTTGCTTGTAAAGCTGAACGTGAAGTGCCGGATCGACAGGCATTGACGCGAACTAACTTTTCTGCAGGTCGATCTTCATCATGGACACCACGTGCATCCTCTACTTCCACTCCACCAGCACCTCCATCAGGTGCCACCTCCAGCCATGATACAATAAAGCAGGCACAACCACCACTATCTGCCAAGAGCACACATGCCGGACCTGCGCAGAGCTCTTCTTCTTCCATGGCATCAACAGGGCACACAAGTGATATTATTTGTTGTCGTTGTAAGGGAAGAGGACATTTTGCGAGAGAATGCCAATCTCAGCGTGTGATGATTGTTACCGAGGATGGTGGGTATGAGTCCGCTAGTGACTATGATGAGGAGACTTTGGCTCTTATTACACATGAAGAACACGGAGGAGAGGATTCTGATCATGAGACGGAATACATGGCTGCTGAAGATGCTGACAGGTATGAATGTTTAGTTGCTCAACGTGTTTTGAGTGTGTAGGTTACACAAGCTGAGCAAAATCAGAGGCATAATTTGTTCCATACAAAGGGAGTTGTGAAGGAACGTTCTATTCGTGTCATGATAGATGGTGGGAGCTGCAATAACTTGGCTAGCTTGGAGATGGCGGAGAAGCTATCTCTCACCACAAGACCACATCCATATCCTTACTACATCGAATGGTTCAACAACAGTGGCAAGGTTAAGGTAACACATATAGTTCGTGTGCATTTTAGTATCTCTACATATGTTGATTATGTTGATTGTGATGTGTTACCTATGAAAGCATGTTCCTTATTACTTGGTAGACCATGGCAATTTGATAAAAAATCCATACACCATGGTAGAAACAATCAATATACTCTTGTTCATAAGGATGAAAATATTACTTTGCTTCCTATGACTCCTGATTCTATTTTGGAAGATGATATTAATAGAGCTAATAAAGCAAAACAGGAGAAAAATAAGAGTGAAAATCAGATTGTGGCAAAAGAATTTGAGAAACGAATGAAGCCTAATAATATACCATCTACTGTTGCTTCTGAAATTAAATTGAAAAGTGCATGTTTACTTGCCACCAAATCTGATATTCATGATCTAGATTTTAGCAAATCTGTTTGCTATGCTTTTTTGTGCAAAGAGGCATTATTTTCATTCGAGGACGTGCCTTCCTCTTTGCCTCCTGCTATCACTAACATTTTGTAGGAGTTCGCTGATGTCTTTCCACAAGACGTGCCACCGGGAGTACCACCTATTCGAGGGATTGAGCATCAAATTTACTTAATTCCCAGTGCATCATTACCCAATCGTGCACCATACCGTACCAATCCAGTCGAGGCGAAGGAGATTATGCGTCATGTACAAGAACTGCTCGACAAAGGTTATATACGCGAATCCCATAGTCCTTGTGCTGTTCCTATCATTTTAGTGCCGATAAAGGATGGTACGTCGTGTATGTGCGTTGATTGTAGAGGCATTAATAATATTACTATTCGTTATCGTCATCCTATTCCTAGGCTAGATGATATGCTTGATGAATTGAGTGGCTCTACAATGTTCTCCAAAGTTGATTTGCGTAGTGGATACCATCAAATTCGTATGAAATTGGGGGATGAATGGAAAACAGCATTTAAAACTAACTTTGGATTATATGAGTGGTTAGTCATGCCTTTTGGGTTAACTAATGCACCTAGTACTTTCATGAGGTTAATGAACGAAGTTTTACGTGCTTTCATTGGACGATTTGTGGTAGTTTACTTTGATGACATATTGATTTATAGCAAATCTTTGGAGGAACACTTGGAACATTTACGTGCTGTTTTTATTGCTCTACGTGATGCACATTTGTTTGGAAACCTTGGAAAGTGCACCTTTTGCACCGACCGAGTATCTTTTCTTGGCTATGTTGTTACTCCACAGGGAATTGAAGTTGATAAAGCCAAGATTGAAGCTATTGAGAGTTGGCCGCAGCCCAAAACGGTCACACAAGTGAGGAGTTTCCTTGGCCCCGCTGGTTTTTATAGGCGTTTTGTGAGAGATTTCAGCACCATTGCTGCACCTCTCAACGAGCTTACAAAGAAGGATGTGCCTTTTGTTTGGGGTATCGCACAGGAAGAAGCCTTCACGGTATTGAAAGATAAGTTGACACATGCTCCTTCACTCCAACTTCCTGATTTTAATAAGACTTTTGAGCTTGAATGTGATGCTAGTGGAATTGGATTAGGAGGTGTGTTATTACAAGATGGCAAACATGTTGCATATTTTTCTGAAAAATCTAGTGGGCCTAGTCTGAACTATTCTACTTATTATAAAGATTTATATGCTCTTGTTCGGACCTTAGAAACATGGAAACATTATTTATGGCCAAAGGAATTTGTTATACATTCTGATCATGAATCTTTGAAACACATTAAAAGTCAAGAAAAATTGAACCGTAGACATGCTAAATGGGTTGAATTCATTAAGACTTTCCCTTATGTCATTAAACACAAGAAGGGTAAAGAAAATGTTATTGCTGATGCATTGTCTCGTCGTTATACTATGCTTTCACAACTTGACTTTAAAATATTTGGTTTGGAGACCATCAAAGATCAATATGTGCATGATGCTAAATTTAAAGATGTATTGCAGAATTGTAAGGAAGGGAGAACATGGAACAAGTTCGTTCTTAACGATGGATTTTTGTTTCGTGCTAACAAGCTATGCATTCCAGCTAGCTCCGTTCGTCTTTTGTTGTTGCAATTGGCGCATGGATGAGGATTAATGGGACACTTTGGTGTCAAGAAGACGGAGGATATACTTGCTACACATTTCTTTTGGCCAAAGATGAGACAAGATGTTGAGTGTTTTGTTGCTCGCTGCACTACATGTCAAAAAGCGAAGTCACGAATCAATCCTCATGGTTTATATATGCCTTTGCCTCTACCTAGTGTTCATTGGGAGGATATATCTATGGACTTTGTTTTAGGTTTACCTCAAACAAAGAAGGGGAGGGATAGCATATTTGTTGTCGTGGATAGGTTCTCGAAAATGGCACACTTTATACCATGTCATAAAAGCGATGATGCTATTAATGTTGCTAATTTGTTCTTTCGTGAAATTATTCACTTGCATGGTGTGCCAAATACTATTGTCTCAGATCGTGATACTAAATTTCTTAGCCACTTTCGGAGATGTTTATGGGCTAAGTTGGGGACTAAACTGCTTTTTAGTACTACTTGTCACCCCCAAACTGATGGACAAACTGAAGTAGTCAATAGAACATTGTCTACTATGCTTAGGGCTGTTTTGAAGAATAACAAGAAAATGTGGGAAGAATGCTTTCCTCATATTCAATTTGCTTATAATCGTTCATTGCATTCTACTACTAAGATGTGCCCTTTTGAAATTATGTATGGTTTCCTACCTCGTGCACCTATTGATTTGTTGCCTCTTCCATCTTCGGAGAAGTTTAATTTTGATGCTAAAGAACGTGCTGAATTGATTTTAAAAATGCATGAGTTAACTAAGGAAAACATTGAGCGAATGAATGCTAAATATAAACTTGCTGGAGATAAGGGTAGAAAACATGTTGTGTTTGCACCTGGAGATCTTGTTTGGTTACATTTGCATAAGGATAGATTTCCTAATTTGCGCAAATCAAAGCTAATGCCACGTGCTGATGGTCCTTTTAAGGTGTTAGAGATAATAAATGATAATGCATACAAACTTGAGCTTCCTGTAGATTTTGGGGTTAGTCCCAGTTTTAACATTGCAGATTTGAAGCCTTATTTGGGTGAGGACGATGAACTTTCGTCGAGGACGACTTCATTTCTAGAAGGGGAGGATGATGAGGACATCAATACCATTGTTACACCCACAGCCCCTACCGCTATACATACTGGACTAATTACTGGAGCTCGCACACGCCAATTGAATTATCAGGTACTTCCATTTCTTGGTAACGATTCTAATGTTCATGAGAATATGATGCTACCTAAATTGGATACATTTGTTTTGCTTACAAATGAAGGGCCTAGCTTGGACAAGAAAGATGAACCTTGGAGCAAGTTCAAGCATGCAGGTGATAGCATGCGCAAGGGGAACAAGAATGGAGTTACAAGTGATGATTCCAGGACTCTGATGCCACCATAATGAGTGCATGAAGCATGGGACGAAATATACAAGATGCCACTTCATAAATTTCGTCTAGAGGCTATTCTAGGTGCTGCGTCACCTTATTATTGGGCCAGGCCCATGTATTTTCGAAGTACTTAAGTATAGGTTGTTTCTAGAGTCTGTATGTGTGGGGAAACAAGAGTTAGGGTTGGTTTCGGACCCCTCCACCAAGGGCCACGAAATTCCCCCTCTCTCCTCCATATATACATCCCTTAGGGCATCATTTATACTTTGGGTTTTGTTTAGATTAAAAGTTCGCCATACCTGCAACTTCGCGTACTTCGTTTGTGTCCAACGACCAGACCAAGACATCACAGACCCCCACGTTGATCAATAAAGCTTTCATCTTATATTCGCAATATCCAGATTGCAAACTCAGTTTCTTGCTTGTTCTTCGTTTGCTCGCAGGAAATAGACCCTCATGGTCAGGTTGATCGTGCTCCGACGTGGTCAATATCCCCGCGGAAGTTGGTTTAGCGATTGCTAAGGCGCGACGTCTCGCACGTTCGTAGTCGGATCGTCAAGGTTGACTCCCACAGAAACGATAGCCACCATCTCATCGAAACATCGCGACACCTTTGCCTCTATCACCTCCTTGCGGAGAAGACCATCAAGACCTCCTCACGGAGAAGACTGGCTACCTTTGTATCATCCCTAGTTGTCCGTGGGTCGTGTAATATCTTTTGTACTCGAGGATCTAGCATATGTTTTGACTATTTCTTGTTGGTTTAGTGTTTCTATCGTGTTTCCCCTCATGATCTCCCTCACGTTCTTCGTGTTCATCGCGGGATCGGCTCCTTTCGTGAAAGATCGGGCGATTAGGGTTCTACCCTACATCATCTTGGTATCTAGAGCCACGTTGATCACGATTTCGGAGCCTCCCCATTGTGTTTCTAGCCTTGTTTTGTTGATTTTGTCCCTAATTCAAAAATTCCCCACAAAAATAGCCCCAATTTTTTTGTGATTTGTTGGTGTGATAAAGTTTTGTTGGATTTGATCCGCGGATTTCGTGTGTTGCAGGTAGATCTAGCTTCCCATCCACTTTTCCCCCATTTTCCATCCACAAATGCCTCCGAATTTTTCCCAGATTTGCCACCTTCCACGTGGAGTTCGTTCGGATCTAGAGCCCGAACATCCGGCCGATAGCCCAGACATCCGGCCATCAAACCCCGACATCTGGCCCCTAGCAACAACATCTCCATCCACCGCCCCGTTTTCCATCCATATTTCGCCAAATTTTGTTCCGGTGTCCACATATACTTCCACATACCACCACCGCTTCCTCATAGCACTACCATATACCACATACACAACCATCGCTTACCACTACCAACTCCGACAATTTCGTCCCGTTTTGATTTGAGAATTTGAGTTGCGGTTCCGTGTCCTATTTGTGTTTCGGCCATTTAGATACGGTTCGACATCAGCATCACCATCGCTCATCTTCGCCACGGACGCGTCATCAATAACAACCACCTCGACTACATCTTGGTATTTGTGCCACCATTTTGACACCATACCGTATGCAAGACGCGGTAACCTCACCTTGGTATTGGACATATTATTCTTGCCATTACATTGATAGCCATCATAGCCTTACTCCTTTGCGTCGCTTACCCATCGAGACTAGCCTTTGAATATTGCCGGCAACATGACTTGTGCACATTAGTGATCATACTTCCCATAGCATACATACATCATTGGTGCATATCTTGATATCATCTCTTGTGTCACAAGGTTGCCATCACATACACAATTGCTATCTTGGTTCGTTAAGCATTGCACGAGAAAAGAGCTCAAACAAAAAAGAGCCAAACAAGATTTTAAGCAAAAGGGAAAGACAAGCAAAGAGCTTTTAAGCAAGAACCATAGCATCATACAACATTTAGATTGTCATACTAGATCATCTTGGATCATATCATCGAAACACCTTGCACAGATTATACTTGGGATAGAAGTCGTTCCATTTTTGCTTAGTAGGTCGTGCACAAGTCTTCGAATCCGCATATTGTGCAATCGTGCTAGCGTCTCTCTAGTGTTGTGCAACAAGAGCATTTTTGTGGATTCCACATTTTGGCTCAGCCTTGGTTGCACGACCCCACTTATCTTTTTGCGTGTGTCTTTCCGTGTACCGTATATTGCTTGGTCTACTTGTTGCATTGCAAACTTGCGAATCTTTTCCAACATTATTGATGCTCACTTACAATTGCATCAAATTTTGTGCCACCATCCTAACCAAGCTCCACCATAAGCTTTTACTTGTGTAGGTGTGAGAAACCGACAAGAATTGGTACCAATTGTGCTATTTCCTTGTCCACATTGGAGTGGTCATTGATCCACTTTCAACTTCAGTCAAGGTACATTTGGTATACGTTCTTCTCTTTCTACCACTCAAATTTTTCTCTTGGAATGATGGATAGGCCAAGTACATCTACCAACCCACTCTTCCTTGAGCATGATGACGACATGAACTCCTATGTAACCAAGAGCCACCTCTTTGGTGCACGTGAGTGAACACATCGACAAGCTCGCCGCCGACTTGCAACTCTTCGAGCAACGTACAAGGGACTACTTCAACCACAAGCTCGATGATCACAAGCAAGAGAACGACGCAAGAATGGACGAGATTCGTGCTTTGTTGCTCAACCTCTCTTCTTCCACTTTGTCCTCATCAAGACGGAGCTGCTCAAGTCGATACTCCGACTTCACCCTCTCCGGCTCAAGTACACCGACATCGAACACTCTTCGACGTGCCGCGCGCAACGATCATCAAGCAAGCCTCAATCCTCTACGCGACACCGACTCTCAAGAGCACCGACAACGTCAAACCTAAGCAGCTTTTGCGCTAGCACGAGAACGGCAATGACAACACCAACATGAAGAGGAAGAGCAAGCGCGTCTACACCAAGATGCACAAGATGCTGAGGCACAACGCCAAGAACAACAACTCGGTGAAGCTCAAGCACTTGAGTCGCAACGTTCCCTCCGAGATTCAAGTCGAGCCGTGCCAACCAAGGGCGACAAGCTCGTGAACATGAAGAAGCACTTCGCGAAGAAGCTCACGAACGAAGATTTCAAGCTCGTGTGCAACGTCAAGATCGACAAGTACCTCCACAAGCTCGCCAAGAGCATGAAGGCAATGGGAATCCTCCACGACAAGAGCAACACGAGGTTAACAACCCTCCTCGCCAAGAGCAACACGAGCTTGATAATCATCAACAACATGGGCGTCATCATCCCCGACCCCAACACAATGTAGAGCAACGTTACAGCAAGCTAAAGTTCACTATGCCGAATTTCAATGGAAGCAACGACCCCAAAGAGCACCTTTCATGGGCATTGAAGGTCGACAAAATCTTCCGCTTGCACAACTATGAAGAAGAGAAGAAGATCGCGATGGCATCCCTTGAGTTCCAAGACTATGTCCTCATTTGTTGGGAACAAGTCATCGAGCGCCGTGAGGCAAGAGGTGAACCACCCATCACTACTTGGACGCAAATGTAGGATGTCATGTGAGTACGCTTTGTGCCTACCTACTACAACCGCGACCTCTTCAGGAAACTCCAACTACTCAAGCAAGGAACCAAGTGTTGGGGAACGTAGTAATTTCATAAAATTTCCTACGCACACGCAAGATCATGGTGATGCACAGCAATGAGAGGGGAGAGTGTTGTCTACGTACCCTCGTAGACCGAAAGCGAAAGCGTTAGCACAACACGGTTGATGTAGTCGTACGTCTTCACGATCCGACCGATCAAGTACCGAATGCACGGCACCTCCAAGTTCAGCACACGTTCAGCCTGATGACGTCCCTCGAACTCCGATCCAGCCGAGTGTTGAGGGCGAGTTTCGTCAGCACGACGGTGTGGTGACGATGTTGATGTTCTACCAACGCAGGGCTTCGCCTAAGCACCGCTACAGTATTATCGAGGTGGACTATGGTGGAGGCGGGCACCGCACATGGCTAAAAGATCAACTTGATCAATTGTTGTGTCTATGGGGTGCCCCCTTGCCCCCATATATAAAGGAGCAAGGGGGTGCGGCCGGCCAGGGAGAGGGCGCGCCAGGAGGAGCCCTACTCCCACCGGGAGTAGGACTCCCCCCTTTTCCTAGTCGAAACAGGATTCGGGAGGGGGAAAGAGGAGGGAGAGAAGGAAAGGGGGGGGCGCCGCCCCCCTCTCCTTGTCCTATTCGGACTAGGGGGGAGGGGCACGCGGCCCAGCCCTGGCCACCTCTCCTCTTCTCCGTAAAGGCCCACTAAGGCCCATTTACCTCCCGGGGGGTTCCGGTAACCTCCCGATACTCCGGTAAAATCCCAATTTCACCCGGAACACTTCCGATATCCAAACATAGGCTTCCAATATATCAATCTTCATGTCTCGACCATTTTGAGACTCCTCGTCATGTCCGTGATGACATCCGGGACTCTGAACAACCTTTGGTACATCAAAACATATAAACTCATAATGTAACTGTCATCGTAACGTTAAGCGTGCGGACCCTACGGGTTCGAGAACTATGTAGACATGACCGAGAAATGTCTCCGGTCAATAACCAATAGCGGAACCTGGATGCTTGTATTGGCTCCTACATATTCTACAAAGATTTTTATCAGTCAAACCGCATAACAACATACGTTGTTCCCTTTGTCATCGGCATGTTACTTGCCCGAGATTCGATCGTTAGTATCTCAATACCTAGTTCAATCTCGTTACCGGCAAGTCTCTTTACTCGTTCCATAATACATAATCCCGCAACTAACTCATTAGTTGCAAGGCTTGCAAGGCTTAAGTGATGTGCATTACCGAGAGGGCCCAGAGATACCTCTCCGACAATCGAAGTGACAAATCCTAATCTCGAAATACGCCAACCCAACAAGTACCTTTGGAGACACCTGTAGGGCACCTTTATAATCACCTAGTTACGTTGTGACGTTTGGTAGCACACAAAGTGTTCCTCTAGTAAACGGGAGTTGCATAATCTCATAGTCAAAGGAACATGTATAAGTCATGAAGAAAGCAATAGCAACATACTAAACGATCGGGTGCTAAGCTAACGGAATGGGTCATGTCAATCACATCATTCTCCTAATGATGTGACCCCGTTAATCAAATGACAACTTATGTCCATGGTTAGGAAACATAACCATCTTTGATCAACGAGCTAGTCAACTAGAGGCATACTAGTGACAACCTGTTTGTCTATGTATTCACGCATGTATTATGTTTCCGGTTAATACAATTCTAGAATGAACAATAAACATTTATCATGATATAAGGAAATAAATAATAACTTTATTATTGCCTCTAGGGCATATTTCCTTCACCAAGAGCGTTGAAGAGTACTACAAGGAGATGGAGACTGCCATGATAAGAGCCAATGTCACGGAAGATGATTAGCAAACTATGGCACGTTTCTTGAATGGACTCAATCATCCCATCAAGAAGATCGCCGACTTCCAACCATACTCGAACCTCATCGAGCTAATGCATCAAGCTACCAAAGCGGAACATCAAGTGCAAGATGATTACAAGTATGCCAAATTCTCATCCAAGTCATACGGCTTCTCCAACACCCAAGCTTCAACGACTCCAACACCGTCTACCAAGCCTTCTACAACGAACGTCGACAAGTCGGGCCATAAGAAATCTTCGTCAACCACAAGTCATCCTCCTACAACGAGCAACTTCAAGCCGAGAGCTTCATCATCATCTACCCCGACCGATGAGACCATCGAGACAAGTTCCTTAAAATGCTTCACATGCGGAGGCCGAGGCCACAAGTCCTATGAGTGTACCAACAAGCGAACCATGATCCTCAACGACAATGACACTTATGACTCATTGAGTGAAGGAGAAATGGAAGCCCTTGAGCAAGTGGCCATACACCGGCAAGTGAACAAACAAGACACGGAACAAGTCTTTTGTGATGAAGACTCAACTCCCGCTCTCATTGTCTCCAAGGTCTTGACACTTCAACATCACCAAGAAGAAGCCAAAGATGCCATATATTTCATACCAAGGCCGGCATCAATGGACGATCCGTCAAGGTCATCATCGATGGAGGGAGTTGTCATAACCTCGCAAGTGAAGAACTTTGCTCCAAGCTCCAATTGCCCAAGATGAAGAACCCACATCCCTACAAAGTTCAATGTCTTAGTGACTCCGGCACTATCCAAGTCGATCATCGAGTACAAGTCTCCTTCAGAATTGGTGCCTATGAAGACACTTTGGAGTGCAACGTCATTCCAATGACCGTTTGCCACCTTCTTCTTGGACGCCCATGGCAATTTGATAGAGGTGTCATCCACAACGACCGAACGAACCACTACAGCTTCAAGATGAAAGGAAAGGAGTACATACTTCGCCCCATGTCTCCAAGCCAAGTGATCACCGACAAGCAAGCCACCCATCGTGGAGAGAATAGTGAGAGAGCGAGCCACCAAAAAGAGAGTGAGCGCCAGAAGCCCAAATCGAGTGCTTCCATGATGAGTGACAAGAAGAACTTAGTCCTATTTGCCACCAAAAGTGAGATAAGAGGAGTGTGTGAGAACCCATCTAGTGTCCTACACTATGTCCTTTTGTGCAAGGACAATGCAACACAAGCTAACACCTCTCACGCTCTACCTTTAGTGTTATCTTCTCTTTTGCAGGAATTGCAAGATGTTTTCCCCAACGAGCTACCTCCAGGACTACCTCCACTACGAGGCATCGAGCACCGCATCGACCTCATACCCGGAGCACCTCTTCCGAACAAAGCTCCCTACCGCGTCAACCCCAAAGAAACCAAAGAAATCCAAAGGCAAGTAAAACATCTCATAGACCATGGACATGTGCGTGAAAGTTTGAGCCCTTGTGCCATCCCGGTCATTCTTGTGCCAAAATGAGACAGTATCTTTCGCACATGCTCGGATTGTAGACCTATCAATTCTATCACTGTCTGCTATAGGTATCCCATTCCATGCCTTGATGATATGCTTGATGAACTTAGTGGTGCCACTATATTTTCAAAAATTGATCTTAAGAGTGGTTACTATAAAATCCGCATACAAGAGGGTGATGAATGGAAAACCACTTTCAAAACCAAGTTTGGGTTGTATGAGTGGTTAGTCATGCCTATGGGTCTATCGGAAGCACTGGGTACCTTTATGCGTCTTATGAATCATGTCTTTCGCCCTTACAATGGTGTGTTTGTTGTGGTCTACTTCGATGATATCCTTGTTTATAGAAAATATCTTCAAGATCATGTCACCCATGTTCGAACCGTTTTGCAAACTCTTCGAAACGAGCATCTCTTTGCTAACATGGAAAAGTGCCTTTTCAGCGTTGTATCTTCTAAGGGTGTTTTCTTGGGTTTGGTTGTACCTTCTAAGGGTGTTCATGTAGATGAGTCCAAGATCAATGCTATTAAAACTTGGCACCAACCAACCAACTTGCAACAAGTGCGTAGTTTCCTTGGTTTAGCCGGTTTCTACCGTATATTCGTGAAGGACTTTAACACCATCGCTTCTCCTTTGCATGCTTTGAGCAAGAAAAATGCGCCTTTTGTTTAGGAACCATCCCAAGATACCGCTTTCAATGAGCTTAATAATTTTCTTACTCATGCTCCCGTGCTTGCTTTACCCAACTTTGACAAACCCTTTGATATTCATTGCGATGCCAGTGGTAATGGAATAGGAGGTATGCTAACGCAAGAGAAGCGCCCCATAGCTTACTTTAGTGAGAAACTCTCCGGAGCGCAACTCAATTACTCCATCTATGACAAATAGCTATATGCTTTAGTGCGAGTTTTGCATGAATGGGAACACTATCTTCGCCCTCATGAATTCGTCATTCATACCGATCATGAAACGCTCAAGTACCTTAAGGGCCAAACCAAGTTGAACAAGCGTCACGCTAAATGGAGTGAATTTATAGAGTCTTTTCCTTATGTCATCAAGTACAATAAAGGTAAGGAAAATATTGTGGCGGATGCCCTTTCCCGCATATGCATGCTTGTTACTCAAGTTGAATTGGATGTCATTGGCTTTGAGAACATAAAAGACTCTTTTGAGCACGATCCTAATTTTGCTACTCCTTATACCAAATGTTTGACGCATACCTCTTGGGAACGCTATTACATCAAAGATGGATATCTTATGAGAGCTAACAAGCTTTGCATCCCCGAGTCTTCTCTTCGTTTGTTGCTTCTGCAGGAATCTCATGGAGGAGGACTAATGATGTAGGGTGGAACCCTATATGGCCGATCTTTCATGAAAGGAGCGGATCCCACGAAGAACACGAAGAACACGAGGGAAAAACATGAGGGGAAGCACGAGAGGAAACATGATGAGGACATCAATACCATTGTTACACCCATAGCCCCTACTGTTACATATACTGGACCAATTACTAGAGCTCGCGCACGCCAATTAAATTACCAGGTACTTTCGTTTCTTGGTAATGATTCTAATGTTCATGAGATTATGATGCTGCCTAAATAGGATACATTTGTTTTGCTTACAAATGAAGGGCCTAGCTTGGAGAAGGATGAACATTGGAGCAAGAACACACATGGAGTTGATGGCATGCGCAAGGGGATCAAGAACGGAGTTACAAGTGATGATTTCAGGACTTTAAAGCCGCCATAAGGAGTGCATGAAGCCTTGGACGAAATATACAAGATGCCACTTCATAATATTCGTCCATAGGCTATTCTAGGTGCCGCGTCACCTTATTAATGGGCCAGGCCCATGTAATTTCGAAATACTTAAGTATAGGCTATTTTTAGAGTCCGTATGTGTGGGGAAACAAGAGTTAGGGTTGGTTTCGGACCCCACCATCAAGGGCCACGAAATTCCCCCCTCTTCCTCCATATATACAGCCCTTAGGGCGTCGTTTAGACTTTGGGTCTTGTTTAGATCAAAAGTTTGCCATAGCTGCAACTTCGCGTACTTCGTTTGTGTCCAACGACCAGACCAAGACATCACAGAACCCCACCTTGATCAATAAAGCTTTCATCTTATATTCGCAATATCCAGATTGCAATCTCAGTTTCTTGCTTGTTCTTCGTTTGCTCACAGGAAACAGACCCTCGTGGTCAGGTTGATCGTGCTCCGGCGTGGTCAATAACCCTCGGAAGTTGGTTTAGCGATTGCTAAGGCGCGACGTCTCGCACGTTCGTAGTCGGATCGTCAAAGTCGACTCCCACAGAAAACGATAGTTATCATCTCATCGAAAGATCGGGACCCTCGCCTTTATCAAGTGGTATCAGATTTCCAGGTTGCTCGGTGAGATTTTACAGTTTTTCGTAGATTAGATCGAGTCTGTTCTTCAGACCTACAGTCCACGAAAAAGCCACAAAAATTTTTTAGGGTTAGTTCATCATATCCGAACCAATCTGAGCCTTTGCATAATCTTTTTAGAGTTTTTGCTTTGTTGAATTTGCGATTGCATCATCGTGTCAAGTTGCTGGTCTTAGAGTCTAGTCTTTTAGAGTTTCGAGTTCTGGTCATAAGTTGTCACGCCGCCGCCGCACCATCATCATCGCCCATCTACCACTTTTGCTTATCCGCCACCGCTCTGAATCCATATCCATATACCACCACCAATCCGTATCCATATACCACCACCAATCTGTATCCATATACCACCACCGCTACCATATACCACCACCGCTGCCATATACCACAACCATATATCCACCACCAATCCGAGTTCTTCTCATATTCGGTTTGTTCTTGAGATCAATCTAAATTCCGATTCGTGTTTCCTTGCCTGCGTAGGTCTCGGAAAAAAAAAGAGTCTGGAGACCCCCGGGCAGTTTTTAGGCCAAAATTTTCACGGGCAAATTTTTTTCCCTATCCTATTGTTAGGCTTTTCTGAGTCTTTTTAGCCACGTGCCATCATAGTGATTTTTTGTCGCACTTTTTCGTCGTCGCTGCCCTGATTTTCGAAAAAAAAAGTGAAAAAAAATATTCGTGCTCATCCTATCAGTTTGGCGAGGGAAGAGTTTTGAGACACTCGCCATTATAGTGATTTTTCGCAAAAAAAAAAGGAGCGCAAAAAAAAGAGCGAAAAAAAATAGTTCCAGAGTGTGCTTTTCCCTTATTTACGTGCAGCACCGTGATTTTGTTAGTGTTCTAGGCTCGCGTCTCTAGCACGGTCTAGCCTAGGACCAGCACAGTACCGTCGTTGAGCGTTTATTCAACTTTGCATCTCTGAATTGATTATTGCTGACCCTTTTTGCTACCATACTATAAGCCTTCCCAGCTCCACATACATCTACGTCGTGCGTTTAACTCTCCCTGGCAATCGCTCTATCCAAGCTTTTGAGAGTTTTGACTATAACGGTTGCCGATCACCGCCTGCTGCTGGGTAAGAACTGGTAAGAATTTGAGATTTGCTTGACGGATTTGTGACACCCGCCACCACCACCACTTGTTAGTAGTCTGTAGGATCATATTCTTGTGTGTCTCTATTGCTGCTAACCATGCCAGGATCACAATCCGACGAGACTGACTGGGAGAACTTGACGAACAAGGAGCTTCATGATACGTTTCAGCAAATGATGAGTGTACAGGTGCAAGATGTGATAAACAGATTTGAAGAGGCCATGGAGAAGATAGATGGCATGGAGAAGACGTTTGAAACAAAGCTCGATAACAAGTTTGCTGAATTGCTTTCGCGTTTTCCACCACCACCATTGGCTGCTCCCGCTGCACCTCTGCAACAACAGCAACAACACCGACTACCTCCACGTCGGGAAACAGCCCTCCGCCGAGCGAGCCGTGTCCCTCTTCAGTCGGGCCAAACTGCTGGTGCTGCTGTTGATACTTCTGTGGCTCCTACTGCTGATGTGGAGGAGGATGATTATGTGGGAGATTATGGGGGATGAGGTTGATCAAAATCAGAACTACGTGCCACCACCAGCACAGCAACCACCAGGTCGTCCACATGCAAATAATGGCAATGGTAGGGCTCACCCTCAGGTACGAGATCATGACCATCTCCCTAAACTAAAATTGAATATTCCACCATTTGAGGGTAGATATGTTCCTGATATATATCTTACTTGGGAGTTAGAAACTGAACAACGATTTACATGTTTACAATATCCCGAGGAGAGACGTGTTCCTGCTGGTGTTTGTGCATTCACTAGTTTTGCATGTGTTTGGTGGTCTGAGCATTGTAGATTATTTCCTATTCCGGCTACTTGGGCTGCTTTGAAAACTGCTATGCGTACTCGTTGGGTTCCACCATATTATCAACGTGAATTACTTCAAAAATTGCAGCGCTTAAGACAGGGAAAAAATTCTGTAGAAGAATATTATCAGGAATTACAAACTGGCATGATTAGATGTGGTATTGTTGAGGAGAATGAAGCTATGCTTGCACGTTTTATGGGTGGACTAAATAGAGATATTCAGACGATTCTAGAGTATAAGGAGTATACTAATATCACTCGTTTATTCCATCTTGCTTGTAAAGCTGAACGTGAAGTGCAGGATCGACATGCATTGGCGCGGACTAACTTTTCTGCAGGTCGATCTTCATCATGGACAGCACGTGCATCATCTACTTCCACACGTTCTACTACACCGGTGCCTCCGTCGGCTGCCACCTCCAACCGTGATACAATAAAGCAGGCACAATCACCACTATCTGCCAAGAGCATACCTTCTGGGCCTGCAAAGAGCTCTTCTTCATCCATGGCATCAACAGGGAAAACACATGATATTATTTGTCGACGTTGCAAGGGTGGAGGTCATTATGCGAGAGAATGCCCATATAAGCGTGTGATGATTGTTACTGAGGATGGTGGGTATGAGTCTGCTAGTGACTATGATGAGGAGACTTTGGCTCTTATTACACGTGACGAACACGGTGGAGACGATTCTGATCATGAGACGCAATACATGGCTCCTGAAGATGCTGACAGGTATGAATGTTTAGTTGCTCAACGTGTTTTGAGTGTGCAGGTTACACAAGCTGAGCAAAATCAGAGGCATAATTTGTTCCATACAAAGGGAGTTGTGAAGGAACGTTCTGTTCGCGTGATCATAGATGGAGGGAGCTGCAATAACTTGGCTAGCATGGAGATGGTGGAGAAGCTATCTCTCACCACAAGACCACATCCACATCCTTACTACATCCAATGGTTCAACAACAGTGGCAAGGTTAAGGTAACACGTACTGTTCGTGTGCATTTTAGTATCTCTACATATGCTGATTATGTTGATTGTGATGTGGTACCTATGCAAGCATGTTCCTTATTACTTGGTAGACCATGGCAATTTGATAAAAATTCTGTACACCATGGTAGAAACAATCAGTATACTCTTGTTCATAACGATAAAAATATTACTTTGCTTCCTATGACTCCTGATTCCATTTTGAAAGATGATATTAATAGAGCTAATAAAGCAAAACAGGAGACAAATAAGAGTGAAAATCAGATTGTGGCAAAAGAATTTGAGCACCAAATGAAGTCTAATAATAAACCATCTACTGTTGTTTCTGAAATTAAATTGAAAAGTGCATGTTTACTTGCCACCAAATCTGATATTGATGAGCTAGATTTCAGCAAATCTGTTTGCTATGCCTTTGTGTGCAAAGAGGCATTATTTTCATTCAAGGACGTGCCTTCCTCTTTGCCCCCTGCTGTCACTAACATTTTGCAGGAGTTCGTTGACGTCTTTCCACAAGACGTGCCACCGGGATTACCACCTATTCGAGGGATTGAGCATCAAATTGACTTAATTCCCGGTGCTTCGCTACCCAACCGTGCACCATACCGTACCAATCCAGAGGAGACGAAGGAGATTATGCGTCAAGTACAAGAACTGCTCGACAAAGGTTATATACGCGAATCCCTTAGTCCTTGTGCTATTCCTATCATTTTAGTGCCGAAAAAGGATGGTACGTCGCGTATGTGCGTTGATTGTAGAGGCATAAATAATATTACTATTCGTTATCGTCATCCTATTCCTAGGCTAGATGATATGCTTGATGAATTGAGTGGCTCTACAATATTCTCCAAAGTTGATTTGCGTAGTGGATACCATCAAATTCGTATGAAATTGGGGGATGAATGGAAAACAGCATTTAAAACTAAGTTTGGATTATATGAGTGGTTAGTCATGCCTTTTGGGTTAACTAATGCACCTAGTACTTTCATGAGGTTAATGAACGAAGTTTTACGTGCTTTCGTTGGACGATTTGTGGTAGTTTACTTTGATGACATATTGATTTATAGCAAATCTTTGGAGGAACACTTGGAACATTTACGTGCTGTTTTTATTGCTCTACGTGATGCACGTTTGTTTGGAAACCTTGGAAAGTGCACCTTTTGCACCGACCGAGTATCTTTTCTTGGCTATGTTGTTACTCCACAGGGAATTGAAGTTGATAAAGCCAAGATTGAAGCTATTGAGAGTTGGCCGCAGCCCAAAACGGTCACACAAGTGAGGAGTTTCCTTGGCCCCGCTGGTTTTTATAGGCGTTTTGTGAGAGATTTCAGCACCATTGCTGCACCTCTCAACGAGCTTACAAAGAAGGATGTGCCTTTTGTTTGGGGTATCGCACAGGAAGAAGCCTTCACGGTATTGAAAGATAAGTTGACACATGCTCCTTTATTCCAACTTCCTAATTTCAATAAGACTTTTGAGCTTGAATGTGATGCTAGTGGAATTGGATTAGGAGGTGTGTTATTACAAGATGGAAAACCTGTTGCATACTTTTCTGAAAAATTGAGTGGGCCTAGTCTGAACTATTCTACTTATGATAAAGAATTATATGCTCTTGTTCGGACCTTAGAAACATGGCAACATTATTTATGGCCCAAGGAATTTGTTATACATTCTGATCATGAATCTTTGAAACACATTAAAAGTCAAGCAAAACTGAACCGTAGACATGCTAAATGGGTTGAATTCATTGAGACTTTCCCTTATGTCATTAAACACAAGAAGGGTAAAGAAAATGTTATTGCTGATGCCTTGTCTCGTCGTTATACTATGCTTTCACAACTTGACTTTAAAATATTTGGTTTGGAGACCATCAAAGATCAATATGTTCATGATGCTGAATTTAAAGATGTATTGCAGAATTGTAAGGAAGGGAGAACTTGGAACAAGTTCGTTCTTAACGATGGATTTGTGTTTCGTGCTAACAAGCTATGCATTCCAGCTAGCTCCGTTCGTCTTTTGTTGTTGCAGGAGGCGCATGGAGGAGGATTAATGGGACACTTTGGCGTCAAGAAGACGGAGGATATACTTGCTACACATTTCTTTTGGCCAAAGATGAGACGGGATGTTGAGCGTTTTGTTGCTCGCTGCACTACATGTCAAAGAGCTGAGTCACGACTCAATCCTCATGGTTTATATATGCCTTTGCCTGTACCTAGTGTTCCTTGGGAGGATATATCTATGGACTTTGTTTTAGGTTTACCTCGAACAAAGAAGGGGAGGGATAGCATATTTGTTGTTGTGGATAGGTTCTCGAAAATGGCACACTTTATACCATGTCATAAAAGCGATGATGTTGTTAATGTTGCTGATTTGTTCTTTCGTGAAATTATTCGCTTACATGGTGTTCCAAATACTATTGTTTCAGATCATGATACTAAATTTCTTAGCCACTTTTGGAGATGTTTATGGGCTAAGTTGGGGACTAAGCTGCTTTTTAGTACTACTTGTCACCCCCAAACTGATGGACAAACTGAAGTAGTCAATAGAACATTGTCTACTATGCTTAGGGCTGTTTTGAAGAATAACAAGAAAATGTGGGAAGAATGCTTGCCTCATATTGAATTTGCTTATAATCGTTCATTGCATTCTACTACTAAGATGTGCCCTTTTGAAATTGTCTATGGTTTCCTACCTCGTGCACCTATTGATTTGTTGCCTCTTCCATCTTCAGAGAAGGTTAATTTTGATGCTAAAGAACGTTCTGAATTGATTTTAAAAATGCATGAGTTAACTAAGGAAAACATTGAGCGTATGAATGCTAAATATAAACTTGCTGGAGATAAGGGTAGAGAACATGTTGTGTTTGCGCCTGGAGATCTTGTTTGGTTACATTTGCGTAAAGATAGATTTCCTAATCTGCGCAAATCAAAGCTAATGCCACGTGCTGATGGTCCTTTTATGGTGTTAGAGAAAATAAATGATAATGCATATAAACTTGAGCTACCTGTAGATTTTGGGGTTAGTCCCACTTTTAACATTGCAGATTTGAAGCCTTATTTGGGTGAGGAAGATGCGCTTCCATCGAGGACGACTTCATTTCAAGAAGGGGAGGATGATGAGGACATCAATACCATTGTTACACCCACAGCCCCTATTGTTACATATACTGGACCAATTACTAGAGCTCGCGCACGCCAATTAAATTACCAGGTACTTTCATTTCTTGGTAATGATTCTAATGTTCATGAGATTATGATGCTGCCTGAATTGGATACATTTGTTTTGCTTACAAATGAAGGGCCTAGCTTGGAGAAGGATGAACATTGGAGCAAGAACACACATGGAGTTGATGGCATGCGCAAGGGGATCAAGAACGGAGTTACAAGTGATGATTTCAGGACTTTAAAGCCGCCATAAGGAGTGCATGAAGCCTTGGACGAAATATACAAGATGCCACTTCATAATATTCATCCATAGGCTATTCTAGGTGCTGCGTCACCTTATTAATTTGCCAGGCCCATGTATTTTCGAAATACTTAAGTATAGGCTATTTTTAGAGTCCGTATGTGTGGGGAAACAAGAGTTAGGGTTGGTTTCGGACCCCACCCTCAAGGGCCACGAAATTCCCCCCTCTTCCTCCATATATACAGCCCTTAGGGCGTCGTTTAGACTTTGGGTTTTGTTTAGATCAAAAGTTCGCCATAGCTGCAACTTCCCGTACTTCGTTTGTGTACAACGACCAGACCAAGACGTCACAGAACCCCACCTTGATCAATAAAGCTTTCATCTTATATTCGCAATATCCAGATTGCAATCTCAGTTTCTTGCTTGTTCTTCGTTTGCTCACAGGAAACAGACCCTCGTGGTCAGGTTGATCGTGCTCCGGCGTGGTCAATAACCCCCGGAAGTTGGTTTAGCGATTGCTAAGGCACGACGTCTCGCACGTTTGTAGTCAGATCGTCAAAGTCGACTCCCACAGAAAACGATAGTTATCATCTCATCGAAAGATCGGGACCCTCGCCTTTATCAAAACACGAGAAAGTCACTAAACCAACAAGAGATAGTCACACATATGCTAGATCCTCGAGTACATAAGAGATCACATGATCCACGGACAACTAAGGACGATACAAAGGTAGCCGGTCTTCTCTGTGAGGAGGTCTTGAATCCACAAGAGGATCTTCCCTTAGAGGGGTCTTGAATCCAAAGGGATCTTCTCCGAACAGGGGTCGCGGTCTCTCTCTCGTGGAGTAGATCCGATGTCGATGAGCAATGCTCTATCTCTAAATATGAGCTAAACCAATGCTAACCCTAGCTAGGATGAATAGGACGTCTATTTATAGTCTTAGTGCAAATGGGGGCGAAAGGAGGGGGTACATGGGCTTCGGGCCCGAAACTGGACACAACCAGGTACCGGACGTCCGCTGGGCGTCGGTCGTCCGGTGTCTCATGAGCGGCCGAACGTCTGGTGGTCGCCAGTCGTCCGCTCGTTCTGGCTCAGATGCTGGTGTAGCGGATTTCCGGCAGAGACCGGTCGTCCGGTCGCTGGATGTTCAGTGGTGTCAGACTTCCACTCATTTGGCTCGGATGTAGGGGCACCGGTCGTCCTGTCCGGGTCGGACGTCCGCTCGTTGTAGCTCGGCTGGGGTTTCAGGCGCCGGACGTCCGATCCCGACCGGTCGTCCGGTGGCTGGGACTTCTTCCGCAGCTCCCCTTCTTCTCTGTCTTCATGTCCATCTTCCTCTTCTGGTCCTCCTTGCTCCTTAGCTTCTCCATGGCCAACTCCTTGATACCTGAGTATGCACAATGTCTCCATTTGATGTAGTATCCATGTCTCATCTGCATCGAAGTGGAAATGTGAGAGGAGAGACATCACCTCGGTTTCGAGAGCTCTTGCATGTGCTCGAGTCATGGGTCTGCTAGGCACTTGGTGAGACGATGGTAGGTCCATGGGGATGACCTTGGGATGCTCCGCATCATCTCCCCTCCATTGGGGAAGATCCGTCCTCAGATCAAATTGTTCATCATCATGGTAGGGAGAGAGATCTTTGATGTTGAAGATGTCTCTCACGGAGTACTTGTCGCGTGGAATGTCGATCTTGTATGCGTTGTTGTTGTAGCGTGCAAGTACCTTGAAGGGTCCATCCGCTCATGGTAGAAGTTTGGACTTGCGTTCTTGGGGAAAGTGGTCCTTGCGAAGGTGTAGCCACACAAGATCTCCAATGTTGAATACCATAGGGTGCTTGTTGATGTTGAGATTGGTCGCTAGTCGTTGTACTTGGCGTTTGATGGTACGCCTTGTATCTTCATGCACCTTACTAAGATGATTCACTCATGCACTTGCGTCCAAATTGATGCGCTCTTGGAGTGGTAGAGGAAGAATGTCCAATGGTGACAATGGGTTGAATCCATAGATGACCTCGAAGGGGGACTTGCTAGTTGTTGAGTGTTTTGCTCGGTTGTAGGCGAACTCGGCGATAGGTAGACACTCCTCCCACTCCTTGATGTTCTTCTTGATGAGTACTCGAAGTAGAGCGGAGAGTGTGCGGTTGGTCACCTTCGTTTGGCCGTCGGTTTGCGGATGACACGTCGTGGAGAAATGTAGTTTGATTCCGAGCTTGGCGCATAGGGTCTTCCAAAAGTAGCTTAGGAACTTGACGTCACGGTCCAAGATGATCGTATTTGGCACTCCATGTAGACGCAATATTTGCCTACAAAAGAGATTGGCAACATGTGAAGCATCGTCTATCTTGTTGCATGGTATGAAGTGTGCCATCTTAGAGAATCCGTCCACAACAATAAAATACCGAATCCTTTCCATTTCTAGTCCTAGGCAATCGAAGTACAAAATCCGTGCTAATATTTTCCCATGGTTGATATGGAATTGGGAGAGGCATGTAAAGGCCATGGAATTGAGCTTTTGACTTAGCTTTGCGACATGTAGAGCATCGGTTGGTGAAGCGGTTGACGTCACGAAACATCTTGGGCCAATAGTAGTTCTTGGAGAGCGTAGTGAAAGTCTTGTCGCATCCAAAGTGTCCCATTAGTCCTCCGCCATGAGATTCCTGCAAAAGCAACAAACAAAGAGTAGACTTGGGGATGCAAAGCTTGTTAGCTCTCATAAGATATCCATCTTTGATGAAATAGCATTCCCAAGAGGTATGCGTCAAGCATTTGGCGGAGTAGCAAAAGTAGGATCATGCTCATACCAGTCTTTTATGTGCTCAAAGCCAATGACATCCAATTCAAGTTGAGTAACAAGCATGCATATGCGGGAAAGGGCATCCGCCACAATGTTTTCCTTACCTTTAATGTACTTGATGACATAAGGAAAAGACTCAATAAATTCACTCCATTTAGCATGACGCTTGTTCAAGTTGGTTTGGCCCTTAAGGTACTTGAGCGTTTCATGATCGCTATGAATGATGAATTCATGAGGGTGAAGATAGTGTTCCCATTCGTGCAAAATGCGCACTAAAGCATACAACTCTTTCTCATAGATAGGGTAATTGAGTTGTGCTCCGGAGAGTTTCTTACTAAAGTAAGCTATGGGGCGCTTCTCTTGCGTTAACACACCTCCTATGCCATGACCACTAGCCTCGCAATGAATCTCAAAGGGCTTGTCAAAGTTGGGTAAAGCAAGCACGGGAGCATGAGTAAGAAAATTCTTAAGCTCATTGAAAGCGGTATCTTGGGATGGTCCCCAAACAAAAGGCGCATTTTTCTTGCTCAAAGCATGCAAAGGCGAAGCAATGGTGCTAAAATCTTTCACAAAGCAGCGATAGAAACCCGCAAGGCCAAGAAAGCTATGCACTTGATGCAAGTTGGTTGGTTGTGTCCAAGTTTTAATAGCATTGATCTTATAATCATCAACATGAACACCCTTAGAGGAAACAACAAAACCCTGGAAAATGAGCTCATCAACGCCGAAAAGACACTTTTCCATATTAGCAAAGAGATGCTCGTTTCAAAGAGTTTGCAAAACAGTTCGCACATGGTGACATGATCTTGGAGAGATTTGCTATAAGCAAGGATATCATCGAAGTAGACCACAACAAATACACCAATGTAAGGGCGAAAGACATGATTCATAAGACGCATAAAAGTGCCCGGTGCTTCCGATAGACCCATAGGCATGACAAATGTAACACCCTCGATGCGACTATATCTCCCACGTGTCGAGGCACGACTTAGAGGCATAATCGCATTGAAGGCATATGTCTCAAGTTAGGCAATCTTCACAACATCCCATGTAATATAAATAATAAAGGGGAGATAACATAGTTGGCTTACACTCGCCACGTCAATCAAGTACATAAATGACATTACATCATCCAAACACTCATGGCCCGACTACGGCGCCAAAATAAAAGAGAACCCAACATGCGACAACGGTCCCGCAAACCCCCAACTGGGCACCACTACTGATCATCGGGAAATGAAACATAGTAACGTTGAGAGTCTTCGTCAAACTCCCACTTGAGCTCATACGCGTCTCCTGGAGCGGAATCATCAGGCCCTGCATCTGGTGTAATAGTAATCTGTGAGCCACAGGGACTCAGCAATCTCGCATCCTCGCGATCAAAACTATTTAAGCTTATAGGAATGGCAAGGTAAAATATGAGTGGAGCTGCAGCAAGCGACTAGCAAATATGGTGGCTAACTTATTCGCAAAAGAGAGCGAGAAGAGGAGGCAAAGCGCGAGCGAGAAACTAGAGAGCAACCTGCGCAAACATTACTCCAACACCGTGTCCACTTCCCGGACTCCACCGAGAAGAGGCCATCACGGTAACACACTCAGTTGATTCATTTTAATTAAGTTAAGGTTCAAGTTATCTACAACCGGACATTAACAAATTCCCATCTGCCCATAACCGCGGGCACGGCTTTTGAAAGTTCAAATCCCTGCAGGGGAGTCCCAACTTAGCCCATGACAAGCTCTCACGGTCAACGAAGGAATAGACCTCCTCCCAAGACGTTCCGATCAGACTCGGTATCTCGGTAATTCAAGACACTTCAACAGGTTAAAACAAGTCCAGCAACACCGCCCGAATGTGCCGACAAATCCCTATAGGAGCTGCACATATCTCTTTCTCAGGGCACACTCAGATGAGCCAGACATTGGGTAGGCCAGCCCAGAGTTGCCCCTGGTAGCCCCGGACATCGCTCGGTGGGACCAACACTCAGAGGAGCACTGGCCCGGGGGGGTTAAAATAAGATGACCCTTGAGTCTGCAGAACCCAAGGGAAAGAAAAGGCTAGGTGGCGAATGGTAAGACCAATGTTGGGCATTGCTGGAAAAGCTTTAATCAAGGCGAACTATCAAGGGGATCCCATTATAACCCAACCGCGTAAGGAACGCAAAATCCGGGAACATAACACCGATATGACGGAAACTATGGCGGCAAGAGTGGAACAAAACACTAGGCGAGAGGCCGAGCCTTCCACCCTTTACCAAGTATATAGATGCATTAAGATAACATAGCAATATAATGATATCCCCAACAAGTAAAATATATGTTCCAACAAGGAACGGCCTGCAATCTTCACCTGCAACTAGCAACGCTATAAGAGGGGCTAAGCAAAGCGGTAACATAGCCAATCAACGGTTTGCTAGGACATTGGTAGGTTAGAGGTTTGACATGGCAATTTGGGAGGCTTGCAAGCAAGTGGTAGGCATCGTAGCAATGGCATAGCAAAAGAGCGAGCAAACTAGCATAGCAAAGATAGTAGTGATTTCGAGGGTATGATCATCTTGCCTGCATAGTTGTCAGAGTTGACAGGATCCTCGAAAGAAAACTCAACGGGCTCCTCGTTAGCGAACTCGTCTCCCGGATCTACCCAAACAAGACAAACAAGCAACAAGGACACAATCAACCACGTGCAAACTCAAACAACACAATGCAAAGATGATATGCTATGCGGGATGCGATGCGGGATGCAAAATGCAAGCTATGACAGGAAATGCATGAACCTGGCCTCAACTTGGAAATCCAAGTGTGCCACTGGAAAGATGAGATGAAATCGCTTGAAAACGATATAAAGAACGCCGGAATCGGAGTTACGGTTTGGAAATGGCAAGCGATTCAAAAATGACACCGGTCTGCGATTTACAGCAAGTAGGCATCTAAATGCAAAGAAATGAACATGCTACAACACTCAAACATGACAACAAAATACATGGCAGCGATGCACACAAGATGCTTAACAAAAGTCTAGCACTGAGCTACGGCCAAATCATCCATTAACAGGTTCAAACAAGCATGGCAAAAATGCAAATGGCAAACAGATCTCAGACTTAGTGAAATCAACACTTGTCTGGAATTTCAGATCAGGTAGCCCTCTTCGGAGCAACAAAACTACATGCTACAGGACCTGAACATGGCAAAGTAAAGCATAGCATGGAGCTACTCAAAGATCGTAACAAAAGTCCCTTAGTGACCTTGAGTCAAAAGGGATCAGAAAATACAATTGCAAGCATGTGAACATAGCAAAAACATAATCAGTTTCAGACTTAGTGAAAAACTGACACATGCTGAAATATAACTCAAGTAGGCATGTATACGAGCCCGATGCACTCACTACAGAGAAAGTCATGGCAACACAAGCATACAACCATCAAGAAGGAACAAAATTCAAGCTAGACATGGCAAGAACAATAGCATAGCATGCACAGATCAACTACAACATCACCGGCAAAATTGCAAACAAGTTGACAATCTGCCCAGATTCACAAAGTAGCAAAAGTAGAGCTCGACTGACTCAAGCTAGGGTACTCCATAAATGCAAACAAAGACATGGATAGATAGAGCACTACAATATTAACAAAACTCCCTTACTGATCATCCTCAAAAGAGGCACGGATCACTAGGAAACAACACGAACATATGGCAACATGAGATAAACAGCTCCAGGACTTAGTGAAATCACTAAGTCCCTGAAAACAGAATTAGCAAGTGCACCACTTTGCAAGCTTGCAAAAGTCACCACACACATCCTAAAAATACATGGGTTGCACCTCTGGAAAAATGACAAAACCCTTAACAAAACATAAATAGAACTCACGGGCATATCATGCACACATTAATCATGGCAAAAAAGACAAAAGTGCTAAACGGAGTAACAGATCTGGCAATTAACTCAAGTAGCCCTCTTCTAACAGCATTTCGGGCATCAAGATGAGCTCAAATGAAAATGATGCAATGGAATGAAATGATGTACTCTCTGAGATGAACATTTTGATATGCTATATGCATGAATCGGAGCTACAGATGCAAAGTTACGGAGCTACGAACAGAGGCACTTGGATCTGCAGTTCTGGGACTTAGACGAAATTTTTACCCATAGGGTTTACTGCTCACGGATCCAGATCCAGATCGGCGCACGGATCGAGGTTGACCGGGGCACGCACTCCGGCGAGGCGATGGTGGACGGGGTCAACGGAGAAGGACGGCGGAGGGCGGCGAGGTGGCGCGGACGCCGCGAGGCGGCGGAGGCGGCGGCCGGCGTCGGTGAGGCGGCGGGCGAGGCGGAGGAGGCGGCGGCCGGCATCGGCGAGGCGGCGCGGCGGGT
>NC_041384.1:332380867-332391007 GCF_002162155.2 Triticum dicoccoides | reverse complement strand
CGGTGCGGCGAAGTGGGCACGGGCGGCGGCCAATAGGGAGGCGCCACATGGCGGCGGCGAGGTGCAACGGACACGTCCGTCGGTGGGGAAGCTGTCCGGCGGCGACGATGATGATTTTTTTTTAGGGTTTCGGGGGGGAGAAAGATGCGGATTTGGAGGGGGTGTATATATAGGCATAGAGGGAGCTAGGAGAGTCCAAATGAGGTGCGGTTTTCAGCCAAGCAATCATGATCGAATGCTCTAGATGATGTAGCAGAGTTAGGTGGGTTTTGGGCCAAATTGGAGGGGTGTTGGGCTGCAACACACACGCGGCCTTTTCGGTCCCTCGGTTAACCGTTGGAGTATCAAACGAAGTCCAAATGATACGAAACTTGACAGGCGGTCTACCGGTAGTAAACCAAGGCCGCTTGGCAAGTCTCGATCCAATCCAGAAATGTTTAATCCCCACACACGAAAGAAGGCTAGAAATGACCACCGGAGGAGAACGAAGCGCCGGAATGCAAAACGGACAATGGGAAAAATGCTCGAATGCCTGAGACGAGCATGTATGCAAATGCAATGCACATGATGACATGATATGAGATGCATGACAATGATAACAACACACGGAGACAAAACCTGAACCCGAGGAAATAAATATAACTTAACACCGGAAACGGCAAGAGTTGGAGTACAAATTGGGAAAGTTATATCCGGGGTGTTACAACACTCCACCACTATGAAAGTATCTCGTCCCGAGATCTAGGACTGAAAGAACGCCGGGTACTCAGAACGGAGGTGATCCTCGCGTTCCCAGGTAGCTTCACGGTCGGAATGGTGTGACCACTTGACTTTGAGAAATTTGATTGACTTGTTGCGAGTCTTGCGTTCAGTCTCTTCAAGAATAGCAACTGGGTGCTCACGATAAGTGAGATCTTCTTGGAGCTCAATGTCCTCGAAGCTGACGGTGCGGTCAGGAGTCTTGAAGCACTTTCGAAGTTGAGAGACATGGAACACGTCATGAACATTTGCAAAGTTTGAAGGAAGCTCGAGTTGATAGGCGAGGTCGCCTCTCTTGCTGACAATCTTGAAAGGTCCCACGTATCTAGGAGCAAGCTTCCCTTTGATACCGAAGCGACGAGTACCTTTCATAGGAGATACGCGGAGGTAAACATGATCTCCGATCTCGAAAGCCAAATCACGGTGCTTACTATCATAGTAGCTCTTCTGGCGGGATTGGGCTGCTTTGAGGTTATCACGAATGACTTTGCACATTTCTTCTACCTCTGTGATTAAGTCATTACCCAAAAGCTGGCGTTCACTGGTTTCGGACCAGTTGAGAGGGGTACGACACTTCCTGCCATACAGAATTTCAAAAGGGGCCTTGCCCGAACTTGCTTGAAAACTGTTGTTGTAGGAGAATTCAGCATAAGGAAGACAATCCTCCCACTTCATGCCGAAGGAGATCACACACGCCCTGAGCATATCTTCAAGAATCTGGTTGACACGCTTGACTTGACCGCTAGTTTGAGGATGGAAAGCTGTGCTGAAGCGGATGTTGGTGTCCATGGCCTTCTGAAAAGAATCCCAAAACTTCGAGGTAAAGATGCTGCCACGGTCTGAAGAGATCACTTGAGGAATACCGTGTAGAGAGACAATACGAGAGGTATAGAGTTCCGCCAATTGAGCTGCAGTGATCGACTCTTTGATAGGCAGAAAGTGAGCCACTTTGGTGAGTTTGTCGATGACAACGAATATAGCATCATTGCCACGCTTGGACTTTGGAAACCTAGTCACGAAGTCCATTTCAATGTGGTCAAACTTCCATTCTGGAATGGCAAGAGGTTGGAGGAGACCTGCTGGCCTTTGGTGTTCTGCCTTCACTCTTCTGCAGACATCACATTCATTCACGAATTGAGCGATCTCGCGCTTCATTCGAGTCCACCAATAAGCTTGCTTAAGGTCCTGATACATCTTCGTGCTCCCAGGGTGGATGGAGAGGAGAGAATTGTGAGCCTCATTCATGATCACTTTATGGAGATCATCTTTGGGTACAACAATACGATCCTCGAAGAAGAGAGTGTCCTTGTCATCAAGGCGGTAGCACTTGTACTTGGACTGACTCTTGGCAATCTCAATCTTCACCTTTTTCACCATAGCATCAAGAAGATGGGCTTGGCGAATCTGGTCTTCCAAGGTAGGAGAGACTTGAAGGTTGGCGAGGAAACCTTGAGGAACAACTTGCAGATTAAGTTTGCGGAAAGCTTCACAAAGCTCGGGTTGATAAGGCTTGAGAATCAGACTGTTGCAGTAGGCCTTTCTGCTCAAAGCGTCAGCAATCACATTGGCCTTGCCTGGAGTATACTCGATACTCGGATTATACTCTTGAATCATCTCAACCCATCGAGTTTGCCTGAGGTTGAGATTAGGCTGAGTGAAGATGTACTTGAGACTCTTGTGATCAGTGAAAATATCCACTTTTCTTCCCAATAGAAGATGTCTCCAAGTCAAAAGAGCATGTACAACTGCCGCCAACTCGAGATCGTGAGTGGGGTAGTTCTTCTCATTCGGCTTTAACTGGCGAGATGTATAAGCAACAACTTTCTTCTCTTGCATCAATACTGCGCCAAGACCTTGGAGAGAGGCATCACAAAAGACCTCGTACGGCTTGGATTCATCAGGCGGAGTCAGAACTGGAGCAGTGATCAATTTCTCTTTCAAAGTGTTGAAAGCAATATCACACTCCGGAGACCAAACGTACTTGACGTGCTTCTGGAGAAGATTTGAGAGAGGCTTCGCGATCTTAGAGAAGTTTTCAACGAATCTTCGGCAATAGCTTGCGAGACCGAGGAAGCTACGGAGTTGCTTCATGTTCTAAGGAGGTTCCCAATTCACAATTGCAGACACCTTCTCAGGATTCATGGCAATGCCCTTGGCAGAGATGATATGACCAAGATAAAGAACCTCATCGAGCCAAAACTCACACTTGGAGAACTTGGCGTAGAACTGATGTTCCCTGAGCTTATCAAGAACCAAACGCAAGTGCTTGGCATGATCTTCCTTGTTCTTCGAGAAAACCAGAATGTCGTCGAGATAGACCAAAACAAAGTCATTGGTGTAGGCGTTGAAGATGAAGTTCATCATGCGAGAGAACGTCGGAGGAGCGTTGGCGAGACCAAAAGACATGACAGTGTATTCATATGAACCAAAGCTTGTCTTGAAAGCCGTCTTGGGAATATCTTGCTCACGGATGCGAATCTGGTGATAACCCATGCGGAGATCAAGCTTGGAGAATACTTGGGCACCTTTGAGTTGTTCGAAGAGCTCATTGATGTTGGGAAGTGGATATTTGTTCTTGATGGTCTTCTTGTTCACTGGACGGTAATCAACACAAAGTCGGTCCGTTCCATCCTTCTTCTTCACAAAAAGAACACCACAACCCCATGGAGAAGAACTAGGCCGGATGAGACCCATTTTCTCTTGAATATCGAGTTGCTTCTTCAGCTCCTTCAACTCTTCAGGTCCAAGCTTGTAAGGATGTTTGCACACAGGTTCCGTGCCAGGCTCAAGATCAATAACGAATTCGACTGGCCGGTGCGGAGGCATTCCTGGAAGCTCTTCTGGAAAGACGTCTTGATATTCGCAAACGACTGGAATTTGAGAGATAGCGTCCAATTCACCCTTCTCATTGAGAGAAACCAGACGGATGGTATTATCCCGAGCGGCAAAGACAATTACATCCTTAGACGAATGAGTCAATTGAATCTGCCTAGCTGCACAATCGAGATGTGCCTTGTGCTTAGAAAGCCAATCCATCCCGAGAATAAGATCAATATTCGAGTTACCAAGAACCACCGGAGAAGAGATAAAATTGTAATCGCCCAAAATGATAGAAACATCTGGGGCAATAGCGATTGCATTCATGAATTTACTCGGAGAAACAACAGATAACTGTCTAGGCAAATCTTGTAAAGGCAACTCATGCTTAGAAACAAATGGCCTCGAGATGAAACAATGCGATGCACCCATGTCAAAAAGAACTTTTGCAGGAATATCATTAACAGGAAGGTTACCCATGATCACATCTGGTGATTCCTCTGCCTGAGCTGCATTCAGCAAGTTGACCTTCGCGGACTTGGGGTTATGCTTGACCACAGCTGTACTTGCCGATCTGACAGGAGGAGGAGGAGGAAGATGCCTCTGGTTGAAACACTTGTTGGCATAGTGACCCTTCTGTTGGCACTTGTTGCACGTGACCTCTGAAAGCGGACGGTGGTACGGAGCACTCGATCTTGGAGGTTGAGACGAAGTCTTGTTCTGAAAGCCAGGGTTGGGTGGGTGGGAAGAACCACTGCCACCTTTGCTCTTCTGCTGATACGGCTGACGGAACGGAGGAGCAGGAAGCCAATACTTCTGCTGCTTGGCCACTTGAGTAGAGGAAGAAGGAGTAACATCTCTGACTCGCTTCTTGGAAGCGTCGCACCTCAACTGAGCAGCCTCTTGCTTCAGTGCCATGTTGTAGAACTCATCGTATCTCAAGGGCTCGAAGAGAACAAGAGCTAGCTGGATTTCTTCTCTGAGACCACCCCTGAACTGGTATATCATGCTCTTCTCATCAGGGACGTCCTGCTTGGCAAAGCAGGCGAGCTTCTGGAACAACTTGTTGTATTCATAGACAGACAAAGAGCCTTGCTTCAGATTGCGGAATTCCTCACGCTTGCTTTCAACCACGCTCTGGGGAATATGATGAGCTCGGAAATCTCGACGGAAATCATCCCAAGTGATAACACGTCCACCTCTGGAGTACTTGTACTGCTGGAACCATTCTGCAGCTTGATCTTTGAGTTGGAAGGAAGCGAACTTGACAAAGTCCTCAGACCTGACGTTACTGCACTCGAAATGCTTGCACAGATCCACAAGCCAATCGTCAGCATCGGTTGCCTCAACACAATTGCTGAAAGTCTTTAGCCCGTTAGCAAGGAACTGGTTGAGTGTAGCAAAGTGATTCTGATTGCTGCCTTGATTCCCTTGGTTGCCTTGATTGCGCTCTTGAAGAATTTGCATGATCAATTGTGTGTTTGCATTGGTTGCGGCCATCACAGCTTGCCATGCCTCTGGAGGAGGTGGAGGTGGTGGCAGATCAGGATTCGAAGTCGTGCGCGTTGGAGGAGCCATCCTGAAGAGGTTGACCACCATTAGCACATTGATAGACAAATATTGAAGCTGAATCCAATGGAATGAAAATTGCAACATATAGTCTTCACATCCGAACAAAATGAACGAATGCATTCCTCTTGAAATGGTCACATATCCATAAATTGAGAAGCCACGTAGAATTAAGGTAGAGAAATAATTCAACAAGGTACGGATCAAGAACGAATAATCGGTAAGAAATCCCAATCTCAAACCAATATCCGTGGAAAAAGAACTAGAGCTACTAGAATTCCCACCTATGAAACTCCCGAACCTTTCCGGTTATGCAATCAGGTGTTGGGGATACAGGGGAAGCATAATATCTCACTCAAACTAGCAAATCCTACATCCAGCTGTATCCATCCTTCAACACATAACCAAGAAACCTTCGGAAACCATCTACCTCAACCTTCGAAAAGCATCCATTATACAAGTTATGGCGATACTCCCGAACTCCCGCCCCAGTACCGGGTGGCGTCGAGGTTATCTCACCAACGAACTGCATAAAAGAGATTTTCGATGTTGGCGTACTAGACTCAGGTATTCCAGAACTGCAACGATAAAATTATGATGACAACACCTCAGAGCTCAACTCCCCGGGACACTTCCACTAAACCCCTGACAGGAGGCACCAAGACAATGTTCTCATCATAAAACCATCGGAACGATTCCAAGATACCCGCGTGATCCTAAAAAAATTTAGTGAAATTTGAGAAGAGAAAAGTCAAAACTCTACGTCAAGATGCCTTACCAGAGCGATGAGGAGACTGGGAAGTAAAAAGAATTCCTAATCTCTCCGATATATAATTCCTAAAAGACTCAAAACATTTTTCTAGACACAACTCGGCCGCTAAAAACGATCAAGCAATGGGGCTCCTAAGGTCGGGGAAGGCTCTGAAAATAGTTCAAAGAGTTTGCAAAATAGTTCGCACATGGATGACATGATCTTGGAGAGATTTGCTATAAACAAGGATATCATCGAAGTAGACCACAACAAATACACCAATGTAAGGGCGAAAGACATGATTCATAAGACGCATAAAAGTGCCCGGTGCTTCCGATAGACCCATAGGCATGACTAATGTAACACCCTCGATGCGACTATATCTCCCACGTGTCGAGGCACGACTTAGAGGCATAATCGCATTGAAGGCATATGTCGCAAGTTAGGCAATCTTCACAACATCCCAAGTAATATAAATAATAAAGGGGAGGTAACATAGTTGGCTTACACTCGCCACGTCAATCAAGTACATAAATGACATTACATCATCCAAACACTCATGGCCCGACTACGGCGCCAAAATAAAAGAGAACCCAACATGCGACAACGGTCCCGCTCACCCCCAACTGGGCACCACTACTGATCATCGAGAAAGGAAACATAGTAACGTTGAGAGTCTTCGTCAAACTCCCACTTGAGCTCATACGCGTCTCCTGGAGCGGAATCATCAGGCCCTGCATCTGGTGTAATAGTAATCTGTGAGCCACAGGGATTCAGCAATCTCGCACCCTCGTGATCAAAACTATTTAAGCTTATAGGAATGGCAAGGTAAAATATGAGTGGAGCTGCAGCAAGCGACTAGCAAATATGGTGGCTAACTTATTCGCAAAAGAGAGCGAGAAGAGGAGGCAAAGCGCGAGCGAGAAACTAGAGAGCAACCTGCGCAAACATTACTCTAACACCGTGTCCACTTCCCGGACTCCGCCGAGAAGAGTGTGACGCCCCCGATTCAATCGTACACTAATCATGCACGCAAATGTGTACGATCAAGATCAGGGACTCACGGGAAGATATCACAACACAACTCTACAAATAAAATAAGTCATACAAGCATCATAATACAAGCCAGGGGCCTCGAGGGCTCGAATACAAGTGCTCGATCATAGACGAGTCAGCGGAAGCAACAATATCTGAGTACAGACAAGTTAAACAAGTTTGCCTTAAGAAGGCTAGCACAAACAGGGATACAGATCGAAAGAGGCGCAGGCCTCCTGCCTGGGATCCTCCTAAACTACTCCAGGTTGTCGTCAGCGGGCAGCACGTAGTAGTAGGCACCTCCGGTGTAGGAGGGGTCGTCGTCGACGGTGGCGTCTGGCTCCTGGACTCCAGCATCTGGTTGCGACAACCAGGAAGAGAGGAAAGGGGAAAAGGGGGGAGAAAGCAACCGTGAGTACTCATCCAAAGTACTCGCAAGCAAGGAACTACCCTACATATGCATGGGTATATGTGTAAGGAGGCCATATCAGTGGACTGAACTGCAGAATGCCAGAATAAGAGGGGGATAGCTAGTCTTATCGAAGACTACGCTTCTGGTCACCTTCGTCTTGCAACAGGCAGAAGAGGGTAGGTCGAAGTCCTCCAAGTAGCATCTCCAAGTAACATCTCATAGCATAATCCTACCCGGCGATCCCCTCCTCATATCCCTGAGGTAGAGCGACCACCGGTTGTATCTGGCACTTGGAAGGGTGTGTTTTATTACGTATCCGGTTCTAGTTGTCATAAGGTCAAGGTGCAACTCCAAGTCGTCCTGTTACCGAAGATCACGGCTATTCGAATAGATTAACTTCCCTGCAGGGGTGCACCACATAGCCCAACACGCTCGATCCCATTTGGCCGGACACACTTTCCTGGGTCATGCCCGGCCTCGGAAGATCAACACGTCGCAGCCCCACCTAGGCTCAACAGAGAGGCCAGCACGCCGGTCTAAACCTAAGCGCACAGGGGTCTGGGCCCATCGCCCATAGCACACCTGCACGTTGCGTACGCGGCCGAAAGCAGACCTAGCCTAGTGGCGTTCCAGTCCAATTCGGCGCGCGCCGCTCCGTCGCTGACGTCTGAAGTGCTTCGGCTGATACCACGACGTCGGGATACCCATAACTACTCCCACGTAGATGGTTAGTGCGTATAGGCTCGTAGCCAGACTCAGATCAAATACCAAGATCTCGTTAAGCGTGTTAAGTGTCCGCGAACGCCGAACAGGGCCAGGCCCACCTCTCTCCTAGGCGGTCTCAACCTGCCCTGTCGCTCCGCCACAAAGATCCACACAGAGGGCCGTCGGGACAAAGGTCCTTTCAGCCCCCAATCCGTGAATCACTCGCGGGTACTCTTCAAGCTGACCCGACTTTAGTCACCAACTGTATAGTATGTATGTATAGTATATACCCGTGATCACCTCCCAGGTGATCACGGCCCGATAGTATAGCAAGGCAGACTGACAAGAATGTAGGGCCAATGATGATAAACTAGCATCCTATGCTAAGCATTTAGGATTGCAGGTAAGGTATCAACAGGTGTAGCAACAATGTCAGGCTATGCATCAGAATAGGATTAATGAAAGCAGTAACATGCTACACTACTCTAATGCAAGCAGTATAGAGGAGAATAGGCGATATCTGGTGATCAAAGGGGGGGCTTGCCTGGTTGCTCTGGCAAGAGAGAGGGGTCGTCAACTCCGTAGTCGAACTGGGCAGCAGCAGCGTCGGTCTCGTAGTCTACCGGAGAGAAGAGGGGGAAGAAACAATGAATACCAAGTAAACAGATGCATATCGATGCATGACATGTCAAGAAGCGATGCTAGGCGTGCCCTAACGTGGTATGAGGTGGTACTGGTTAAGGGGGGAATCATCCGGGAAAGTATTCCCGGTGCTTCGTGTTTTCGGACAGATGAACCGGAGGGGAAAAGTTGCGAGTTCGATAGGTTAGGGGTGTGTGGCGGACGAACGGACTGCGTATCCGGAATCGTCACGTCGTTCTGAGCAACTTTCATGTAGAAAGTATTTTCATCCGAGTTACGGATTAAAAGATATGATTTTCTAAAGATTATTTTAATTTTTGAAATTTAATTAATTAATTATTTAATTCGAAAATGAATTTATGACGTCAGCATGACATAAGAGTGACGTCAGCAGCCAGCAGTTCGGTTGACTAGTCAAATTGACATGGGGGACCCACCTGTCATAGACAGTGGGTTAAACAGGGTTCAAACTAATCTAAATTCAGTTATTAAACTACTGGGCCCACCTGTCATTGTCTAATTTAGGTTAACTAAACTAATTTAATTAATTCCTGTTGATTAGGGGGGTGGGCCCCACTGGTCAGTGGCTGGGGGTTGCCAAGTCAGCAGGGTTGACTGGTCAACCCAGTCAACTGGGGCCCGTGGGACCCGTTGGCAGTGACCCTGGTGGTAGCCCCAGGTCAGCCACGTCGGATGCCGGCGCCGGAGTTGGCTTTGGCAAGCCAAAACACGGCGGAGGACGCCGGCGAGCTTCGGGATTCCGCCACGGTGGCCCAAAACGGGCGTGGCTACTCCCGTTCGAAAGCTAACGACGTCGCGCGTCGCATGGGACTACGGGTTGGTCTCGGGGATGACCGGAACCACGCCGGCGAGCAGCGGAGGCGGCGACTCGTACGGGTGGATGTCGGAGACGGCGGAACAACGGGCTACGGAGCAAAAGAAGAGGCTAGGCAGGCTCTACGTGCGCGGGCGAGCTAAACGGGCACTGGAGCGGGACCATTTGGTCGCCGAAAGCTCGTCGGCGATGAGCTCCCGCGGTGATGGGTTCGGGCACGTACGAGGCGGTGATTACGAGCACGTTGGGGCGAGGAGAAGAGAGCGGAGAGGAAGGAGAGCTCACCGTGGAGCACACAAGAAGGCTCGGTGACGGTTTAGGAGCTGCAGGGGCGGCACCGGAGACGAAGAAGATCGATGGCAGCCGGAGAAGGGGACGAAGGGGATCCGATGCTGCAGCGCCTCCGAGCTCCAGCTGAGGCCTCCGGTAGGCGAGGAAGGTGACGGAGGCGTCGACGGGCACGCAGGCGCGGCGAGGCGGAGACTGTGGCCGCGCGATTTACGGCGGCGAGGCCATGGCGGCGCTCGGTTGCGGTGGGGAAGGAGGGGGAGATGGATCTGGAGGGGAGAGGGAGAGGCGCGGGGGCCGAGGGCGAGCGTGGGGGCGAGTGGGAGG
>NC_041384.1:332371610-332380857 GCF_002162155.2 Triticum dicoccoides | reverse complement strand
AGGGGAGAGGGAGAGGCGCGGGGGCCGAGGGCGAGCGTGGGGGGCGAGTGGGAGGGGAGACCGAGGGGCGCGGCGTCGGCGTCCTTATCCCCTCGCCTCGTCGCCGGCGAGGTGGGTTCGGCTGGGACGCGCCCTGTTCCGACCCGGGTCGGGGGAACAGGGGAAGGGGGCGCTGTGCGGGGGCTGGGCCGGCTGGGCCAGCCAGACTGACTGCGGGCCAGGGGGTTGGGTGGTGGCCGTGCGGGTGGGTTGGGCTGCCTGGTCCAGGGGGCTCCCCCCCCCTTTTTTTTGTAATCTCCATCTTTTATTTATTTCCCTTTCTGTTTTATTTAGTTTTAGGGCATTTAGGCATTTTATAAAATGGTGTTTGCTTCACCATAATTACCAGTGCAATATTTGGCAACCCCCGAACATTTTCGCTTTGCCTTTTGAAAACTTAGGGTGTTTGTCACTAATTCATATTTTGAATTGCAATGATTTTGAACTACCACTTGATTAGCAACAGTAACACGGATGACATGGCATCATTAGAAGAGTTTTACTGTAGCCTAATTATCCGGGCGTTACAAATCTCCTCCACTACAAGAAATCTCGTCCCGAGATTTAGGAGGTAGAAGGGAACAGTGCGGGGTATTCATCACGCAGGCGATCCTCGCGTTCCCAGGTGGCTTCGTCTTCAGAGTGATTCGACCACTGGACCTTGAGGAACTTGATCGCCTTCTGGCGTGTGCGGCGTTCAGCTTGGTCGAGAATGCGGACCGGATGCTCTTTATAGGAGAGGTCCTGTTGCAATTCGAGCACTTCATGATCCACACCTCGGATTGGGTCCTTGAAGCAACGGCGGAGTTGTGACACATGGAATACATCGTGAACCTGAGAAAGGTTCGACGGAAGCTCTAGTTGATATGCCACCTTTCCACGCCTCTCGAGGATAGTGAAAGGACCAATATAGCGGGGAGCTAGCTTCCCTTTGATCCCGAAGCGGTGAGCACCCTTCATTGGTGTAACTCGAAGATAGGCCTTTTCGCTAGGTTGATAGACCATGTCTTTATGATGACGGTCATACTGACTCTTCTGACGTGACTGAGCAGTCTTGAGATTCTCGCGAATAATGCGGACTTGTTCTTCGGCATGTTGGATAATATCCGGACCGAAGAGTGGACGTTCCCCAGTTTCTGACCAGTTCAGAGGGGTTCGGCACTTTCGTCCATATAACACTTCGAAGGGGGCCATCTTCAGACTAGCTTGATAGCTATTATTATAAGAGAACTCAGCATACGGAAGAGATTCCTCCCATTTCTTGCCGAAGGAAATAACACAAGCTCGAAGCATGTCTTCGAGAACTTGGTTGACACGTTCAACTTGCCCTTGTGACTGAGGATGAAAAGCAGTGCTGAAAGACAGATGAGTGCCCATAGCTTCTTGGAAACTTGCCCAGAATCTTGAAGTGAATAAACTGCCACGGTCTGAACTAATAACCAATGGAATACCGTGAAGCGAGACAATTCTGGTCATGTAGAGGTTAGCCAGCTGACTAGCAGTGATCGTTTCCTTGACAGCCAGAAAATGTGCAACTTTAGAAAGTCGGTCAATGACGACAAGAATAGCATCATTGCCTTTCTGCGATTTGGGGAATCCAGTAACGAAGTCCATCTCGACATGGTCCCATTTCCATTCCGGAATAGATATAGGTTGCAGAGTTCCAGCAGGCCTTTGATGTTCTGCTTTGATACGACGGCAAACGTCACATTCAGCAACATAACGAGCAATGTCTTGCTTCATGTTAGACCACCAGAATCTCTGGCGGATGTCTTGATACATCTTCGTACTACCAGGATGGATACAAAGAGGCGTATCATGAGCTTCTTTCATAACCTCCTGGGTCATATTCAGGTTTTCCTTCTTACACGGCACCACTAGGCGGCCTTTGAAGTACAAGGCGCCATCATCAGCAATAGTGAAGGATGAGGAACCTCCTTCTTTGAGGTCTTGCTTAATCTTGTAGACTTCAGAGTCAAATCCCTGCATTGTCTTTATGGTGCCCACGAGATCGGGTTCAACAGCCAGGGTATAGAGGGAACCCTGGGAAACAACACGGAGATTCATCTTGCGGAACTCCGGTGGAGGGGGAGCGAGTGCACCCGGAGGAACAATATGGAGGTTTAGCTTTCTGAATTCATCAACAAGTGAGGGCTGAACTTTGTGAACCTGGAGGTGGTTGCAGTAAGACTTGCGGCTCAAGGCATCAGCCATTACATTAGCCTTGCCTGGGGTATAGGATATACCCAAATCAAAGTCTGCAACAGTCTCCATCCATCTCTGCTGACGGAGGTTCAGGTCTGGCTGAGTAAATAGATACTTCAGACTTTGGTGGTTAGTGAAGATCTCGCAACGATTACCGAGTAGGTAATGTCGCCACTGTTTTAGTGCATGAATGACAGCAGCAAGTTCGAGGTCGTGAACTGGGTAGTTCTCTTCGTGAGGGCGCAATTGACGAGAGGCATAAGCAACCACTTTGCGCTCTTGCATTAGGACACAGCCTAATCCTTGACGGGAAGCGTCGCAGTAAATGACGAAGTCCTTCTTAGTATTAGGTGGAGCTAGTACTGGGGCAGAAGTCAACTTGTCTTTGAGTGCCTGGAAGCTTTCCTGACATTTGTCTGTCCACTGGAACTTGACGCCCTTATGCAATAGGTTAGTCAGAGGCCTGGCAATCTTGGAGAAGTTCTCGACGAATCGACGGCAGTAGCTGGCGAGACCGAGAAAACTTCTGACTTGCTTAACGTTCTTCGGAGGAGTCCAATCGAGAATAGCCTGAACTCGTTCAGGGTTGACGGCAATACCATCCTTAGAGATGACATGCCCGAGATAGGTTACTTCGGGAAGCCAGAATTCACATTTGGAGAACTTGGCATAAAGTTGATGCTCTCGTAGCTTTTCCAGCACGAGGCGAAGATGTTCAGCATGTTCCTCTTCGTTCTTGGAAAATACCAGAATATCATCCAGATAAACCACGACGAACTTGTCGAGGTAATCCATGAATATATAGTTCATCAGGCGAGAGAAGGTGGCTGGAGCATTGGTCAAGCCGAAAGACATGACGGTGTACTCGTATGAACCATAACGAGTCACAAATGCGGTCTTGGGGATATCTTCCTCACGAACACGGATCTGGTGGTAACCCAACCTCAAGTCGAGTTTAGAGAACACTGATGATCCAGCCAATTGATCATACAGATCATTGATTCGAGGAAGAGGATACTTATTCTGAATGGTAGCTTGATTTATAGGACGGTAGTCTTGGACCAATCGGTTTGTCCCATCTTTCTTCTTGACAAAGAGAGAAGGTGCTCCCCAAGGAGAGCAACTTGGGCGAATGAAACCACTTTGAAGAGATTTATCGATTTCCTCCTTAAGCTCAAGGAGTTCATGCGGCGGCATCTTATAGGGTCGCTTGGCTATAGGAGTGGTGCCCGGTTTCAAGTCGATGACGAATTCGACAGCTCTAGCAGGGGGAATCCCTGGGAGTTCTTCAGGAAAGACGTCTAGGAATTCACGCACGACGGGAATGTTTTCAATGCCCTTGAGTGGTGCAACGTTCAATGCGTTTAAGGCATAAAGCCTGGCCTCGGCATTCCGAACCAGATGAGCATCATAGCTAATTATTTCATCAGAAGGGTGTAGCAGATGGACGGTCTTAGTGGCGCAAACGATAGAAGCGGTATGCACCTTTAACCAATCCATTCCCAGAATGAGGTCGATGTTAGACGATTTCAGTATAATGGGCGAGGCACGAAACTCCAACCCTTCGATTTCCACAGGGACGTCAATGCCAACCATGGAGGTCTGACATTGTCCCGCGGGGGTTTTTACCACTACCGAAGTGTTCATCTGCTCAAATTTAACATCGTGCTTGTATGCAAAATCTTCTGACATGAATGAATGCGATGCACCTGTATCAAATAAAACGGATGCTGGTACTGAATTTACGAGGAGTGTACCCATCACAGTAGCAGGCTGGTCTTGAGCTTCATTCAGATCAATGTGGTTGGCATGAACACGGCCATAAGACTTGGCATTGTTGTTGCGGGCCTGGTTGTTCCCACGGCCAGTTGCTGGAAGGGCCAGTTGATTCTGTTTCTGGTTGCATTCCCTAGCACGGTGCCCTGGCTGTCCGCACCTGAAACACAACCCATTCTCGGGGGTAGGAACAGGAGCTTGGGGTGGTGGAGCTGGAAGCCTCGGCTGCCTGGTTGGAGCAGCCGGCAGACGAGGTGCAGCATAAGACTGCCTTGGGGCAGGTGCAGTTGGACGGTACATGCTGTTCGGGATCCATATCTTACGCTTCTGCGAGGGCGGGCCCGAAGATGAGCCCGTGTCACGGTTGCGCCTTTGAGAGCTCTGGTGTTCTTGCAGACCAGTCTCGACATTGATGGCCTTGTTCACCAAGGTGGCGAAATCGGCAAAGTCATGCACTAGAAGTGTGAGCTTGATGTCAGCTTGAAGGCCTTCACGGAACTTCTCATGTCTGCGAGCATCAGTTGTAATGTCTTCTTCAGCATAGCGGGATAAGTCCAGAAACTCCCGCTGATAAGCTTCAACAGTCTTGTTGCCTTGGGTGAGGTTGCGAAACTCACGCTTCTTCCTGTCCATGATTCCCTGAGGAATGAAGCGGGCACGGAAGGCAGCCTGAAAGTCTGGCCAGGAGATGATTGTCCCAACTGGAAGAGTACGCCTATGGCTGTCCCACCATTGAGCTGCGGGTCCCTTCAGGAAGAAGGAAGCAAAAGTGACATAGCTGGCAGGGGATACATCAGCAGACTCCATCTCATAGGTGATGTCATGGAGCCAGTCATCAGCATCCAGCGGCTGGGTTGAGCTGCGGTACACACTTGGGTTGAGGCGTATGAAATCCTGCAGAGTTGTTGTGTTTGGATGCTGGTTCATAGTGGGGCGAGGAAACTGAGCCATCATGTTTTCCATGAACTGGCGATTCATCTCAAGCTGTTGGATCATACCAGCCATGTACTCAGGCGGTGGTGGGAAGTTGCCACCACGACCACGACCAGCTGGTCTAACCATCCTGCTAATATATAACAGGGGTAGTTCAGTATTGAGAATTTGCATAGACAAGAGTCATTCATGATGAAACATGCATAATGAAAGGAGCACGACAGATACCACATAGATAGTCGGCATAACTTACAAAAGGGGTCGGACATAGAGTTCAGTACACAGAGTTCCGTACATAGACTAAGTCATCATAGGCGGCACGCAGGCTCGCGAGTGCATCTAAAACTAATGAGCAAGACTACATCAGTCCCAGGAGGTACTGTGAAGGTAGCTGTAACCTGACAGCTGGTAGTGAGGCAACGGATAGTCCTCCACGTCAGTGGCCTGGGGGCCGCGGATACTCTGGTGTAGAACCCGACGCTCAGGTGGCAGAAGAGGACCAAGTGCAGGAGAGTAGCCTCCCACCTCTGGCCATCCGACACCGTGGGGCATCACGGTCCTGGCTGGGTAGATCGCAGAACGCGGCAGCTGTCCAGACCGGACAAAGGGGTGCAACCGCGTCAGAGCCCTGTAAAGGTGCTGACGAGTGGTGTACAACTCGTGGCGAAGAGCTTTGTTAGCTCGGTCCAGCCCATCAGCATGCAGGACCAGGCACTGATGGTGGAAAGGCTCTCGGGTGACGGTGGAGTAGGCGGCAGTGTAGTATCCCTCCGCACCAACGTCAGATGCGATAGGAATGTGCCTGAAAGGGGAAGTGTCCAATGCCTGATACTCTCCACGAAGACGTGTCAGAGCAGCATGAGCCGCATCATGGACTGCCATCTCGATGGTCACTCCAACACCTTGAGCGGTGTGCAGCACGGTAGTGGACTCATACTCCCGAGAGTAGAGGTGGACGATGGCACGGTACTGCTCCTGGTTAAAGTCCTGGTACTCCTCGTAGACGGTGTACTCAGGGTGCCAGCGATAACCCAGATAGGTCATCATATCAGCTAGCACAGCAGGTGATCCTGAGGCACCAATGGCCGCAGTGTGGCGCACGACCTGCCTCGTGGGTTCCATCTGAAAACAAAGATGTTTTAATGGAGTCAAATGACAACACGGGCACTATTCAAAATGCTATCCTACAGAATAACTATGTCTTATCCAACTTCGGGGTGAACGTGGTAACGGGATCCTAATGTTAGAGTTAGTAAATTCGTTTAACCCGAGTAGAAAAGAGTTCAGAGTCCCAGAGCAAAGGTCGAGGAGTAAAAGATCCTAGTACCACCCGATGGCGACGTGGGCCCGTAAGGCACACAGCCAAGTTAGTAAAAGTTTTTGTAATGTCTAGACTCGACTTCGGCCAAGGAGTGCGGAAGGGGGATTCCTACAGGCAGTCGGCTCTGATACCAACTTGTGACGCCCCCGATTCAATCGTACACTAATCATGCACGCAAATGTGTACGATCAAGATCAGGGACTCACGGGAAGATATCACAACACAACTCTAGAAATAAAATAAGTCATACAAGCATCATAATACAAGCCAGGGGCCTCGAGGGCTCGAATACAAGTGCTCGATCATAGACGAGTCAGCGGAAGCAACAATATCTGAGTACAGACAAGTTAAACAAGTTTGCCTTAAGAAGGCTAGCACAAACAGGGATACAGATCGAAAGAGGCGCAGGCCTCCTGCCTGGGATCCTCCTAAACTACTCCAGGTCGTCGTCAGCGGGCAGCACGTAGTAGTAGGCACCTCCGGTGTAGGAGGGGTCGTCGTCGACGGTGGCGTCTGGCTCCTGGACTCCAGCATCTGGTTGCGACAACCAGGAAGAGAGGAAAGGGGAAAAGGGGGGAGAAAGCAACCGTGAGTACTCATCCAAAGTACTCGCAAGCAAGGAACTACCCTACATATGCATGGGTATATGTGTAAGGAGGCCATATCAGTGGACTGAACTGCAGAATGCCAGAATAAGAGGGGGATAGCTAGTCTTATCGAAGACTACGCTTCTGGTCACCTTCGTCTTGCAACAGGCAGAAGAGGGTAGGTCGAAGTCCTCCAAGTAGCATCTCCAAGTAACATCTCATAGCATAATCCTACCCGGCGATCCCCTCCTCATATCCCTGAGGTAGAGCGACCACCGGTTGTATCTGGCACTTGGAAGGGTGTGTTTTATTACGTATCCGGTTCTAGTTGTCATAAGGTCAAGGTACAAGTCCAAGTCGTCCTGTTACCGAAGATCACGGCTATTCGAATAGATTAACTTCCCTGCAGGGGTGCACCACATAGCCCAACACGCTCGATCCCATTTGGCCGGACACACTTTCCTGGGTCATGCCCGGCCTCGGAAGATCAACACGTCGCAGCCCCACCTAGGCTCAACAGAGAGGCCAGCACGCCGGTCTAAACCTAAGCGCACAGGGGTCTGGGCCCATCGCCCATAGCACACCTGCACGTTGCGTACGCGGCCGAAAGCAGACCTAGCCTAGTGGCGTTCCAGTCCAATTCGGTGCGCGCCGCTCCGTCGCTGACGTCTGAAGTGCTTCGGCTGATACCACGACGTCGGGATACCCATAACTACTCCCACGTAGATGGTTAGTGCGTATAGGCTCGTAGCCAGACTCAGATCAAATACCAAGATCTCGTTAAGCGTGTTAAGTGTCCGCGAACGCCGAACAGGGCCAGGCCCACCTCTCTCCTAGGCGGTCTCAACCTGCCCTGTCGCTCCGCCACAAAGATCCACACAGAGGGCCGTCGGGACAAAGGTCCTTTCAGCCCCCAATCCGTGAATCACTCGCGGGTACTCTTCGAGCTGACCCGACTTTAGTCACCATCTGTATAGTATGTATGTATGTATGATATATACCCGTGATCACCTCCCGAGTGATCACGGCCCAATAGTATAGCAAGGCAGACTGACAAGAATGTAGGGCCAATGATGATAAACTAGCATCCTATACTAAGCATTTAGGATTGCAGGTAAGGTATCAACAGGTGTAGCAACAATGTCAGGCTATGCATCAGAATAGGATCAACAGAAAGCAGTAACATGCTACTCTACTCTAATGCAAGCAGTATAGAGAAGAATAGGCGATATCTGGTGATCAAGGGGGGGGGGGCTTGCCTGGTTGCTTTGGCAAGAGAGAGGGGTCGTCAACTCCTTAGTCGAACTGGGCAGCAGCAGCGTCGGTCTCGTAGTCTACCGGAGAGAAGAGGGGGAAGAAACAATGAATACCAAGTAAACAGATGCATATCGATGCATGACATGTCAAGAAGCGATGCTAGGCGTGCCCTAACGTGGTATGAGGTGGTACTGGTTAAGGGGGGAATCATCCGGGAAAGTATTCCCGGTGCTTCGTGTTTTCGGACAGATGAACCGGAGGGGAAAAGTTGCGAGTTCGATAGGTTAGGGGTGTGTGGCGGACGAACGGACTGCGTATCCGGAATCGTCACGTCGTTCTGAGCAACTTTCATGTTGAAAATATTTTAATCCGAGTTACGGATTAAAAGATATGATTTTTAAAAGATTTTAATAATTTTGGAATTTAATTATTTATTTAATTAATTCGAAAAAAGGTATTTATGACGTCAGCATGATGTCATGCTGACGTCAGCAGTCAACAGGGGTTGACTGAGTCAACCCCTGACATGTGGGTCCAGTGGGACCCACCTGTCATTCTCTATTTAGGTTAATTAGGGTTTAGGTTAATCTAATTACAGTTTAATTAATCTTAACTAGTTAATTAATTTAATTAAACCGGATTAATTAACTTAATTAATTAATTAATTAATTAATAATTCTATTAAATCACTTTAATTTTATTAATTATATTTATTGTTTTTATTTATTTTATTATTTATTTATTTATTTATTTATTTTAATTTTTATTTATTTATTATATTATTTTTTTTAACGTTCTGGGGCGGGGCCCCCTAGTCAGTGGCCCGGGGGCCTTAGCGGGCACAGGGCGGTGCGGGTGCGGGTGCGAGCCCGACTGGGCACTGGGCACCCGTGCCCGAGGGCACCGTAGCGAGGGCGCGAGGCCCAGCTGCGTCGGCGGCCTCGCCCGACAGCGGCAGGGGGCGGGGAGCAGGGAAGGCCCCGGACGGCGACGGCCCTGGCGGGCGCGGCCAGGAGCCGCGGGAAGGAGGCGGTGGTGGCCGGGCGGTGCGTCGGGACGGACGAAGCGAGGTCGGGGCGAGGTGGTGGGGTTCAGGGGAGGAGGAGGAGCGAGGGAGGCCGGTGGCCAC
>NC_041384.1:332367728-332370772 GCF_002162155.2 Triticum dicoccoides | reverse complement strand
TTTTTTTTGGTTTTCTGTTTTTCTTTCCTTTTGTATTTTCTTCTTTTATTTCTTTTCTGTTTAAATCATTTAATCCATTTAGCCATTTTATAAAATTATGCCTGTTGCACCATAATTACCTTTGTAATATTCGCCAACCACCGAACAATTTTATTTTAAATTTTTAAAACTTTTATTGTTTTCATCAATTTGAATTTTGAATTTGAACGGTTTCGAATTATTGCGAGGATAGCAACAGTAATCGGGATGACGTGCCATGATTAGCATGGGATTACTGTAGCAAGATTATCCGGGCGTTACAAAGAGGCCATCACGGTAACACACTCAGTTGATTCATTTTAATTAAGTTAAGGTTCAAGTTATCTACAACCGGACATTAACAAATTCCCATCTGCCCATAACCGCGGGCACGGGTTTTGAAAGTTCAAATCCCTGCAGGGGAGTCCCAACTTAGCCCATGACAAGCTCTCACAGTCAACGAAGGAATAGACCTCCTCCCAAGATGTTCCGATTAGACTCGGTATCTCGGTAATTCAAGACACTTCGACAGGTTAAAACAAGTCCAGCAACACCGCCCGAATGTGCCGACAAATCCCGATAGGAGCTGCACATATCTCTTTCTCAGGGCACACTCAGATGACCCAGACGTCGGGTAGGCCAGCCCAGAGTTGCCCCTGGTAGCCCCGGACATCGCTCGGTGGGACCAACACTCAAAGGAGCACTGGCCCGGGGGGGTTAAAATAAGATGACCCTTGAGTCTGCAGAACCCAAGGGAAAGAAAAGGCTAGGTGGCGAATGGTAAGACCAATATTGGGCATTGCTGGAAAAGCTTTAATCAAGGCGAACTATCAAGGGGTTCCCATTATAACCCAACCGCGTAAGGAACGCAAAATCCAGGAACATAACACCGATATGACGGAAACTAGGGCGGCAAGAGTGGAACAAAACACTAGGCGAGAGGCCGAGCCTTCCACCCTTTACCAAGTATATAGATGCATTAAGATAACATAGCAATATAATGATATCCCCAACAAGTAAAATATATGTTCCAACAAGGAACGGCCTGCAATCTTCACCTGCAACTAGCAACGCTATAAGAGGGGCTAAGCAAAGCGGTAACGTAGCCAATCAACAGTTTGCTAGGACATTGGTGGGTTAGAGGTTTGACATGGCAATTTGGGAGGCTTGCAAGCAAGTGGTAGGCATCGTAGCAATGGCATAGCAAAAGAGCGAGCAAACTAGCATAGCAAAGATAGTAGTGATTTCGAGGGTATGATCATCTTGCCTGCACAGTTGTCAGAGTTGACTGGATCCTCGAAAGCAAACTCAACAGGCTCCTCGTTAGCGAACTCGTCTCCCGGCTCTACCCAAACAAGACAAACAAGCAACAAGGACACAATCAACCACGTGCAAACTCAAACAACACAATGCAAAGATGATATGCTATGCGGGATGCAAAATGCAAGATATGACAGGAAATACGTGAACCTGGCCTCAGCATGGAAATCCAAGTGTGCCACTGGAAAGATGAGATGAAATCGCTTGAAAACGATATAAAGAACGCCGGAATCGGAGTTACGGTTTGGAAATGGCAAGCGATTCAAAAATGACACCGGTCTGCGATTTACAGCAAGTAGGCATCTAAATGCAAAGAAATGAACATGCTACAGCACTCAAACATGACAAAAAAATACATCGCAGGGATGCACACAAGATGCTTAACAAAAGTCTAGCACTGAGCTACGGCCAAATCATCCATTAACAGGTTCAAACAAGCATGGCAAAAATGCAAATGGCAAACAGATCTCAGACTTAGTGAAATCAACACTTGTCTGGAATTTCAGTTCAGGTAGCCCTCTTCGGAGCAACAAAACTAAATGCTACAAGACCTGAACATGGCAAAGTAAAGCATGGCATGGAGGTACTCAAAGAGCTTAACAAAAGTCCCTTAGTGACCTTGAGCTAAAAGGGATCAGAAAATACAATTGCAAGCATGTGAACATAACAAAAGCATAATCAGTTCCAGACTTCGTGAAAAACTGACACATGCTGAAATATAACTCAAGTAGGCATGTATACGAGCTCGATGCACTCACTACAGAGCAAGTCATGGCAAGACAAGCATACACCCATCAAGAAGGCACAAAATTCAAGCTAGACATGGCAAGAACAATAGCATAGCATGCATGGATCAACTACAACATCACCGGCAAAATTGCAAACAAGTTGACGATCTGCCCAGGTTCACAAAGTAGCAAAAGTAGAGCTCGATTGACTCAAGCTAGGGTACTCCATAAATGCAAACAAAGACATGGATAGATAGAGCACTACAATATTAACAAAACTCCCTTACTGATCATCCTCAAAAGAGGCACGGATCACTAGGAAACAACATGAACATATGGCAACATGAGATAAACAGCTCCAGGACAGTGAAATCACTAAGTCCCTGAAAATAGAATTAGCAAGTGCACCACTTTGCAAGCTTGCACAAGTCACCACACACATCCTAAAAATACATAGGTTGCACCTCTGGAAAGATGACCAAACCCTTAACAAAACATAAATAGAACTCACGGGCATATCATGCACACATTAATCATGGCAAAAAAGACAAAAGTGCTAAACGGAGTAACAGATCTGGCAATTAACTCAAGTAGCCCTCTTCTAACAGCATTTCGGGCATCAAGATGAGCTCAAATGAAAATGATGCAATGGAATGAAATGATGTACTCTCTGAGATGAACATTTTGATATGCTATATGCATGAATCGGAGCTACAGATGCAAAGTTACGGAGCTACGAACAGAGGCACTTGGATCTGCAGTTCTGGGACTTAGACGAAATTTTTACCCATAGGGTTTACTGCTCACGGATCCGGATCCAGATCGGCGCACGGATCGAGGTTGACCGGGGCACGCACTCCGGCGAGGCGATGGTGGACGGGGTCGACGGAGAAGGACAGCGGAGGGCGGCGAGGTGGCGCGGACGCGGCGAGGCGGCGGAGGCGGCGGCCGGCGTCGGTGAGGCGGCGGGCGAGGCGG
>NC_041384.1:332317934-332367190 GCF_002162155.2 Triticum dicoccoides | reverse complement strand
AGCAGAGTTAGGTGGGTTTTGGGCCAAATTGGAGGGGTGTTGGGATGCAACACACACGAGGCCTTTTCGGTCCCTCGGTTAACCGTTGGAGTATCAAACGAAGTCCAAATGATACGAAACTTGACAGGCGGTCTACCGGTAGTAAACCAAGGCCGCTTGGCAAGTCTCGGTCCAATCCGGAAATGTTTAATCCCCACACACGAAAGAAGGCTAGAAATGAACACCGGAGGAGAACGAAGCACCGGAATGCAAAACGGACAACGGGAAAAATGCTCGAATGCCTGAGACGAGCACGTATGCAAATGCAATGCACATGATGACATGATATGAGATACATGACAACGATAACAACACACGGAGACAAAACCCAAACCCGAGGAAATAAATATAACTTAACGCCAGAAACGGCAAGAGTTGGAGTACAAATAGGGAAAGTTATATCCGGGGTGTTACAACTAACCACTCATATAACCCACACTTGGTTTTGAAAGCGGTTTTCCATTCATCACCCTCTTGTATGCGGATTTGATAGTAACCACTTTATGATCAATCTTGGAGAATATAGTGGCACCACTAAGTTCATCAAGCATATCATCAAGGCGTGGAATGGGATACCTATAACGAACGGTGATAGCATTGATAGGTCTACAATCGTAGCACATGCAAAAGCTACCGTCTCGTTTTAGCACAAGAATGACCGGAACGACACAAGGACTCAAACTTTCACGCACATGTCCATGGTCTATTTGATGCTTTACTTGCCTTTGTATTTCTTTGGTTTCTTCAGGGTTGACACAGTAGGGAGCTTTGTTTGAAAGAGGTGCTCTGGGGATGAGGTCGATGCGCTGCTCAATGCCTCATACTAGAGGTACTCCCGGAGGTAGCTCGTCAGGGAAAACATCTTGAAATTCCTGCAAAAGAGAAGACAACACTAAAGGTAGAGCGTGAGAGGTGTTAGCTTGTGTTGCATTGTCCTTGCACAAAAGGACATAGTGTAGGACACTAGATGGGTTCTCACACACTCCTCTTATCTCACTTTTGGTGGCAAATAGGACTAAGTTTTTCTTTTTGCTCATCATGGAGGCACTCGATTTGGGCTTGTGGCGCTCACTCTCTTTTTTGTGGTTCTCTCTCTTGCTATTCTCTCCGCGACGGGTGGCTTGCTTGTTGGCGATCACTTGGCTTGGAGACATTGGGCGATGTACGTACTCCTTTCCTTTCATCTTGAAGATGTATTGGTTCGTTCGGCCATTGTGGATGACACCTCTATCAAATTGCCATGGGCGTCCAAGAAGAAGGTGGCAAATGGTCATTGGAATGACGTCACACTCCAAAGTGTCTTCGTAGGCGCCAATTTTGAAGGAGACTTGTACTCGATGCTCGACTTGGATAGTGCCGGAGTCGCTAAGCCATTGAACTTTGTAGGGATGTGGGTGCTTCGTCTTGGGCAATTGGAGCACGGAGCAAAGTTCTTCACATGCGAGGTTATGACAACTCCCTCCATCAATGATGACCTTGACAGATCTTCCATTGATGTCGGCCTTGGTATGAAAGATATGGCATCTTTGGTCTTCTTCTTGGTGATGTTGAAGAGTCAAGACCTTGGAGACAACAAGAGCGGGACATGAATCTTCATCGCAAAAGACTTATTCCTCTTCATTGTTCACTTGCCGGTGTATGGCCACTTGCTCAAGGGATTCCATTTCTCCTTCACTCATTGAGTCATAGGCGCCGTCGTCGTTGAGGATCATGGTCCGCTTGTTGGTGCACTCATAGGACATGTGGCATCGGCCTCCGCATGTGAAGAATTTGAAGGAACTTGTTTGACGGCCTCATCGGTTGGGGTTGATGATGATGAAGCTCTCGGCTTGAAGTTGCTCGGTGTAGAAGAATGACTTGGAGTTGATGAAGCTTTCTTGGAATTCAACTTGTCGACGTTGCTTGTAGAAGGCTTGGTAGATGGTCTTGGGGTCGTTGAGGCTTGGCTGTTGGAGAAACTCTATGGCTTGGATGAGAACTTGGCATACTTGTAATCGTCTTGCACTTGACGTTCCGCTTTGGTAGCTTGATGCACTAGCTCGATGAGGTTCAAGTATGGTTGGAAGTCGGCGATCTTCTTGATAGGATGGTTGAGTCCATTCAAGAAATGTGCCATTGTTTGCTCATCATCTTCCGTGAAGTTGGCTCTCATCATGGAAATCTCCATCTCCTCGTAGTACTCTTTAACGCTCTTGGTTCCTTGCTTAAGTAGTTGGAGTTTCTTGAAGAGGTCGCGGTTGTAGTAGGTAGGCACAAAGCGTGCTCTAATGACATCCTTCATTTGCGACCAAGTAGTGATGGGTGGTTCACCTCTTGCCTCGCGGCGCTCGATGACTTGTTCCCACCAAATGAGGACATAGTCTTGGAACTCAAGGGATGCCATCGCGATCTTCTTCTCTTCTTCATAGTTGTGCAAACGGAAGATTTTGTCGACCTTCGATGCCCATGAAAGATGTTCTTCGGGATAGTTGCTTCCATTGAACTTGGGCATGGTGAACTTTAGCTTGCCATAGCGTTGCTCTTCATTATGTTGGGGTCGGGGATGATGACGCCCGTGTTGTTGATGATTGTCAAACTCGTTTTGCTCTTGGCGAGGAGGGTTGTCGACCTCATGTTGCTCTTATCGTGGAGGATTTCCATTGTCTTCATGCTCTTGGCGAGCTTGATGTCCTTGAGGAGCTTGTGGAGGGGCTTGTCGAGCTCAAGGAGGAACTTGAGGAACTTTACAATGCACGCGAGGTTGAAATCTTCATTCGTGAGCTTCTTCACGAAGTGCTTCTTCATGTTCATGAGCTTGTCGGCCTCGGTTGGCTACGGCTCGACTTGAATCCTGGGGGGCTTGTTGCGCCTCAAGTGCTTGAGCTTCACGGAGTTGTTGTTCTTCACGTTGTGCCTCGGAATCTTGTGCAACTTGGTGTAGACGCGCTCCCTCTTCCTCTTCATGTTGGCATTGTCGTTGCCGATCTCGTGCTAGCGCGAAAGCCGCTTGGGTTTGAGGTTGTCGGTGCTCTTGAGAGTTGGTGTCGCGTAGAGGATTGAGGCTTGCTTGACGATCGTTGCACGCGGCACGTTGAAGAGTGTTCGATGTCGGTGTACTTGAGCCGGAGAGGGTGAAGTCGGAGTGTCGACTTGAGCGGCTCCATCTTGATGAGGACGAAGTGGAAGAAGAGCGGTTGAGCATCAAAGCGTGAATCTCGGCCATTCTTAGGTCGTTCTCTTGCTTTCTGACCGTCGAGCTTGTGGTCGAAGTAGTCCCTTGTGCATTTCTCGAAGAGTCGCAAGTCGTCTGCGAGGTTGTCGATGGGTTCACTCATTGCTTGTTGCTCTTGATGCAAAGCACGTTGTGCACCAAAGAGGTGGCTCTTGGTGACGTAGGAGTTCATGTCGTTGTCGTGCTCAATGAAGAGTGGGTTGGTAGAGGTACTTGGCCTATCCAACATTCCAAGAGAAAAATGTGAGTGGTAGAAAGAGAAGAACGTATACCAAATGTACATTGACCGAAGTTGAAGGTGGATCAATGATCACTCCAATGTGCAACAAGGAAATAACACAATTGGTACTAACTCTTGTCGGTTGCTCACACCTACACAAGTAAAAGCTTATGGTGGAGCTTGGTTAGGATGGTGGCACAAAATTTGATGCAATTGTAAGTGGCTTCAATAATGTTGGAATAGATTCGGAAGATTGCAATGCAACAAGTAGACCAAGCAATATAAGGTACACGGAAACACACACGCAAAAAGATAAGTGGGGTTGTGCAACCAAGGGTGAGCCAAAATGTGGAATCCACAAAAATGCTCATGTTGCACAACACTAGAGGGATGCTAGCACGACTGCACAATAGGCGGATACAAGACTTGTGCACCACCTACTAAGCAAAAAATGCAACGACTTCTATCCCGAGTATGCTCTATGCAAGGTGTTTCGATGAAATGATCCAAGATGATCTAGTATGACAATCTTAATGTTGTATGATGCTATGGTTCTTGCTTAAAAGTTGTGACGCCCCAAGACCGGAGCTTCAGATGCCTTCCATGTTTTTCGAGTTTCGTCAGGTGATTCCTTTTGTCTGTTGCATTCATCTTTGCATCTTGAGCATTGCATCATGTCATCATGCCATTTCATTTTTAAAAAAAACTCAACTAAATAAAATGCATAGATCTTTGATCTATTTAAATTGAGGGAACTCACCTGGTGATTTCTCTATATAACATATCCTCCCAATACATTAGGGAGCTATATTAAATATTTCATTAATTTGGTTTTAAACATAACACACGCGCAAACAAATCCCATGCCTTTTCTGCTTCAAGTTGACCTCCAAACCTTGTCAATATTTCTTTCTTTGTTTATCGGAGCCCCATCAAAAATCTCAACATTTTTGGACTTTCCCAACCCTCACTTCCTATCCAAACCATTTGAATTAAATCCAAATGCGTTTGAATTTAATTCATCCCATCTTGCCACTTCTATTTTTCTGTGATCATGCTTATTTTTATGAGTCCAGGAAAATTGTCCTCATGCTCAAATTCTTTTCCCTAAAACCCCTTCTTTTTCCTTTCTCTCTAATTCTTTTCGGTTAAAGAAATTAATTAGGGAGAGGGAGAAGAGAGTCCAGCCCAACTGGGCCTCTCATCGGCCCAACCTTCCCCAGCCAAGTCGGCCAATAGGCCCTCCCCCGCGGCCCACCTAGGCCAGCCGGCCTCTTTTGCCCCTTCTTGGCCCGCACCTCTCTAACCCTAGCCTCTCTCAGACCCCTGGGATCTTCCTCGTCCATAGCCCTCGTCTCCCTCCAGGCCGCCGCTCGCGCACGCAGCCAGTGCCAGGAGCCCGGTCCCCTCGATCTCTCTCCCCATCTCCTCCGCTCGTTTTTCTCCCTCGTCTCCCACCTCACGCACCAGAGAAGAGCTCACGCATCGCCATGCCCCTGCTCTCGGGCTTCCTCGCTGGCCTCTCCTCTCCTGCACCTCGTTCCCAGCGTCGGCAAGCCTGCGCCGCCGCCGCCGAGCTCCACCAGGACCATGCCGGCCCTTCCTCCTCCATACCGTACCTCTGCTCCGCACCGCCACCCTCGGACATGGCCTCCCTCCTCCCGAGCCTGACCTCGTTTCCACCGTTCTCGCTTGTTCATCACGCGCCTGCAACGCTCGCCCTCCTGCCCGAGTCCAGGCCGCCGCGCCTTCTTGCCTCCTCCGCCCCAAGTTCGTCGCTGTCCTCACCCATCTCCGGCCAGCCCTGACGCCCACAGACCGGATCCGCCCTTCCCCGCCATCTATCCATGCCACCGGAGTCCCAGCGCTGCCGCCGTGAGTACCTAGCACCGCCTGCTTTTGCCGTTCTGCTCGGGAACGAGCGAGCGAGCCTGGCGCACCTGAAGCGCCTCGATGGATCGCTTGCCCGACGCATGGGCTGTGCCCTTCCCCCTGTACAAGCGGCTGCACCTCATCATGTTTCTGTCCAATGCCGCAAGTCCAAGACCGCCCCGAACCACGTCGTCTCGCCGGATCATCAAGACCATCTCGGTTTTCGCAAGTACCTCTATGCCCGAAGGCATTGGATGCATCAAGTTCCACTATCGTTGCAAAACCCGAGATGAAGTACCCCTACAGTTCATCGAGACCGGCAGATCACAAAGTCGTCCTGGATATCGTCAACTACCACGACGACCCTCGAAGAGTTCAGGTTCGTCAAGTTCGACTACCGTGGCGTGAACCACTACTCCCACGACGACGTGTGTATCACTACCGTCGACCCTCCAAGACCCCGTGGATCTCAAGTTCCTCGCCGCGATCCCGAACATCTACAGAAAACTTGTGCGACTAAGAACGTGAACAACGACCGTCGCCAAAGACCCGGATAGCAAAACGTCAAGCACCTATGACCAAAGAACGCCAAGTACCCCGACGTCAAGAACGACTACCGCCGTCGCGAGAACGCCTACTTCCCTCTATGAACTTGATCCATTCCGATAAGGCACGCTTCGAAAGGTATAACCATCGACACGACCGTTCGTGGACCGAATGCATGTTATGTGATACGAGATGAACCCCGTGTTTGCAACGTGCCCGTTTGTTACGTGCACGACCCTTGGTTGCCATGCCGCCGACACATGGGACACCCGGTAATCCGGGAGCGCCCCACCATCTTTATACACATCCGCACACTTGCTTCTTTTGCACCGATATCGCCGTGAGCCACCGGTACCGACTTGTTGCCGTGGCATCATTTTCGGAATCGTTACCATGGCACCATTCCCGTTTCGCCGCCATGGCACCCCTTTTCTTTCCACCATGGTGACAAATGCTTCAAAATGCTCTTGTAAACTTTTAACAAAAATTGCATAAAACTTGCTCATGTCATCTGCATCATGATAACAACAATTAAAATGTTAAATTGTTGTTGCTAAATTACTAATGCATTTGGGGATTTATTGAAATTGTTGTTCGTTGCTTCTGGCCTCATTTAAACTTGACTAGATATGTAGTTTTATTATGCTTCACCCTCTTGCCATGTTAATCAACATTTAATCTTGTTGGGTAAATAAACGAGAGAGAACTAAATAAGTCATGTGGTGTTTTCTTCAATATGCAACTCCGTTGCATATTCAGCTCCACTTAATTTGTAGTGTGGTTTGTTGCTCTTTGCCATGCCATGCCATGTATCATTAAACCGGACATGCATCATACTTGATTGTGCATCCTGCCTTGTTCATGTCGTGGTTGTTTACTATGTTGTTTGCTTCTTTCCGGTGTTGCTTCTTTGGGTTAGATCCGGTAACGTCGCGTTGTGAGGATACGTTGGCTACGTCCGTTTGTCTTCTTCATGGACTCGTTTTTCTTCCTTGCGGGATCTCAGGCAAGATGACCATACCCTCGAAATCACTTCTATCTTTGCTTGCTAGTTGCTCGTGAAGGAAATATGCCCTAGAGGCAATAATAAAGTTATTATTTATTTCCTTATATCATGACAAATGTTTGTTCATGCTAGAATTGTATTAACTGGAAACATAATACATGTGTGAATACATAGACAAACAAAGTGTCACTAGTATGCCTCTACTTGACTAGCTCGTTAATCGAAGATGGTTATGTTTCCTAACCATAAATAAAAGAGTTGTTATTTGATTAACGGGATCACATCATTAGGAGAATGATGTGATTGACATGACCCATTCCATTAGCTTAGCACCCGATCGTTTAGTATGTTGCTATTGCTTTCTTCATGACTTATACATGTTCCTATGACTATGAGATTATGCAACTCCCGTTTGTCGGAGGAACACTTTGTGTGCTACCAAACGTCACAACATAACTGGGTGATTATAAAGGAGCTCTACAGGTGTCTCCAAAGGTACATGTTGGGTTGGCATATTTCGAGATTAGGATTTGTCACTCCGATTGTCGGAGAGGTATCTCTGGGCCCTCTCGGTAATGCACATCACATAAGCCTTGCAAGCATTGCAACTAATGAGTTAGTTGTGAGATGATGTATTACGGAACGAGTAAAGAGACTTGCCAGTAACGAGATTGAACTAGGTATTAAGATATCGACGATCGAATCTCGGGCAAGTAACATACCGATGACAAAAGGAACAACGTATGTTGTTATGCGGTCTGACCGATAAAGATCTTCGTAGAATATGTGGGAGCCAATATGAGCATCCAGGTTCCGCTATTGGTTATTGACTGGAGATGTGTCTCGGTCATGTCTACATTGTTCTCGAACTCGTAGGGTACGCACGCTTAAGGTTTCGATGACAGTTATATTATGAGTTTATGAGTTTTGATGTACCAAAGGAGTTCGGAGTCCCGGATGAGATCGGGGACATGACCTAGGAGTCTCGAAATGGTCGAGACGTAAAGATCGATATATCGGACGACTATATTCGGACATCGGAAAGGTTCCGAGTGATTCGGGTATATTTCGGAGTACCGGAGAGTTACGGGAATACGTATTGGGCCTTATTGGGCCATACGGGAAAGAAGAAAAAGGGCCTCAAGGGTGGCCGCACCCCTCCCCTTGGTCTGGTCCGAATTGGACTAGGGAAGGGGGGCGCCCCCTTCCTTCCTTCTCCTTTTCCCTTCCTCTTTTCCTACTCCATATGGGAGGTGGAATCCTACTAGGACTAGGGAGTCCTAGTAGGACTCCACACTTGGCGCGCCCCCTCCTAGGGCCGACCTCCTCCTCCCTAGCTCCTTTATATACGGGGGCAGGGGGGCACCTCTAGACACAAGTTGATCCATGTGATCATATTCTTAGCCGTGTGCGGTGCCCCCTTCCACCATAATCCTCGATAATATTGTAGCGGTGCTTAGGCGAAGCCCTGCGACGGTAGTACATCAAGATCATCACCACGCCGTCGTGCTGACGGAACTCTTCCCTGACACTTTGCTGGATTGGAGTCCGGGGATCGTCATCGAGCTGAACGTGTGCTAGAACTCGGAGGCGCCGTAGTTTCGGTGCTTGATCGGTCGGGCCGTGAAGACGTACGACTACATCAACCGTGTTGTGCTAACGCTTCCGCTGTCGGTCTACAAGGGTACGTAGATCACACTCTCCCCTCTCGTTGCTATGCATCACCATGATCTTGTATGTGCGTAGGAAATTTTTTGAAATTACTACGTTCCCCAATAGTGGCATCCGAGCCTAGGTTTTATGTGTTGATGTTATATGCACGAGTAGAACACAAGTGAGTTGTGGGCGATATAAGTCATACTGCTTACCAGCATGTCATACTTTGGTTCGGCGGTATTGTTGGACGAAGCGGCCCGGACCGACATTACGCGTACGCTTATGCGAGACCGGTTCTCCCGACGTGCTTTGCACAAAGGTGGCTAGTGGGTGACAGTTTCTCCAACTTTAGTTGAACCGAGTGTGGCTACGCCCGGTCCTTGCGAAGGTTAAAACAGCACCAACTTGACAAACTATCGTTGTGGTTTTGATGCGTAGGTAAGATTGGTTCTTGCTTAAGCCCGTAGCAGCCACGTAAAACTTGCAACAACAAAGTAGAGGACGTCTAACTTGTTTTTGCAGGGCATGTTGTGATGTGATATGGTTAAGACATGATGCTAAATTTTATTGTATGACATGATCATGTTTTGTAACCGAGTGATCGACAACTGGCAGGAGCCATATGGTTGTCGCTTTATTGTATGCAATGCAATCACGCTGTAATGCTTTACTTTATCACTAAGCGATAGCGATAGTCGTGGAAGCATAAGATTGGCGAGACGACAACGATGCTACGATGGAGATCAAGGTGTCGCGCCGGTGACGATGGTGATCATGGCGGTGCTTCGAAGATGGAGATCACAAGCACAAGATGATGGTGGCCATATCATATCACTTATATTGATTGCATGTGATGTTTATCTTTTATGCATCTTATCTTGCTTTGATTGACAGTAGCATTATAAGATGATCTCTCACTAATTATCAAGAAGTGTTCTCCCTGAGCATGCACCGTTGCGAAACTTCTTCGTGCTGAGACACCACGTGATGATCGGGTGTGATAGGCTCTACATTCAAATACAGCGGGTGCAAAACAGTTGCACACGCAGAATACTCAGGTTATACTTGACGAGCCAAGCATATACAGATATGGCCTCGGAACACGGAGACCGAAAGGTCGAGCGTGAATCATATAGCAGATATGATCAACATAGCGATGTTCACCAATGAAACTACTCCATCTCACGTGATGATCGGACATGGTTTAGTTGATTTGGATCACGTAATCACTTAGAGGATTAGAGGGATGTCTATCTAAGTGGGAGTTCTTAAGTAATATGATTAATTGAACTTAAATTTATCATGAACTTAGTCCTGGTAGTATTTTGCAAATTATGTTGTAGATCAATAGCTCGCGTTGTTTCTTCCCTGTATTTATTTTGATATGTTCCTAGAGAAAATTGTGTTGAAAGATGTTAGTAGCAATGATGCGGATTGGATCCGTGATCTGAGGTTTATCCTCATTGCTGCACAGAAGAATTATGTCCTTGATGCACCGCTAGGTGATGGACCTATTGCAGGAGCAGATGCAGATGTTATGAATGTTTGGCTAGCTCAATATGATGACTACTTGATAGTTTAGTGCACCATGCTTAATGGCTTAGAATCGGGACTTCAAAGACGTTTTGAACGTCATGGAGCATATGAGATGTTCCAGGAGTTGAAGTTAATATTTCAAGCAAATACCCGAGTTGAGAGATATGAAGTCTCCAACAAGTTCTATAGCTAAAAGATGGAGGAGAATCGCTCAACTAGTGAGCATGTGCTCAGATTGTTTGTGTACTACAATCGCTTGAATCAAGTGGGAGTTAATCTTCTAGATAAGATAGTGATTGACAGAATTCTCTAGTCACCATCACCAAGTTAGTAGAACTTCGTGATGAACTATGATATGCAAGGGATAACGGAAACGATTCCCAAGCTCTTCGTAATGCGGAAATTGACGAAGGTAGAAATCGAGAAAAACATCAAGTGTTGATGGTAGACAAGACCACTAGTTTCAAGAAAAGGGCAGAGGGAAGAAGGGGAACTTCAAGAAGAACAACAAGCAAGTTACTGCTCAAGTGAAGAAGCCCAAGTCTGGTCCTAAGCCTGAGACTAAGTGTTTCTACTGCAAAGGGACTGGTCACTGGAAGCGGAACTACCCCAAGTGATTGGCAGATAAGAAGGATGGCAAAGTGAACATAAGTATATTTGATATACATGTTATTGATGTGTACTTTACTAGTGTTTATAGCAACCCCTCAGTATTTGATACTAGTTCAGTTGCTAAGATTAGTAACTCGAAACGGGAGTTGCAGAATAAACAGAGACTAGTTAAGGGTGAAGTGACGATGTGTGTTGGAAGTGGTTCCAAGATTGATATGATCATCATCGCACACTCCCTATACTTTCGGGATTAGTGTTGAACCTGAATAAGTGTTATTTGGTGTTTGCGTTGAGCATGAATATGATTTAATCATGTTTATTGTAATACGGTTATTCATTTAAGTAAGAGAATAAATTGTTGTTCTGTTTACATGAATAAAACCTTATATGGTTACACACCCAATGAAAATAGTTCGTTGGATCTTGATCGTAGTGATACACATAATAATAATATTGAAACCAAAAGATGCAAAGTTAATAATGATAGTGCAACTTATTTGTGGCACTGCCGTTTAGGTCATATTGGTGTAAAGCGCATGAAGAAACTCCATGCTAATGGGTTTTTGGAATCACTTGATTATGAATCAGTTGATGCTTGCGAACCATGCCTCATGGGCAAGATGACTAAAACGCCGTCCTCCGGAACTATGGAGCGAGCAACTGACTTATTGGAAATAATACATACTGATGTATGAGATCCGATGAGTGTTAAGGCTCGTGGCGGGTATCATTATTTTCTGACCTTCACAGATGATTTGAGCAGATATGGGTATATCTACTTAATGAAACACAAGTCTGAAATATTTGAAAAATTCAAAGAATTTCAGAGTGAAGTGGAGAATCATCGTAACAAGAAAATAAAAGTTTCTACGATATGATCGCAGAGGTAAAATATTTGAGTTATGAGTCTGGCCTTCAGTTAAAACAATGTGAAATAGTTTCACTACTCACGCTACCTGGAACACCACAGCATAATGGTGTGTCCGAACATCATAACCGTACTTTATTAGATATGGTGCGATCTATGATGTCTCTTACCGATCTACCACTAACGTTTTGGGGTCATGCATTAAAGACAGCTGCATTCACGTTTAAAAGGGCACCATCTAAGTCCGTTGAGACGACACAATCTGAACTATGGTTTGGCAAGAAACCAAAGTTGCCATTTCTTAAAGTTTGGGATTGTGATGCTTATATGAAAAAGTTTCATCCTGATAAGCTCAAACCCAAATCGAAGAAATATGTCTTCATAGGATATCCAAAGGAAACTATTGGATACACCTTCTATCACAGATCCGAAGGCAAGACTTTTTGTTGCTAAATTCGGAAACTTTCTAGAGAAGGAGTTTCTATCGAAAGAAGTGAGTAGGAGGAAAGTAGAAAACTTGGTAAGGTAATTGTACCTTCTCCCTTATTGAAAAGTAGTTCATCACAAGAAATCTGTTCCCATGACTACTACACCAATTAGTGAGGAAGAATAATGATGATGATCATGTAACTTCAGATCAAGTTAATACCGAATCTCGTAGGTAAACCAGAGTGAGATCCGCACCAAAGTGGTACGGTAATCCTGTTCTGAAAGTCATGTTACTAGACCATGACGAACTTGCGAACTATGAGGAAGCGATGATGAGCCTAGATTCCGCGAAATGGCTTGAGGCCATGAAATCTGAGATGAGATCCATGTATGAGAACAAAGTATGGACTTTGATTGACTTGCCCAATGATCGGCGAGCCATTGAGATTAAATGGATCTTCAAGAGGAAGACGGACGTTGATAGTAGTGTTACTATCTACAAACTAGAATTGTCGCAAAAAGGTTTTCGACAAGTTCAAGGTGTTGACTAGGATGAGAGTTTCTCACTCGTATCTATGCTTAAGTCTGTTCGAATCATGTTAGCAATTGCCGCATTTTATGAAATCCAGCAAATGGATGTCAAAATTGCATTCCTGAATGGATTTCTGGAAGAAGAGTTGTATATGATGCAGCCGGAAGGTTTTGTCGATCCAAAAGGAGCTAACAAAGTGTGCAAGCTCGAGCGATCCATTTATGGACTGGTGCAAGCCTCTCGGAGTTGGAATAAACGCTTTGATAGTATGATCAAAGCATATAGTTTTATACAGACTTGCGGTGAAGCCTGTATTTACAAGAAAGTGAGTGGGAGCACTACAACATTTCTGATAAGTATATGTGAATGACATATTGTTGATCGGAAATAATGTAGAATTATTCTGCAAAGCATAAAGGAGTGTTTTAAAGAAGTTTTTCAAAGAAAGACCTCGGTGAAGGTGCTTACATATTAAGCATCAAAATCTATAGAGATAGATCAAGACGCTTGATAAGTTTTTTCAGTGAGTACATACCTTGACAATATTTTGAAGTAGTTCAAAAATGGAACAGTCAAAGAAAGAGTTCTTGGCTGTGTTACAAGGTATGAAATTGAGTAAGACTCAAAGCCCGACCACGACAGAAGATAGAAAGAGAATGAAAGTCGTTCCCTATGCCTCATGTAACATCCCAAATTTTCAATTTGGAATGTTATACATTAGATTCATCATGCATATCATATTTTATTTGCTTTGGGTTTTGATCCTAGAAAATTCTAAGCAACTCAAGGACCCACGGACAGAGTTGGGGATTTCGTTATTTTCATATTTGAGTTTTTCTCAAATTTTGAGAATAGGATCATTTGATTTTATTTATTTTATCATCAATTATTTCTATTACAAAAATATGAGAGAGGGAATAAAATGACTTTCCCAAAATATAGAAATATTGAGGATTTAATAAAAAAAATCAAATAGTTTTATTTCGTAGTTTTTTTGTTGTTTTTATTTGAATTAGGAAAAATGCGCGTTTTTCAAAATTGCATTTAGGGCCCAAATAAATGTTCACTTTGTCCGGCTTGATTTTAGAAGCCCGGGAAAATTTATTTCGGGATTTTTGGAGTCCGTTTAGTATTTCTTTTTATTTTTCTTCCGAGCGAAAAAAAACGGAACCGACTATGGGCCGTACTCGGCCAGGACGCCGCCTGGCCGGGGCCTTTATAAGCCGGGGCAAGCCAGCCTGAAGGCCCAGCCGCCCCGAAACCCTAACCGCGCCCAGCCCCAGCCCCGCCGCCGCTGCCGCCCCGCCGCCGATCCGCCGGAGCCGCACGTCGCCCGAGGTTCGCCGCACCTCGAATTCCGTGCTATTTTTTAAAAAAAATCCGTTCGTCGTTTTTCTTTTTCGTCGGATTTTCTGCGGTTATTTTCTGATCGCGATTTCTGATCCGATTTTCATTTTAGTTTTTCTTTTTGCTCGTTTATCGGAATCAGGCGATTCAAGCGCCTGGAGTTTCGTCTCGAAACCCTCTATCCGAATAATCAACTTAAACAAGTTTTTGCTACTGTAAAATTTGACTTAGGTTCAAATTACTAGAACGAAGTTGTTTTCTTTCGCCGTTTGACTTTCTTTGCTTCGTTCGATTTGATTCCTTTTGCCAACCGGAGTTCTTAAGTTGAACCTTCTGGTTAGATCTCTTATTTGAGTTTTAACTGTGCATTAGATGAGTACTTATTGTATGCTTGTTTGTTTGCCTGCGATAGAATACCTGGAGTGTGCCGCCTGTTACTTCGAATCGTTAGGTTTCACGGATCATCAGCAAGGCAAGTAACACTTTGATCATACCTTTTCTACAACCCAGTTTTTTGCATTAGATCAATCTTCACACATTGCATGATTAGGATCTAATTAAACTGTGGGATGGGAAGTAGATGAGGCAGTACCTATTACCTGTTTATTATCAAACCTTTGGGAGTTACTTCTACGTTTGCTTATTATGCCATGCTATGCTAGTAGACGTGGATTGGGTGAGTGAAATCCATGACAGATGTGAGATTGATAATTAATGGTTTATCTAAGGTGGCAACTTAAATACACATCTGGGTGGATTGAGGCACCTGGGTATTCCAGGACATGCCTGTTTTCTTTTGGACCGCCACCCAGACTCAAAGGGATCATGAGATTTTTCAAACTAGAAACTTCCGTGTGCAGCCACAAGCCATTATGGGCTCTGGCATAGTTGATTAAGTCGTGCGAACTCTTACAGGGTAGACTAGCAGATGTAGGGGAAAGTAGGTGTACCGGTCTATCCATCGTAAGGTGCTAGCGCTTCTGAAAGACTGTGTCTCGGTCATCCATTTCTCAAACACCATGTAGTGCGAGAAATCCAACGGAGGCGATCGAGTCTTGTGGGGAAAAGTGCGCAAACCTCTGCAGAGTGTAACAAACTAATCATGATTAGCCGTGTCCCCGGTTATGGACATCTTGAGTATCTAGTATCTGGATTATCATGTGAATCTCAACATGTTACTCTAAAATTAATGTTGTTGGGTTAATGATGATGCTTAATTGGGATTGAGAATGCTGTCAACCATCCTCAATGTTTAACAACCACCATAATAGTAATTAAATTTATTCCTTTTGAAGTAGGGAAAAATTGGCTTTATGCAAAACTGTAACCATAGAGCTTTCCACCAGCCAAATAAGCATATAGTATAGTTGTTGCATGCCATTACTTTCTATGTGTTACCTTGCCAGCATATTCCATGTGCTGACCCGTTTTCGGGCTGCAACGTTAATGTTGCAGACTTTTCAGACGACGATTAAGGAGTTTTAGGTCGTGGTTCTATACTCAGTGATGCCGTTGGAGTTGATGGACTCACTTATCTTCCAAGCCTTCCGCTGTTATTATTATTAGATGGCCTTAAGCCATATTTATTGTAATAAGTTCTCTTTTGAGACACTCGATGTAATAAGTGTGTGATTGCTACTCTACTATAAATCCTCCGAGTACTATGTGGTGTTAGCATTACTGATCCAGGGATGACACCGGAGCACAGAGATCAGACTGTTTGAGGTCTGGTCGCTACAGAGATGGTATCAGAGCATACGCTGACTGTAGGACACGACCACTAAGCTAAAGACCTAGATCACTACTCACTCTCTTCTCTTCTGACCTCTCATCTTTTCTACTCTTTAGGATGACGGATGTAAGGAACAAGTTCACCCAACCGGATGAAGATACACCCTTTGGACGCCACTTGAAGGAAGTCACTAGATACCTGAACATAGGAGTACCAAGCTTCACGGGAACCCACAACGCCACTTTACCTGAAGAAGAGCGCTGGATGATTCAAGTTCAAGTTCCAGGAAGGACGTTCATACCAGTCACTGAGCCCATAGAGTTTTCTTTTGATGCACCAACTTGGAGTCTAGGAATGAGTATGACAGCTCACATCGCCATGGGACGCATTGAAGAAGTCTACCACAAGGATCTCAAGGATACTATCTACCAGATTTGCGGGCGCCGAGATGAACACTGGGAGATGATTAACACCAGGAAGGATAGATCAATCGCAGCTTTTATCCAGGAGTTAAACCAGCACATTCGACGACAGGAGAATCAGATGTGCGCCGACATGATAGACCTGAAGAAGACTAAGACTAGAATCAAGGAACTGAAGGAAGAACTCAAGGCTACACGCGAAGATTATGAAGAAAAAATTGAAGTATTGGTGGAGAAGAATGCCGACCTAACTATGAAGCTAGCAGTATTTATGGGAGGCCCGACACCAGTAGATGAAGACGAAGAACCCAAGGAGATTAGCCCGGAAGACTACATCATCATCGACGACACCGACTCGGAAGCAGATAGTAGCGATGATGACTATGTTGATGAAGCAGGAGCAGATATCATGGAGTCTACAACTGTAGAATATTTCTAGTAGACCACCTCATCAGTAGTAGTAGTCCACCATGTAAATATAGTAGTCCGAGCACCTAGCGATAGTTAGATCGATTGTATGCCTTTGCTTGCTTGAATGAAGTGAATTGTTTGCTTTTTCCTCATGTGCATATGGGTAGTGTTTTCTCTTTGGACCCCCTCTATTCTTATATCTCATCTTTTCTAAACCCTCAGATGCCTCCGAGACGTGACCCCGGATTTGCCTTTCCGCCGGAGCTCACCCAGTTGATCCAGTAGCAGAACACCTTGATGCAGTTGCTAGTCCAGAATCAGAATCAGGGGAACAACAACAACAACCCGCCACCACCACCACCACCACCACATGTTGACCACTTAGCCCGTTTTCTTAGGCTGAATCCGCCGGTGTTTTCTAGTAGCACCGAGCCGATAGTAGCAGATGATTGGCTCCGCAAGACAGCTAGGGAGTTGACCACAGCAGGATGCACAGATGCGGAGAAGGTTAAGTTTGCCGCACATCAGTTAGAAGGACCCGCGGCATCATGGTGGGAGAATTTTACAACCACCTTTCCAGTCGACACTGTCACATGGGACCAGTTTCAGTAGGCTTTCCGTACTACCCATGTTTCAGCAAGAGCTATGGCCATGAAGAAGCGTGAGTTTTGTAACTTGCGCCAAGGAGGATGGACAGTTGGCCAGTATGTGGAGGAGTTTAGTAAGCTAGCATGTTATGCCCCAGATGACGTTGCTACGGATGTAGCTAAGCAGGAGAAGTTCCTGGAAGGACTGAATGATGAGTTGAGTATGCAGTGATGGTAGCCACCTTTAACAACTACCAGGAGTTGGTAGACCGTGCTCTTATGATTGAAGGGAAGCAGCAGCAAATTGAGAACCGCAAGAGGAAGTATGGACAAGGAAAGTATAATTCAGGAGCTCAGCAGAAGCCATGTTTTACCCCTAGACCGGGAGGACATTTTCAGCATACCCATGGAGTAGGTAGCTCGCACAATCACAATGGCACCAAGAATGGTAATGGGAATGGAGGAAGCAATGGCCAGAACCGCAGCACCCCATCAAACCCTGCCAAGAGAGATCTGAGTCAAGTCACCTGTTTCAAGTGTTCCAAGACCGGACATTATGCCAATGAATGTCCTGAAGGCCAAAACGGCAATGGAAGCTCTAGAAAGAAGCCGAACCCTTTCAACAGGGGACGGGTGAACCACGTTAATGTGGAGGAGGTTGAAGCTTAGCCCGATGCAGTAATAGGTAAGTTTTTGGTTAAGTCATTTACTGCACTCGTTCTTTTTGATACTAGTGCATCGCATTCATACATATCAAGGGGATTTGTGGAAAAGTATAGCCTACCCACTAGGGTTCTCAAAACACCTATGCTAGTAAGCTCACCAGGAGCTGAGTACATGGCCAGTCAAGGATGCTTTCAAGTGCCATTAAGTATAGGATGGCATGTTTTCCCAACAGATTTAATTATTCTGGAATCCCAAGGTCTGGATGTGATTCTTGGTATGGATTGGTTGTCGATGTATGGAGGAAACATCGGTTGTGCTAGTAAGTCAATTTTGCTTACCACCCCAGAAGGGAGAAGGATCAAGTATGTATCCCGGTAGTACCTATTACTTGTTTATTATCAAACCTTTGGGAGTTACTTCTACGTTTGCTTATTATGCCATGCTATGCTAGTAGACGTGGATTGGGTGAGTGAAATCCATGACAGATGTGAGATTGATAATTAATGGTTTATCTAAGGTGGCAACTTAAATACACATCTGGGTGGATTGAGGCACCTGGGTATTCCAGGACATGCCTGTTTTCTTTTGGACCGCCACCCAGACTCAAAGGGATCATGAGATTTTTCAAACTAGAAACTTCCGTGTGCAGCCACAAGCCATTATGGGCTCTGGCATAGTTGATTAAGTCGTGCGAACTCTTACAGGGTAGACTAGCAGATGTAGGGGAAAGTAGGTGTACCGGTCTATCCATCGTAAGGTGCTAGCGCTTCTGAAAGACTGTGTCTCGGTCATCCGTTTCTCAAACACCATGTAGTGCGAGAAATCCAACGGAGGCGATCGAGTCTTGTGGGGAAAAGTGCACAAACCTCTGCAGAGTGTAACAAACTAATCATGATTAGCCGTGTCCCCGGTTATGGACATCTTGAGTATCTAGTATCTGGATTATCATGTGAATCTCAACATGTTACTCTAAAATTAATGTTGTTGGGTTAATGATGATGCTTAATTGGGATTGAGAATGCTGTCAACCATTCTCAATGTTTAACAACCACCATGATAGTAATTAAACTTATTCCTTTTGAAGTGGGGAAAATTTGGCCTTATGCAAAACTGTAACCATAGAGCTTTCCACCAGCCAAATAAGCATATAGTATAGCTATTGCATTCCATTACTCTCTATGTGTTACCTTGCCAGCATATTCCATGTGTTGACCCGTTTTCGGGCTGCAACTTTAATGTTGCAGACTTTTCAGACGACGATTAAGGAGTTTTAGGTCGTGGTTCTATACTCAGTGATGCCGTTGGAGTTGATGGACTCACTTATCTTCCAAGCCTTCCGCCTGTTATTATTATTAGATGGCCTTAAGCCATATTTATTGTAATAAGTTCTCTTTTGAGACACTCGATGTAATAAGTGTGTGATTGCTACTCTGCTATAAATCCTCCGAGTACTGTGTGGTGTCAGCATTACTGATCCAGGGATGACACCGGAGCACAAAGATCAGACTGTTTGAGGTCTGGTCGCTACACCTCAGCCATAGGTTCTATAAAGTATGCCATGATGTGTACCAGATCTATTGTATACCCTACACTGTGTTAAGCAAGGGAGTACAATAGTGATCTAAGAGTAGATCACTGGACATTGGTCAAAATTATCCTTAGTGGAATAAGGAAATATTTCTCGATTATGGAGGTGACAAAAGGTTCGTCGTAAAAAGTTACGTCGATGCATGTTTTGACACAGATCTGGATGACTCTAAGTCTCGATCTAGATACATATTGAAAGTGGGAGCAATTAGCTAGAGTAGCTCCGTGCAGAGCATTGTAGACATAGAATTCGCAAAATACTTACGGATCTGTATGTGACAGACCCGTTGACTATAATTATCTCACAAGCAAAACATGATCACACCTTAGTACTCTTAGGTGTTAATCACATAAATAATGTGAACTAGATTATTGAATCTAGTAAACCCTTTGGGTATAGGTCACATGACGATGTGAACTATGGGTGTTAATCACATGGTGATGTGAACTCTTAGTGTTGAATCACATAGCGATGTGAACTAGATTATTGACTCTAGTGCAAGTGGGAGACTGAAGGAAATATGCCCTAGAGGGAATAATAAAGTTATTATTTATTTCCTGATATCATGATAAATGTTTATTATTCATGCTAGAATTGTATTAACCGGAAACATAATACATGTGTGAATACATAGACAAACAGAGTGTCACTAGTATGCCTCTACTTGACTAGCTCGTTAATCGAAGATGGTTATGTTTCCTAACAATAAACAAAAGAGTTGTTATTTGATTAAAGGGATCACATCATTAGGAGAATGATGCGATTGACATGACCCATTCCATTAGCTTAGCACCCGATCGTTTAGTATGTTGCTATTGCTTTCTTCATGACTTATACATGTTCCTATGACTATGAGATTATGCAACTCCCATTTGCCGGAGGAACACTTTTTGTGCTACCAAACGTCACAACGTAACTGGGTGATTATAAAGGAGCTCTACAGGTGTCTCCAAAGGTACATGTTGGGTTGGCGTATTTCGAGATTAGGATTTGTCACTCCGATTGTTGGAGAGGTATCTCTGGGCCCTCTCGGTAATGCACATCACATAAGCCTTGCAAGCATTGCAACTAATGAGTTAGTTGTGAGATGATGTATTACGGAACGAGTAAAGAGACTTGCCGGTAACGAGATTGAACTAGGTATTAAGATACCGACGATCAAATCTCGGGCAAGTAACATACCGATGACAAAGGGAACAACGTATGTTGTTATGCGGTCTGACCGATAAAGATCTTCGTAGAATATGTGGGAGCCAATATGAGCATCCAGGTTCCGCCATTGGTTATTGACTGGAGATGTGTCTCGGTCATGTCTACATTGTTCTCGAACCTGTAGGGTCCGCATGCTTAAGGTTTCGATGACAGTTATATTATGTGTTTATGAGTTTTGATGTACCGAAGGAGTTCGTAGTCCCGGATGAGATCGGGGACATGACGAGGAGTCTCGAAATGGTCGAGACATAAAGATTGATATATTGGACGACTATATTCGGACATCGGAAAGGTTCCGAGTGATTCGGGTATTTTCCGAAGTACCGGAGAGTTACGGGAATACGTATTGGGCCTTATTGGGCCATACGGGAAAGAAGAAAAAGGGCCTCAAGGGTGGCCGCACCCCTCCCTTGGTCTGGTCCGAATTGGACTAGGGAAGGGGGGCGCCCCCTTCCTTCCTTCTCCTTTTCCCTTCCTCTTTTCCTATTCCATATGGGAGGTGGAATCCTACTAGGACTAGGGAGTCCTAATAGGACTCCACACTTGGCGCGCCCCCTCCTAGGGCCGGCCTCCTCCTCCCTTGCTCCTTTATATACGGGGGCAGGGGGGTACCTCTAGACACAAGTTGATCCACGTGATCATATTCTTAGCCGTGTGCGGTGCCCCCTTCCACCATAATCCTCGATAATATTGTAGCGGTGCTTAGGCGAAGCCCTGCGACGGTAGTACATCAAGATCGTCACCACGCCGTCGTGCTGACGGAACTTTTCCCCGACACTTTGCTGGATCAGAGTCCGGGGATCATCATCGAGCTGAACGTGTGCTAGAACTCGGAGGCGCCGTTTCGGTGCTTGATCGGTCGGGCCGTGATGACGTACGACTACATCAACCGCGTTGTGCTAACGCTTCCGCTGTCGGTCTACAAGGGTACATAGATCACACTCTCCCCTCTCGTTGCTATGCATCACCATGATCTTGCGTGTGCGTAGGAAATTTTTGAAATTACTACGTTCCCCAACAGCTTGCTCTTTTGCTATGCCTATGCTGCGATACCTACCACTTGCTTATCATGCCTCCCATATTGTTGAACCAAGCCTCTAACCCACCTTGTCCTAGCAAACCGTTATTTGGCTATGTTACCACTTTGCTCAGCCCCTCTTATAGCGTTGTTAGTTGCCGGTGAAGATTGAAGTTTGTTCCTTGTTGGAACATGGAGATGTTGTTCCTTGTTGGAACATGTTTACTTGTTGGGATATCACAATACCTCTTATCTAATTAATGCATCTATATACTTGGTAAAGGGTGGAAGGCTCGGCCTTATGCCTGGCATTTTGTTCCACTCTTGCCGCCCTAGTTTCCGTCATATCGGTGTTATGTTCCTGGATTTTTGCGTTCCTTACGCGGTTGGGTTATAATGGGAACCACTTGACAATTCGCTTTGAATAAAACTCCTCCAGCAAGGCCCAACATTGGTTTCACCATTTGCCACCTAGCCTTTTTTCCCTTGGGTTAGGCCAGCCCAAGGGTCATCTTTATTTTAACCCCCCCGGGCCAGTGCTTGTCTAAGTGTTGGTCCGAAATAGAGCCACTTGCGGCGCCACCTCGAGGAAACTTGAGGGCTGGTTTTAGCTGTACGTAGTGTTCATCCGGTGTTGCCCTGAGAACGAGATATGTGCAGCTCCCATTAGGATGTCGGCGCATCGGGCGGTCTTGCTGGACTTGTTTTACCATTGTCGAGGATGTCTTGTAGAACCGAGATACCGAGTCTGATTGGAATGTCTCGGGAGAAGGTCTATTCCTTCGTTGACCGTGAGAGCTTGTCATGGGCTAAGTTGGGACACCCCTGCAGGGTTTTGAACTTTCGAAAGCCGTGCCCGTGGTTATGGGCAGATGGGAATTTCTTAATGTCCGGTTGTAGAAAACCTGAAGTTGACCTTAATTGAAATGCATCAACCGCGTGTGTAACCGTGATGGTCTCTTTCCGGCGGAGTCCGGGAAGTGAACACGGTGTTGGAGTTATGCTTGACGTAGGTTATTCTAGGATCACTTCTTGATCATAGTTTCACGATCGTGCTTTGCCTCCTCTTCTCGCTCTCTTTTGCGAACAGGTTAGCCACCAGATATGCTAGTCGCTTGATGCAGCTCCACCTCATACCTTTTACCTTACCTATAAGCTTAAATAGTCTTGATCGCGAGGGTGCGAGATTGTTGAGTCTCCGTGACTCACACATACTTCCAAAACCAGCTTGCAGGTGCCGTTGAACCGTGCAGATGACGCAACCAAGCTCAATGAGGAGCTCGATGAAGATCTTACCCTTTGTGTTGTTTCGTTCTAGTTGTTCAGTAGTGGAGCCCAGTTGGGGTCGATCGGGGATCTGTGTAGCATTTGGGGTAGTCTTCTTTTATTTTGGCTCCATAGTCGGGCCCTGATTGTATCTGGTTGATGTAATGCTTTATTCATGTAATTGTGTGAAGTGGCGATTGTAAGCCAACTATGTATCCTTTTCCCCTTATTGCATTACATGGGTTGTTGTGAAGATTACCTCACTTGCGACATTGCTTTCAATGCAGTTATGCCTCTAAGTCGTGCTTCGACATGTGGGAGATATAGCTGCATCGAGGGCGTTACAAGTTGGTAATCAGACCCTTCCCCGACCTTAGGAGCCCCCATTGCTTGATCGTTTTTAGCGGCCGAGTTGTGTCTAGAAAAATGTTTTGAGTCATTTAGGAATTATATATCGGAGAGTTTAGGAATTCTTTTTACTCCCCAGTCTCCTCATCGCTCTGTTAAGGCATCCTGACGTAGAGTTTTGACTCTTCTCTTCTCAAATTTCACTAAATTTTTTTTAGGATCACGTGGGTATCTTGGAATCGTTTCGATGGTTTTGTGACGAGAACATTGTCTTGGTGCCTCCTGTCAGGGGTTTTGTGGCAGTCTCCCGGGGAGTTGAGCTCCGAGGTGTTGTCGTCACAATTTTTTCATTGCAGTTCTGGAATACGTGAGTTTAGTTTCGCCGACATCGAAAATCTCTTTTATGCAATTGTTGGTGAGATAACCTCGACGCCACCCAGTACTGGGGCGGGAGTTCGGGAGTATCGCCATAACTTGTATAACGGATGTTTTCCGAAGGTTGAGGTAGATGGTTTCCGAAGTTTTTCTCGGTTATGTGTTGAAGGATGGATACAGCTGGATGTAGGAATTGCTAGATTTGGGTGAGATATTATGCTTCCCCTGTATCCCCAACACCTGATTGCATAACCGGAAAGGTTCGGGAGTTTCATAGGTGGGAATTCAAGTAGCTCTTAGGATTTCTTTCCGACAGATGTATGATTTGAAATTGGGGTTCGACGTCTAGTGGTCCGCCTATTCACGGTTGGTTTTACAGTGGTCTCATTGTGTCTTAAAGAGTCCTTGGCTATGCCGACTCGGGGATGCTTCGTATGTCATGTGAACTGCCTTGTACATGATGGTGTTGTACGATCGTTCCCGTGTAGGCCCCACCATGAAAACTTCGAACGAAATCTCTATCATATGTTTGTTCTGGCTTATTCTGCAAGCCAACCCTTTGTTTTTGGTTTTGAGTTGTGGTATTCGAGTTGCTTCAAAGTCAAATGTTGATCCCATACCTTCCCCAAATGGTGTTCTCATACTCCGATGTGAATACCAATCCTTCTTGATCATCAAGAGTGTCATGTCAATCATTTTCACCCGGCGTGTTTTTTTCTCTCTTCAAGTGGATCCGATCTTTTCAATATCCGCAAGATTCAATCTCAGCTTTCTCAACGGTGTTCGTTTCATCCATCCCAAGTTGCCTTTGTTTTTCCCGCCCTCCCTCCCTTGTTTTTCTTCGAGGACTCGGAATTCTTAATCAAGTTTCCTTTTATTCATATGAAGTCTCTCCATTCTTTTCCAGCAATGTTCTTATCCGGTGATTCTCAGGAAGATGCTAACGGAGCTTCTAGTTCATCATTCTTCGTTCTCTTTTATCTGATGAATTCAAATCAAGCTTTGGTGTTGATCATATCCTTTTTTTCCTCGTTTCAAATACCTTCTCATGCCGACGCACCTCATATTCATTCACTTCTCGCTATTTAATTGTTCCGGAGTGCCCAAGATATCTCGAAGATTCGTGTTTTCCACTCTGCATTCATTCAAGATCTTCGAGGTTGTTATCTCACTCAAGTCATTTAATTCAACCGGTGCAATCTCTCTTTTCAAGTAATCGTTCAACGGTGTTTTCTTTTGAGTGGGCCCTAACCCACTGGTCTTTCCCAGGATCTTACCTGACTCTTCTTATTTTCCCGGAGGTATTCTCAAATTCCTTTCGAAGTTTGACGTAAGAATGATTTATCATCAGTCAAATGTTTTCTCCAAGATCTTTCAAATTATTTTCATCGTTGGTTCAACCTCTTCGTTTTGATTCTTCCGGAGTGCCTAAACCATTCTTGATGGTGTTTCTCATTGTCATTCTCATATTTTGAAGACCGAAGAACATTCTTCTTTCAACCTTGCTCCATTCTCTTCATGATTCGTCATTCGAGATTGTTGCCATCCTCTCATAATCGTTTTCGATTGTCAGAATTAGTTTCACCCATCCGGAGTAATTCAGGAGTCATTTCAGTTTGTTTATCTGGAGGCCATCAATTCAGGATTATTCATTTCAGCTTTCAGCTCTCATTCTCCAAATCTTACCGGTGCATCGTTCAAGTGTTCTCTAATCAGCTCGTCATCTCTTCGTTCTCATATATCTAAATTCTCTCAAGCATCTTCATTCATTTGCTAATTCTTCCCGGTGTTTTCTTTATCTTCTCTTCGTTCATTTTTAATTCTTATGGTGGTTCGTTCAAGAGTTTTCTTCCTTCGTGTATCATATCTATGCATTCATGCTTTTCAAATTCTACCGGTGGATCATTGAAGGCATCTTCAAGTTTGCTCTATATCTATCTTAATCCTTTCAATGAGAATAAATAGTGTGCCAAATCCATTGTTGGTCATCAATTTAATTGGTGTAGGATGAGCATAACATAATTCTTATTCTTGATTCACCCAAATGTTTAATTTCCTATTCCGGAGGCTAATCAAATTCTCGGTTTCATTTGTTTCATCTTTCTTTCCCGGAGTTCCAAGCTCTAATTGTCACGGAGATCCATCTAAATCATTACAAGGTTTCACCTTATGTTTTCAACTTCTCTTTCTTTTCGTTATCTTTTGTTTACCGGAGTTCTTCATGAAGGTTCTACATGATGGTTCATCAAGGATTTATATTCCTTCTCGAAACATTCATCAACTTTCTTTTCAGAGGAGCTCAAGCTTTCTTCATATTGTAATCCGGAGTGCATTTCTGTCTACCGTATCATTGGAGGTGGTATTATGTCATTCTTGATAATTTGACTTCATGTTTTCATGATTCACATGTTGTCAAGATTGGGATATTTTAAATCCATCAATCTCGTCATTGGAGCTATCTTGGGTTATATTTCACCTAAAGCCTTCCCTAAGGATTATTGATATCTATGGTGTTTATAAATGATCCAAGTTCTTCATTTATCCTCCCGATGAAATAAGTTTTCTCGTCTCCTTAGTCATATCAATCCAACTCTTTTTCCCGTGAGTGGCAGGTTGTCACCTCATAATTTGAGATGTATTCCATAAGACCATATCAAGCTTATTCTTTTCGTTGTTGGTTATCCAACAACTCCTTTCTAGCTTTTGTTGTAAGCGTGCTCCCTCGAGTTCTATTTCCCTTCGTTCATCCCATTCCATTCTTACTTTTGTTCCGGAGGCCTTGTGATGTTGCTCTTTTCAGCCCATCTTTTCATTTTGTCAGGATCGTTTTCTTTTCTTGGTTTACCCATTTAACCGGAGTGTTCTGCCCTTTTACTCAAGTCCTTTTCATCCTATCAAGTCTTGCATCACTTCTCAACCGGAGTGCTACCCGAATCGGTTCTTTCTTTTCCTCTTTTCCTAACGGAGTGTTTGTCAACTTTGTTCATCTCCGTTGTTTTTTTTCTCGAAATGGCTTAACCTTTTCAAGGTTCTTTGGTTTCACTCGTTTGTCAAAGAAGCAACTTAGTTTTACCTTTTCTCTTCCTCTTTTGTTTGCCCTCCGGTGCCGTTCTAGATCTCGGGACGAGATCCTCTTGTAGTGGTGGAGTGTTGTGACGCCCCAAGATCGGAGCTTCAGATGCCTTCCATGTTTTTCGAGTTTGGTGATTTCTTTTGTCTGTTGCATTCATCTTTGCATCTTGAGCATTGCATCATGTCATCATGCCATTTCATTTTTTTAAAAAACTCAACTAAATAAAATGCATAGATCTTTGATCTATTTAAATTGAGGGAACTCACCTGGTGATTTCTCTATATAACATATCCTCCCAATACATTAGGGAGCTATATTAAATATTTCATTAATTTGGTTTTAAACATAACACACGCGCAAACAAATCCCATGCCTTTTCTGCTTCGAGTTGACCTCCAAACCTTGTCAATATTTATTTCCTTGTTTATCGGAGCCCCATAAAAAATCTCAACATTTTTGGACTTTCCCAACCCTCACTTCCTATCCAAACCATTTGAATTAAATCCAAATGCGTTTGAATTTAATTCCTCCCATCTTGCCACTTCTATTTTTCTGTGATCATGCTTATTTTTATGAGTCCAGGAAAATTGTCCTCATGCTCAAATTCTTTTCCCTAAAACCCCTTCTTTTTCCTTTCTCTCTAATTCTTTTCGGTTAAAGAAATTAATTAGGGAGAGGGAGAAGAGAGTCCAGCCCAACTGGGCCTCTCATCGGCCCAACCTTCCCCAGCCAAATCGGCCAATAGGCCCTCCCCCGCGGCCCACCTAGGCCAGCCGGCCTCTTTTGCCCCTCCTTGGCCCGCACCCCTCTAACCCTAGCCTCTCTCAGACCCCTGGGATCTCCCTCGTCCATAGCCCTCGTCTCCCTCCAGGCCGCCGCTCGCGCACGCAGCCAGTGCCAGGAGGCCGATCCCCTCGATCTCTCTTCCCATCTCCTCCGCTCGTTTTTCTCCCTCGTCTCCCACCTCACGCACCAGAGAGGAGCTCACGCATCGCCATGCCCCTGCTCTCGGTCTTCCTCGCTGGCCTCTCCTCTCCTCCACCTCGTTCCTGGCGCCGGCAAGCCTGCGCCGCCGCTGCCGAGCTCCACCAGGACCATGTCGGCCCTTCCTCCTCCACACCGTACCTCTGCTCCGCACCGCCACCCTCGGCCATGGCCTCCCTCCTCCCGAGCCTGACCTCGTTTCCACCGTTCTTGCCTGTTCGTCACGCGCCTGCAACGCTCGGCCTCCTGCCCGAGTCCAAGCCGCCGCTGCGCCTTCTTGCCTCCTCCGCCCCAAGTTCGTCGCCGTCCTCAACCATCTCCGGCCAGCCCCGACGCCCACAGACCGGATCCGCCCTTCCCCGCCATCTCTCCATGCCACCGGAGTCCCAGCGCCGTCGTCGTGAGTACCTAGCACCGCTTGCTTTTGCCGTTCTGCTCGGGAACGAGCGAGCGACCCTGGCGCACCTGAAGCGCCTCCATGGATCACTTGCCTGACGCGTGGGCTGTGCCCTTCCCCCTGTACAAGCGGCTGCACCTCGTCATGTTTCTGTCCAATGCCGCAAGTCCGAGACCACCCCGAACCACGTCGTCTCGCCGGATCATCAAGACCATCTCGGTTTTTGCAAATTCCTCTACGCCCGAAGGCATTGGATGCATCAAGTTCCACTACCGTCGCAAAACCCGAGATGAAGTACCCCTACAGTTCATCGAGACCGGCAGATCACAAAATCGTCCTGGATATCGTCAAGTACCACGACGACCCTCGAAGAGTTCGGGTTCGTCAAGTTCGACTACCGTGGCGTGAACCACTACTCCCACGACGACGTGTGTATCACTACCGTCGACCCTCCAAGACCCTGTGGATGTCAAGTTCCTTGCCGTGATCCCGAACATCTACAGAAAACTTGTGTGACTAAGAACGTGAACAACGACCGTCGCCAAAGACCCGGATAGCAAAACGTCAAGTACCTATGACCGAAGAACGCCAAGTACCCCGACGCCCGACGTCAACAACAACTACCACTATCGCGAGAACGCCTACTTCCCTCTACGAACTTGATCCGTTCCGATAAGGCACGCTTCGAAAGGTATAACCATCAACACGACCGTCCGTGGACCGAATGCATGTTATGTGATACGAGATGAACCCCGTGTTTGCAGCGTGCCCGTTTGTTACGTGCACGACCCTTGGTTGCCATGCCGCCGACACATGGGATACCCGGTAATCCGGGAGCGCCCCACCATCTTTATACACATCCGCACACTTGCTTCTTTGCACCAATATCGCCGTGAGCCACCGGTACCGACTTGTTGCCATGGCATCATTTTCGGATTCGTTACCATGGCACCATTCCCGTTTCGCCGCCATGGCACCCCTTTTCTTTCTACCACGGTGACAAATGCTTCAAAATGCTCTTGTAAACTTTTAATAAAAATTGCATAAAATTTGCTCATGTCATCCGCATCATGATAACAACAATTAAAATGTTAAATTGTTGTTGGTAAATTACTAATGCATTTGGGGATTTACCGAAATTGTTGTTTGTTGCTTCCGTCCTCATTTAAACTTGACTAGATAGGTAGTTTTATTATGCTTCACCCTCTTGCCATGTTAATCAACATTTAATCTTGTTGGGTACATAAACAAGAGAGAACTAAATAAGTCATGTGGTGTTTTCTTCAATATGCAACTCCGTTGCATATTGAGCTCCACTAAATTTGTAGTCTGGTTTGTTGCTCTTTGCCATGCCATGCCATGTATCATTAAACCGGACATGCATCATACTTGATTGTGCATCCTGCCATGTTCATGTCGTGGTTGTTTACTATGTTGTTTGCTTCTTTCCGGTGTTGCTTCTTCGGGTTAGATCCGGTAACGTCGCGTTGTGAGGATACGTTGGCTACGTCCGTTTGTCTTCTTCATGGACTCGTTCTTCTTCCTTGCGGGATCTCAGGCAAGATGACCATACCCTCGAAATCACTTCTATCTTTGCTTGCTAGTTGCTCGCTCTTTTGCTATGCCTACGCTGCGATACCTACCACTTGCTTATCATGCCTCCCATATTGTTGAACCAAGCCTCTAACCCACCTTGTCCTAGCAAACCGTTATTTGGCTATGTTACCGCTTTGCTCAGCCCCTCTTATAGGGCTGTTAGTTGCAGGTGAAGATTGAAGTTTGTTCCTTGTTGGAACATGGAGATGTTGTTCCTTGTTGGAACATGTTTACTTGTTGGGATATCACAATACCTCTTATCTAATTAATGCATCTATATACTTGGTAAAGGGTGGAAGGCTCGGCCTTATGCCTGGTGTTTTGTTCCACTCTTGCCGCCCTAGTTTCCGTCATATCGGTGTTATGTTCCTGTATTTTTGCGTTCCTTACGCGGTTGGGTTATAATGGGAACCCCTTGATAGTTCGCTTTGCATAACACTCCTCCAGCAAGGCCCAACATTGGTTTTACCATTTGCCACCTAGCCTTTTTTCCCTTGGGTTAGGCCAGCCCAAGGGTCATCTTTATTTTAACCCCCCCAGGGCCAGTGCTTGTCTAAGTGTTGGTCCGAAATAGAGCCACTTGCGGCGCCACCTCGAGGAAACTTGAGGGCTGGTTTTAGCTGTACGTAGTGTTCATCCGGTGTTGCCCTGAGAACGAGATATGTGCAGCTCCCATCAGGATGTCGGCGCATCGGGCGGTCTTGCTGGACTTGTTTTACCATTGTCGAGGATGTCTTGTAGAACCGGGATACCGAGTCTGATTGGAATGTCTCGGGAGGAGGTCTATTCCTTCGTTGACCGTGAGAGCTTGTCATGGGCTAAGTTGGGACACCCCTGCAGGGTTTTGAACTTTCGAAAGCCGTGCCCGCGGTTATGGGAAGATGGGAATTTGTTAATGTCCGGTTGTAGAAAACCTGAAGTTGACCTTAATTAAAATGCATCAACCGTGTGTGTAACCGTGATGGTCTCTTTCCGGCGGAGTCCGGGAAGTGAACACGGTGTTAGAGTTATGCTTGACGTAGGTTGTTCTAGGATCACTTCTTGATCATAGTTTCACAATCGTGCTTTGCCTCCTCTTCTCGCTCTCTTTTGCGAACAGGTTAGCCACCAGATATGCTAGTCGCTTGCTGCAGCTCCACCTCATACCTTTTACCTTACCTATAAGCTTAAATAGTCTTGATCGCGAGGGTGCGAGATTGCTGAGTCCCCGTGACTCACAAATACTTCCAAAACCAGCTTGTAGGTGCCGTTGAACCGTGCAGATGACGCAACCAAGCTCAATGAGGAGCTCGATGAAGATCTTGCCCTTTGTGTTGTTTCGTTCTAGTTTTTCACTAGTGGAGCCCAGTTGGGGTCGATCGGGGATCTGTGTAGCATTTGGGGTAGTCTTCTTTTATTTTGGCTCCGTAGTCGGGCCCTGATTGTATCTAGTTGATGTAATGCTTTATTCATGTAATTGTGTGAAGTGGCGATTGTAAGCCAACTATGTATCCTTTTCCCCTTATTGCATTACATGGGTTGTTGTGAAGATTACCTCACTTGCGACATTGCTTTCAATGCGGTTATGCCTCTAAGTCGTGCTTCGACACGTGGGAGATATAGCCGCATCGAGGGCATTACAAAAGCTTTTTTCTTATCTTTCCCTTTTGCTTAAAAGCTTGTTTGTCTCATTGGTGTTTGAGCTCTTTTCTCATGCAATGCTTGACGAACCAAGATAGCAATTGTGTATGCGATGACAACTTTGTGACACAAGAGATGATACCAATATATGCACCAATGATGTATGTATGCTATGGGAAGTATGATCACGAATGTGCACAAGTCTCGTTTCTAGCAATACTCAAAAGCTAGTCTCGATGGGTAAGCGATGCAAAGGAGTAAGGCTATGATGGATATCAATGTAATGGAAAGAATGATGTATCACGATACCAAGACGAGGTTACCGTTCTCGCTTATGGTATGGTGTCAAAATGGTGGTGTTGTGGATTTCCGGCAGAGGCCGGTCGTCCGGTCGCCGGACGTCCGGCGGCGTCGGACTTCTGCTCGTTTGGCTCGGGTGCAGAGGCACCAGTCATCCGGTGCGGGCCGGACGTCTGCTCGCTTTAGCTCGGCTGGGGCTTCAGGTGCCGGACGTCCGGTCCCGACCGGTCGTCTGGTGGCTGGGACTTCTTCCGCAGCTCCCCTTCTTCTCTGTCTTCACGTCCATCTTCCTGTTTTTGTCCTCCTTGCTCCTAAACTTCTCCATGGCCAACTCCTTGATACCTGAGTATGCAGAATGTCTCCGTTTGAGGTAGTAGCCATGTCTCATGTGCATCGAAGTGGAAATGTGAGAGGAGAGATGTCACCTCGGTTTCGAGAGCTCTTGCACGTGCTCGAGTCATGGGTCCGCTAGGCACTTGGTGAGACGATGGTAGGTCCGTGGAGATGACCTTGGGATGCTCCACATCAACTAATGGGACATTTTCAACGCGACAAGACTTTCGCTACGCTCTCCAAGAACTATTATTGGCCCAAGATGTTTCGCGACGTCAACCGCTTCACCAACCGATGCTCTACATGTCGCAAAGCTAAGTCTAATGCTCAATCCCATGGACTTTATATGCCTCTCCCAATTCCATATCAACCATGGGAAGATATTAGCATGGATTTTGTACTTGGATTTCCTAGGACTAGAAACGGAAAGGATTCAGTATTTGTCGTTGTGGACCGTTTCTCTAAGATGGCACATTTCATTCCTTGCAACAAGATAGATGATGCTTCACATGTTGCGAATCTCTTTTGTAGGGAAATATTACGTCTACATGGAGTGCCAAATACGATCGTCTTGGACCGCGACGTCAAGTTCCTAAGCTACTCTTGGAAGACCCTATGTGCCAAGCTCGGAATCAAGCTACTCTTCTCCACGGCTTACCATCCTCAAACCAACGGCCAAATGGAGGTGACCAACCGCTCACTCTCCGCTCTACTTCGAGTTCTAATCAAGAAGAACATCAAGGAGTGGGAGGAGTGTCTACCTATCGCCGAGTTCGCCTACAACCGCGCAAGACACTCAACAACCGGCAAGTCCCTTTCAAGGTCGCATACGGATTCAACCCTATGTCCCCATTGGACATCCTTCCTCTACCACTTCAAGAACGCATCAATATGGATGCAAGTGCATTTGTGACCCATCTAAAGAAGGTGCATGAAGACACAAGGAAAACCATCGAGCGCCAAGTACAACGACTTGCGACCAAGCTCAACATCAACAAGCAACCCATGGTATTCAACATTCGAGATCTTGTGTGGCTAGACCTTCGAAAGGACCACTTCCCCCACGAACGCAAGTCCAAAATTCGACCACGCGCGGATGGACCCTTCAAGGTGCTTGAACGCTACAACAAAAACGCCTACAAGATCGACCTCCAGCGCGACAAGTACTCTGTGAGCGACATCTTAAACGTCAAGGATCTCTCGCCCTACCAAGGTGATGAGGATTTTGATCCGAGGTCCGATCTTCCCCAAGGGAGGGGAGATGATGCGGAGCATCCTACGGTCATCCCCATGGACCTATCATCGTCTCACGAAGTTCCAAGAGGACCTATGACTTGAGCTAGAGCTAGAGCTAGAGCTCCTGAGACTGAGGTGACTTCAATCCTTTGTGATATTGCTTATGATCACCTCGAGACATGGCTACTACCTAAGTCCGAGATGTTGTGCATGATCAGGTACCAAGAGGACCCACCCGAAGATGCACGTGAAGGCGTACAAGCCGGCAAGTCCACAGATGAAGAGGAACGCCGAAAGGAGAAGAAGGCATCTCCAGGGCCCGGACATCCGGACCCAAGCCCTGACATCCAGCCGCTGGAGGCATCCACTATAGCAGCCTCCCGGCCGCTGGACATCTACAGGCCTCGGACATCCGGCCTCAGCCCGGACATCCGGCCTCTGCCCGAAAATCCGGCCTCTCGCATGGATATCCGGACAAGCTGCGACAGAGAATAGAAGGAAACCCCCGCCAGCCCGGACATCTGGCCCCTCCAGCCCAGACATCCGGCCTTCCACGAATGCCCGGACATCTGGCTCGACTCTCGTACATCCGGCCTCCCCTGCCTGTGCACAGTGTAAGGGCCCGAGGCCCGTGTACCCCTTCGCCCATCTAGACTATATATACACTTCTCCTACCTACGTTTTAGGGTAAGCATTGGTTTAGCTCATATTAGAGATAGAGCATTGCTCATCCACATAGGATCTACTCCACGAGAGAGACCGCGACCCCTCTTCGAAGAAGATCCCTTTGGATTCAAGACCTCCTTGCGGAGAAGACCATAAAGACCTCCTCATGGAGAAGACCGGCTACCTTTATACCGTCCCTAGTTGTCTGTGGATCGTGTGATCTCTTTTGTACTCGAGGATCTAGCATGTGTGTGACTATTTCTTGTTGGTTTAGTGTTTCTCTCGTGTTTCCCCTCGTGTTTCCCCTTGTGTTTCCCCTCGTGATCTCCCTCGTGTTCTTCGTGTTCATCGCGGGATCTGCTCCTTTCATGAAAGATCGGGCGACCAGGGTTCTACCCTACATCATCTCGGAGTTGGTTTAGCGATTGCTAAGGCTCGACGTCCTTGCAGGTTCGTAGTCGGATCGTCAAAGTCGACTTCCTCCAAAATGATAGCCACCATCTCATCAAAAGACGGGAGACCTTTGCCTCTGTCAAGTGGTATCAGATTTCCAGGTTGCTTGGTGAGATTTTATAGTTTTTCGTAGTTTAGATAGAGTCTGTTCCTCATACCTACATTCCACGAAAAAGCCAAAACAATTAGGGTTAGTTCATCATATCCGAACCAGTCTGAGCCTTTGCATAGTCTTTTCAGTATTTTGCTTTGTTGAATTTGCGGTTGCATCATCGTGTCTGGTTGCTGGTCTTAGAGTCTAGTCTTTCAGAGTTTCGAGTTCTGGTCATAAGTTTTCATGCCGCGGCCGCACCATCATCATCGCCCCTGCCATCTACCACCACTGCTTATCCGCCACCGATCCGTCTCAATATACCATCACCAATCTGTATCCGTATGCCACCACCAATCTGTATCCATCTACCACCACCGCTGCCATATATCCACCACCAATCCGATTTCCTTTCATATTAGGTTGGTTTTCGAGATCTGTCTAATTTCCAATTCGTGTTTCCTTGCCTGAGTAGGTTTCGAAAAAAAAGAGTCTGGAGACCGCCGGGCAGTTTTTAGGCCAAAATTTTCGCAAGCCTTTTTTCCCTATCCTATTTTTAGGATTTTCTGAGTCTTTTGAGCCACGTGCCATCATAGTGATTTTTTGTCATACTTTTTCATCGTCACTGCCCTGATTTCCAAAAAAAATAGTAATTTTTTTGTGCCCATCCTGTCAGTTTGACCTGGGAAGAGTTTTGAGACACTCGCCATTATAGTGATTTTTCACAAAAAAGGAGCGAAAAAAAGAGGAGCGCCGAAAAAACAGAGCGAAAAAAATTCTAGAGTGTGCTTTCCCTTTATTTATGTGCAACGCCGTGATTTTGTTAGTGTTCTAGGCTCGCGTCTCTAGCACGGTCTAGCCTAGGACCAGCACAGTACCGTCGTTGAGCGTTTATTCAACTTTTCATCTCTGAATTGATTATTGCTGACCCTTTTTGCTACCATATTATTAGCCTTCCCGGCTCCACATACATCTACGTCGTGTGTTTGAATCTCCCTGGTAATCGCTCTATCCAAGCTTTGAGAGTTTTGATTACGATGGTTGTCGATCACCGCCTGCTACTGGGTAAGAACTGGTAAGAATTTGAGATTTGCTTGATGGATTTGTGACACCCACCACAACCTCTTGTTAGTAGTCTGTAGGATCATATTCTTGTGTGTTTCTATTGATGTTAACCATGGTAGGATCACAAGCCGACGAGACTGACTGGGAGAACATGACGAATAAGGAGTTGCATGATAAATTTCAGCAAATGATGAGTGGATTGGTGCAAGATGTGCTAAAAAGATTTGAAGAGGCCATGGAGAAGATAGATGGCATGGAGAAGACGTTCGAAACATAGCTCGATAACAAGTTTAATGAATTGCTCACGAGTCTTCCACCACCACCGGCTGCACCTAATGCACCTCTAGAACAACAACAACAACAACAAGAACAACAACAACAACAACAACAACATCGCCTTCCAAATCAAGTGGGACGAGCACAACACGTTCCCATTGACCCTAGGCAAACTTCTAGTGCCGCTGTTGATGCTTCTGGAGCTCCTGCTGCTACTGCAGAGGTGGAGGACCATTACGAGGATGAGGTTGATAAAAATCAGAACTACGTGCAACCACCAACACCACCACCACTAGGTTGTCCTTAGGTATATCATCGCAACGGTAGGGCTGCACCACCACCTGAGGTACGAGATCATGACCTTTTTCCTAAACTAAAGTTGAATATTCCACCATTTGAGGGTAGATATGTTCTTGATATATATCTTACTTGGGAGTTAGAAACTGGACAACATTTTACATGTTTACAATATCCCGAGGAGAGACGTGTTCCTGCTGTTGTTTGTGCTTTCACTAGTTTTGTATGTGTTTGGTGGTCTGAACATTGTACATTATATCCTATTCCAGCTACTTGGGCTGCTTTCAAAACTGCTATGCATACTCGTTGGCTTCCACCACATTATCAACGTGAATTAATTCAAAAATTGCAGTGTTTAAGACAAGGAAAAAATTATATAGAAGAATATTATCAGGAATTACAAACTGGCATGATTAGATGTGGTATTGTTGAGGAAAATGAAGCTATGCTTGCACGTTTTATGGGTGGATTAAATAGAGAGATCCAGACCATTCTAGAGTATAAGGATTATAATAATATCACTCGTTTATTCCATCTTGCTTGTAAAGTTGAACGTGAAGTGCAGAATCGACAGGCATTGGGGCAAACTAACTTTTCTGCAGGTCGATCTTCATCATGGACACCATGTGCATCCTCTACTTCCACTACACCAGCACCTCCATCAGGTGCCACCTCCAGCCGTGATATAAGAAAGCATGCACAACCACCACTATCTGCCAAGAGCACACCTGCCGGGCCTGCGCAGAGCTCTTCTTCTTCCATGGCATCAACAGGGCACACAAGTGATATTATTTGTCGTCATTGTAAGGGAAGAGGACATTTTGCAAGAGAATGCAAATCTCAGCATGTGATGATTGCTACTGAGGATGGTGGGTACGAGTCCGCTAGTGACTATGATGAGGAGACTTTGGCTCTTATTACACTTGAAGATCACGGTGGAGATGATTCTGATCATGAGACGCAATAGATGGCTGCTGAAGATGCTGACAGGTATGAATGTTTAGTTGCTCAACGTGTTTTGAGTGTGCAGGTTACACAAGTTGAGCAAAATCAGAGGCATAATTTGTTACATACAATGGGAGTTGTGAAGGAACGTTCTGTTCGCGTCATCATAGATGGAGGGAGCTGCAACAACTTGGCTAGCATGGAGATGATGGAGAAGCTCTCTCTCACCACAAGACCGCATCCACATCCTTACTACATCCAATGGTTCAACAACAGCAGCAAGGTTAAGGTAACATGTACCTTTCGTGTGCATTTTAGTATCTCTACATATGTTGATTATGTTGATTGTGATGTGGTACCTATGCATGCATGTTCCTTAGTACTTGGTAGACCATGGCTCAGGGAGTCCTGGATTAGGGGGTATCCGGACAGCCGGACTATATCCTTTGGCCGGACTGTTGGACCATGAAGATACAAGATTGAAGACTTCGTCCCGTGTTCGGATGGGACTCTCCTTGGCGTGGAAGGCACGCTTGGCAGTACGAATATGTAGATTTCCTTCCTTCTAACCGACTTTGTGTAACCCTAGCCCCCTCCGGTGTCTATATAAACCGGAGGGTTTTAGTCCGTAGGACAACAACAATCATACCATAGGCTAGCTTCTAGGGTTTAGCCTCTTCGATCTCGTGGTAGATCAACTCTTGTACTACTCATATTATCAAGAACAATCAAGCAGGACGTAGAGTTTTACCTCCATCAAGAGGGCCCGAACCTGGGTAAACATCGTGTCCCCTGCCTCCTGTTCCGCCTAGACGCACAGTTAGGGATCCCCTACCCGAGATCCACCGGTTTTGACACAAACATTGGTGCTTTCATTGAGAGCTGCTCTGTGTCGTCATCGTTAGGCTTCATGGCTCCTTCGATCATCAATAGCGATGCAATCCAGGGTGAGACTTTTCTCCCCGGACAGATCTTTGTATCTGGCGGCTCCGCTCTGCAGGCCAACTCGCTCGGCCATCTGGAGCAGATTGAGAGTTACGCCCCTGGCCACCAGGCCAGGTTTGGAAGCTTAAACTACACGGCCAACATCCACGAAGACTTGATCTTCGACGGATTCGAGCCCCTGCGGAGCGCGCCGCACGATCACGATGAGCATGATTTAGCTCTGCCATCAGATAGTGTTCAGGAGACCGCACCGGCAACCGCTCCGACCCTCAATTCGGAGCCAATTGCGCCATCCATGGACGGGTGGATAGACCCCGCCACAGAGGCCGCATTCTCAGCGGCGATCGAGTCGAGTATCAACCTTACCCTTCACGGGAACCATGACGCCGAACTGCCGGACACTTCCCCGGCCACGGACTCCGAACCGCCTGCGCCCGTGCCTATCGAATCCGACTAGGCGCCGATCATGGAGTTCACCTCCGCGGATATCTTTCAGCACTCGCCCTTCGGCGACATACTGAATTCATTAAAGTCTCTCTCCTTGTCAGGAGAATCCTGGCTGAACTATGTCTGGCAGGATTGGGATGCGGATGACGAAGAAATTCGCCGCCCACCCACCACCCACTTAGTAGCCACTGTTGACGATTTGACCGACATGCTCGACTTCGACTCCGAAGACATTGACGGTATGGACGACGATGCAGGAGACGAACATGAGCCACTACCCATAGGGCACTGGACGCCCACTTCATCATATGATGTATACATGGTGGACACACCCAAAGAAAATGACGATGAGGAATGGAAGGACACAGCGGAGGATCGTTCCCTCGAGAAGCAGTCAAAGCGGCGGCGTAAGCGCCGCTCCAAATCCCGCCTCGGCAGAAACATCGATCATATAGACCCAGCGATAGAGCAGGGTGAGCCAGCGGATGACAAACACGGCATTGAACCACCGTCCGACCACAGCAACACGGAGAATCAAACCGAACAACCCGACTCTGGCGAAGATAACAGTCCGGATGACATCACACCGGACATGCACCCAGAGCAACAAAATACCCATCAAAGGCTTGTTGCCACTGCGAGGAGTCTGAAAAAGCAGAAGCAAAGGCTCAGGGCTGCACAAGACACACTCAGAATTAGATGGAGTAAAGTACTCAACACTACAGCAAAATACGGCAGTAGTCGCCACACAAAGAGCTACCCAAAGCGAAAGCTCCTACCTGAATTCGATGAGGAGGCCTTAGATCCGCCGCAATCAAAATCAAAACAGACATCCGGTCGGATAGATGACCTCGCGGCCAACATCGAGCGGCAAACGACGCCGCACACAAGCCAGTACACGATCCACGTGAGGGCTCGCATCAAAGTGACGGCGCAACCAGATCCATCTACGGGCCAAGCAAGCGCGCTCCAGCACGCAATGCAACACAATAAAAATCCGAACACCACGGTACACCCAAATACAGGGGTGCCGCACACCCCCTATGTTTCACCGATGAGGTGCTCAATCACGAATTTCCAGAGGGATTCAAACTCATAAATATAGAGGCGTACAACGGAACGACAGACCCTGGGGTCTGGATTGAGGAATACATCCTCCATATCCACATGGCTCGAGGAGACGATATCCGTGCCATCAAGTACTTACCCCTCAAGCTCAAAGGGCCAGCTCGGCACTGGCTTAAAAGCGTCTCCGAAAACTCCATTGAAAGCTGGGAAGAGCTCAAAGACGCTTTCCGAGCAAATTTTCAAGGGACCTATGCCCGACGACCCGATGCAGATGATTTAAGTCGTATAACTCAACAGCCCGGAGAGTGAGCCTGAAAGCTTTGGAACATGTTTCTCACTAAAAAGAACCAAATAGTCGACTATTCGAATGCCGAAGCCTTAGCAGCTTTCAAGCACAACGTTCGAGACGAATGGCTTGCCAGACACCTCGGCCAAGAAAAGCCGAGAACAATGGCAGCATTAACAAGCCTCATGACCTGCTTTTGCGCAGGCGAGGACAGCTAGTTAGCCCGATGCAGCACCAGCGACCCAAGTACATCTGAAGCCAGGGACGGAAACGGGAAGCCACGACACAGCAAAAACAAGCGTCGGAATAAAGAAGACAACCCGAAGAGCACGTCGGTAAACGCTGGATTCAGAAGCTCTCGGCCAGGTCAGCAAAAGCTGCCCTCCAAAGGCAACAGAGACGAACTGTCCAGCCTAAACAAGGTTCTGGACAAAATATGGCAGATCCACAGCACCCCCGATAAACCTGCAAATCATACCCATAGAGAATGTTGGGTCTTCAAGCAGTCCGGCAAGCTCAACACCGAACACAAGGGGCAGGATACACCAAGCGAAGACGAGGACGAGCCTTGCAAGCAAAGCACCAGGGAACAGAAGAAATTCCCACCAGAAATCAAAACATTAAACGTGTTACACGTGATGAAGGGGAGAAACAAAGCAGCACTCCTAGAGACACGCGCCCCAGGGCCTATCACCGCGGAGTTCTGCCACTGGTCGTCCCAACCAATCACCTTTGACCATCGGGATTACTCGGCAAGTATCCTGCATGCAGGATGGGCTGCCTTGGTGTTAGACCCGATAATTGATGGATACCACTTCACAGGAGTCCTGATGGATGGCAGCAGTAGTTTGGACCTGATATATCAGGACACAGTCCGCAAAATGGGGATAGACCCAACAAAAATTAGCCATAGCAATACTACCTTTAAAGGAGTAACGCCAGGTCCAGAAGCTCATTGCACGGGCTCGCTGCTACTAGAGGTTATATTCGGCTTTCCTGATAACTTCCGCAGCGAAAATTTAACCTTCCACATCGCTCCGTTCCAAAGTGGCTATCAAGCACTACTCGGACGCGAAGCTTTCGCTCGCTTTAACGCAATAGCACATTACACTTCTCTCATGCTTAAGATGCCCGCTCCACGTGGCATCATTACAGTAAATGGAAATATTGAGCGCTCCTTGTGCGCGGAAGACCGTGCGGCCACCTTGGCAGCCGCACACTAGACGGCCTCATCAACTAGAGCATCTGACAGGTCGTTAAGACCACAGACACAGTTAGACGAGTTCGGTGCAGCTATATATAATTGATACAGGTTTGATGGCTATACCCCTATAACAATACAAGGGGCTCAACGCGTGTAAACAAGTGACAATTAGGCTCAACTTTCTTATCTTGAATTGTACATGGTTTATTTAGTATAACCTACCTTTTCGCACGACAACTTTTCAGCTAAGTTCCTCTCTTTTACAGATGACCATCGTGCTACAACCGTCCAGGATACGGCACAACGGAGACACAGGCGTAGACGTGCAGCAGGGATCCGTTCCAAGGATTCTTTTCAGATTAAGACCCTGTGTAAACCTTTTTTACTGTCTCTTGTTGATACACATCCCCCGGATTCTTAGTACAATTGAGAAGGAGGCTGACGTATTGGCATGTGGCCATGTCAGAATATTGCACGTACCTGGACACCAGGGGCTTATTACAAAGGGCACCGTTTAGCCCGGTTTACATCATAAAGACCGAATACCTTAGGGAGTGTTCGGCGTCGCGAGTTTGGCCTTATATGCATCAGCTCCGAATCATGTCTTTGGTCAAATGTTGGGTTTGCCCGGCTCCTGTGTTTTGCTGCCTTACGTTCCACTCTATCGGCAAAGGCGACACCAGGAGAACTACTGCGATTGTGCCCCGGTTCATCCGGACGAACACCTTAGTAGAGAAAGCCAAAAAATGACTGTCATGATATAGCGTGAGACTGGTCAACCACTCGATGACCTAGCGGAATCTTCGGGATTCCTCCGCCTTAACGAAGGGCCGTTTCCCGGCCAGGCATGTACGCGCCCCGAATTCGGATGAGCGCAGAGCCACCATGGGCTATATAGTAGCCCCACTGTCAAGCTCCTCTGGCTAAGTGAAAGTGTTAAAGCATTATAGTCCGATTGCCTAGTTCGCTGCGCAATCACCTCCTTAATGGACCAAGACTTTGGATCAAGTGTGAACATGCATCTTCTGCGAACACCCCACATTATATGCGTGGGGGCTGAAGCCGACGACTGCCATCTTTCAGGTTATATACATATATACATAAACGGCCGCACAGGAGGCATCATAGTACTTTTGGGCAAAAGTATAAATACAGCCTTGATAAACTCAATAAAACATTGTTTTTACAATGGGAATACATGTCACTTAAACATAATATTCTTCGAGCACGGAGCCTCTATCAAACAAGCGCCTTCAAGAACTTCTTCAAAGTAGTGCTCGGCAGCCACTCGGCCTATGGCCGAACCCTGTGCCACAACAATGGTGGCATCCATCTCCACCCAGTATGTTTTGACACGGGCAAGGGCCATCCGCGAGCCTTCTATGCACGCCGACCTCTTTACAGCATCGATGTGTGGCACAACACCAAGGAATTGTTGCGCTAAGCTAAAGTAGCTATTCGGCCTTGGCCCTCCTGGCCACAGATGATCCACAACGGACCTCATGGCAAGTCCGGATAATCTATGGAGCTCGGCCCAACCGGTCAATCGCTCATTCAGCAACAACGGACGGACTGGAGCGTGAAACTATGACCAGAACAGCTTCTCCACTTCAGGACCTTTCTGATCCTTGAAGTACTCGGCTGCATCAACAACACTTGCAGCCAAATCCATGTACTCGTCCGTAGAACTCCATAGCCGGTCCAGAGGAGCATATTTCGGATCTCCGAACTTAGTCCGCAACAAGAAGGGCTTCCCAGAAACGATATCTGCATCTTGATTCAGCTCCTCCTTCGTCCCTCTAATTTTGGAGCGGGCTTACTTGGCAGCCACCCGGGCCTTCTCCAGGTCGGTTGCCTTCGCCCAGTTTTCTTCTTCAAGAAGTCAGTAACGGTCAGCAGCATCTTTTAATTCCATGGCCATCTTGACAATCTTTCCTTTGCTCTCACAATGTGTGGCCTGTTTGGCCCTTAACTCTTCGGCCGCCTTTAAACGGCCGCATTACTACTCCTTGCTTGCTCCTAGGCTCGGGCAAGCTCCGCCCGAAGGGTCTCCATGGTGGCAGCTCCATCTGCAGTCACAACACATTAAAGATACTGGCATCATGCTGCTCTTACTATGTGACATTCACCAGAAAAATCACCTAGGCTATGCCTCGTCAAGCCGCTTGTTAACAAGCACGATATCGACATCTGCTGCATCCAGTTACCGGTTTAGTTCGGCAAACCCATCAGTCCAGCTAGCCACCGGAGCTTCAACCACTTGCACATAAAGGCGGTTTGGTTATTACCTGGGACTATGATCCTCTGTTTGCCGCCGTTTTCAACGACAACCAGAGTCTTACGGGCTACTATCTACACATGGCACATCTAAAAATGTGCGGTACTGTCAACAAAGTACATCATTTCGTGTACCTCAAAACCTGTCAGTAGACTCATAAAGGCTTCATGCAACCCGCTTTCGGCGGACGAAATCCTTTCAATCACCGTACCCATCAAGGTGCGGTGCTCTTCTGAGATAGCCGCTTGCTCTAGCAGATCCCTCAGTACGTCCGACCGCACACCAGACGGTGTCGGACCCTTTTGATTGCTCTCTTCAAGAGCCGGATACTGAGGACTTCGGGTGGCCATAGGATTACCTTCTGGCCTTGCCGGATCAGTAGAAACCCTCCGTGACGACACCTCGGGGTTGCCCTCCTCATGAGGCGGTATGGCAGGGGGAGGCGTTTCGCTCTCCATCATCTCTGGAAGAAGATCCCCTGAAGACGAGCTCTGCTGAGAAGGGTTAAGATCCGAACTGCAAGATAAATGCCTCGGTTATTTTCCTCAGAGGTAAAGCGAGATATTTTCATTTACCCTTTTACTTACAGCTTGGTGGAGGGCTGATCCCCTTGAGGGCATAGTGCGGCCAGGGTATCCCCCAGGGCAGGACCCTCTGGCGGAGATTTCTTCCCCCTTTTGGAGACCGTTGTCTCCGGGTCCTCAGAGGCGGTTCTCTTTCGTCCCTGGGGAGAGGAAGTTTCAGTTCCTCCCCCCAGCTAACCTCCTTCGCGGAGGCACTAGCCTCCTTGCTTCCCCCTTTATCTTCTCCTGAGGGCGCTTGATAAGGCGCGATCTCCAGCATCCTGGTTAGCACGGGATTTGGTGAGGCCTCAGGGAGGGGGGCCGAACACCTAATCAACTTTGCCTTCGCTATCCAATCCTGGGTCAAAGAGCGGCTTTTTTTAGGGAAATGTTGCGATAAATAAACGGACAGTGTGTTCGGATGCGGGGCTACTTACTTGGGTATCCGGGCGATTGCAGCTCAGACCTGCATCCTAAGTGATGTCCGGACATATTATTTGTGGTCCGAAGAACAATTTGTACATCTCTTCGTGCGTCGTGCCGAGGAAATGTTGAATAGCTCGCGGTCCTTCTAGGTTGAATTCCCACATGCGAAGGGGCCCGCGTTCGCAAGGCTGGACTTGACGAACCAGCATGACTTGCACTACCAAAACCAGACTGAAATCTCTCTCAAAGAGATCTCGGATACGGCTTTGCAGTATGGGCACGTCCTTGGCAGGACCCCAGCTCAGCCCCCTGCTGATCCATGACATCAGTTGTGGTGGGGGGCCTGAGCGAACGGCGGGGCAGCTACCCTCTTGGCACTTCAGGGAGCTGTGATGTAGAACCACTCCTGCTGCCACAATCCGAACACCTCTGGGAAGTAACCCTCAGGCCATGGAGCATCAGCAATTTTGCTTATTGAAGCGCCTCCGCACACTGCGTGCTGCCCCTCGATCATCTTCGGCTTCACATCGAAGATCTTGAGCCACAGGCCGAAGTGAGGGGTAATGCGGAGGAAGGCCTCACATACGACAATAAATGTCGAGATGTGAAGAAGGGAATCCGAGGCCAGATCGTGAAAATCTAGCCCGTAATAGAACATAAGACCCCTAATAAAGGGATCCAGAGCGAGGCCTAGTTCTCGGAGGAAGTGGGAGACGAACACGACGCTCTCATTGGGTTCGGGAGTAGTGTAACGCCCTCGATGCGGCTATAGCTCCCACGTGTCGAGGCACGACTTAGAGGCATAACCGCATTGAAAGCAATGTCGCAAGTGGCAATCTTCACAACATCCCATCTAATATAGATAATAAAAGGGGAGATACATAGTTGGCTTACACTCGCCACGTCAATCAAAGTACATAAATAGCATTACAACATTCAAACACTCATGGCCCGACTACGGCGCCAAAATATAAGATAACCCAACAAGCGACATAGGTCCCGATCGCCCCAATTTAGGTAGAGGAATAAATCAACAAGGTACGAATCAAGAACGAATACTCGGTAAGAAATCCCAATCTCAAACCAAATATCCGTGGAAGAAGAACTAGAGCTACAAGAATTCCCACCTATGAAACTACCGAACCTTTCCGGTTATGCAATCAGGTGTTGGGGATACAGGGGAAGCATAATATCTCACCCAAATCTAGCAAATCCTACATCCAGCTGTATCCATCCTTCAACACATAACCAAGAAAACTTAGGAAACCATCTACCTCAACCTTCGAAAAGCATTCGTTATACAAGTTATGGCGATACTCCCGAACTCCCGCCCCAGTACTGGGTGGCGTCGAGGTTATCTCACCAACGAACTGCATAAAAGAGATTTTCGATGTCGGCGTACTAAACTCAGGTATTCCAGAACTGCAATGATAAAATTGTGATGACAACACCTCGGAGCTCAACTCCTCGGGACACTGCCACAACCCCTAAAGACAGGAGGCACCAAGAACAATGTTCTCGTCACAAAACCATCAGAACGATTCCAAGATACCCGCGTGATCCTAAAAAAATTTAGTGAAATTTGAGAAGAGAAGAGTCAAACTCTACGTCAGGATGCCTTACCAGAGCGAAGAGGAGACTGGGGAGTAAAAAGAATTCCCAAACTCTCCGATATATAATTCCTAAATGACTCAAAACATTTTTCTAGACTCAACCACGGCTGCTAAAAACGATCAAGCAATGGGGGCTCCTAAGGTCGGGGAAGGCTCTGATACCAACTTGTAACGCCTTCGATGCGGCTATAGCTCCCACGTGTCGAGGCACGACTTAGAGGCATAACCGCATTGAAAGCAGTGTCGCAAGTTAGGCAATCTTCACAACATCCCATGTAATATAGATAATAAAAGGGGAGATACATAGTTGGCTTGCACTCCCCACGTCAATCAAAGTACATAAATAGCATTACAACATTCAAACACTCATGGCCCGACTACGACGCCAAAATATAAGATAATCCAACATGCGACACGGTCCCGATCGCCCCAACTGGGCACCACTACTGATCACAGGGAAATACACGTAGTATCGGCGTGAGTCCTCGTCGAACTCCCACTTGAGCTCAAGCGCGTCATCTGGAACGGAGTCATTAGGCCCTGCATCTGGTTTGGAAGTAATCTGTGAGCCACAGGGACTCAGCAATCTCACACCCTCGCGATTCAAGACTATTCAAGCTTTTAGGAAAGGCAAGGTAAAGTATGTGGAGCTGCAGCAAGAGACTAGCATATATGGTGGCTATCCTGTTTGCAAAAGAGAGCGAGAAGAGGAGGCAAAGCGCGAGCGAGTAACTAGTGGACAACCTGCGCAAGCATTACTCCAATACCGTGTTCACTTCCCGGACTCCGCCGAGAAGAGACCATCACGGTAACTCAAACTGTTGATTCATTTTAATTAAGTTAAGGTTCAAGTTATCTACAACCGAACATTAACAAATTCCCATCTGCCCATAACCGCGGGCACGGCTTTCGAAAGTTCAAATCCCTGCAGGGGAGTCCCAACTTAGCCCATGACAAGCTCTCATGGTCAACAAAGGAATAGACCTCCTCCCGAGACGTTCTGATCAGACTCGGTATCCCGGTTCTACAAGACACTTCGACAAGTTAAAGCCAATCCAGCAACACCACCCAGATGTGCCGACAAATCCCGATAGGAGCTGCACATATCTCGTTCTCAGGGCACACCGGATGAGCAAGATGTTGGGTAGGCCAGCCCAGAGTTGCCCCTGGTAGCCCCGGACATTGCTCGGCTGGACCAACACTCAGAGGAGCACTGGCCCGGGGGGGCTAAATAAGATGACCCTCGGGTTTCGGAAAACCAAGGGAAAAGAGGCTAGGTGGCAAATGGTAAAACAAAGGTTGGGCGTTGCTGGAAAAGCTTTAATCAAGGCGAACTATCAAGGGGTTCCCATTATAACCCAACCGCATAAGGATCGCAAAATCCGGGAACATAACACCGATATGACGGAAAACTAGGGCGGCAAGAGTGGAACAAAACACAAGGCGAGAGGCCGAGCCTTCCACCCTTTACCAAGTATATAGATGCATTAAGATAACAAGGCAATATAATGATATCCCAACAAGTAAAATAATGTTCCAACAAGGAACGGTATCCAATCTTCACCTGCAACTAGCAACGCTATAAGAGGGGCTGAGCAAAGCGGTAACATAGCCAAATCAATGGTTTGCTAGGACATGGTGGGTTAGAGGTTTGACATGGCAATTTGGGAGGCATGATAAGAAAGTGGTAGGCATCGTAGCATAGGCATAGCAAAAGAGCGAGCATCTAGCAAAGCAAAGATAGTAGTGCTTTCGAGGGTATGATCATCTTGCCTGCAAAGTTGTCAGAGTTGACTGGATCCTCGAAAGCAAACTCAACGGGCTCCTCATTAGCGAACTCGTCTCCCGGCTCTACCCAAACAAGATAAACAAGCAACAGGGACACAATCAACCACGTGCAAAGCTCAAACAATATGATGCAAAGATGGTATGCTATGCGGGATGCGATATGTGATGCATATGCAAGATTTGACTAGGAATGAATGAACCTGGCCTCAACTTGGAAATCCAAGTGTGCCACTGGAAAGGTGAGATGAAATCGCTTGAAAACGATATAAAGATCACCGGAATCGGAGTTACGGTTTGGAAATGGCAAGCAATTCAAATATGACCACGTTCTGCGATTTACAGCAAGTAGCCATCTAAATGCAACAGGATCCAATCATGATTCTTAACAAAAGATGAACACTGAGCTACGGCCAATTCATCCATTAACAGGTTCAAACAAGCATGGCAAAAATGCATTTGGTAAACAGATTCAGACTTAGTGAAATTAACACTTGTCTGGAATTTCAGATCAGGTAGCACACTTTGGAGCATGAAAACTATATGCTACAAGACCTGAACATGGCAAAGTAAAGCATGGAATGGAGCTACTCAAAGAGCTTAACCAAAGTTCCTTAGTGACCTTGAGCCAAAAGGGATCATAAAATACATTTGCAAGCACGTGAACATGGCAAAAACATAATCAGATCACAGACTTGGTGAAAAACTGGAGCATGCAAATCGGATATCAAGTAGGCATGTTTACGAGCTCGATGCACTCACTACAGAGCAAGTCATGACAATCTAAGCATACACCCATCAAGAATGCACATAATACAAGCTATACTTGGCAAGAACAATAACATAGAATGCATGGATCAACTACAACATCCTCGGCAAAATCGCTAACAAGTAGACAATCTGCCCAGATTCACAAAATAGCAAAAGTAGAGCTCGATTGACTCAAGCTAGGATGCTCCATAATTGCAAACAAATACATGGATGGATAGAGCACTACACGATTAACAAAACATCCTTACTGATCATCCTCAAAAGAGGCACGGATCACTAGGAAACAACATGAACATATGACATATTGAGATAAACAGATCAAGGACTTAGTGGAAATGCTAAGTCCCTGAAATCAGCATTAACGAATGCACCACTTTGCAAGCTTGTGCTAGTCACCACACACATCAAAAAAATACATGGGTTGCACCTCTGGATAGATGGCAAAACATATACCAAAATACATGTAGAGCTCAGGGGCATATCATGCACACAATAATCATGGCAGAAATGACAAATATCTAATTGGAGCAGCAGATCTGACAATTAACTCAAATAGCACTCTTCCAACAGCTTTTCGGGCATCAAGATGAACTCAAATGAAAATAACGCAAAGAGATGAAATGATGTACTCTCTGAGACAAACATTTTGATAAACTATATGTCCAAAACGGAGCTACGGATGCGGAGTTACGATGCGATGAATATAGCCAAATATTTAGGGTTTCGGGCAAAAAAGTCAACCGAGTTTTTGGATCTGGATCTGGATCCGGTTTGCGCGCGCAACGAGGTTCGCCGGCCGGAGCTGAAGAACTCGCCCGAAACAGTGTCGAGCCTCGCCGGAGTTGTCGCGGGGCGCCGGAGTGGAGGGGCTCGCTGGCCGGAGGGGAAGCCGGGGCGGTCACCGGATTGGAGGGGCTCGTCGGCGAGGTGGAGCGGTGAGGCGGCGGAGGAAGCGGTCGCCGGAGCGGGGCGGCCCGGGCGGAACGACGGCAAGGGTCGGGCGCGGACGCGGGGATGGCGCGGCGGGCGGTGCGCGGTG
>NC_041384.1:332135693-332317621 GCF_002162155.2 Triticum dicoccoides | reverse complement strand
AGCGGGGCGGCGGCGGGAGGAGGCTGGCGGTGCCATGTGGCGGCACCTCAGTGGCCGCGGGCGGCGGCGGACGTGGTGTCCGGCGCGGCGCGAGGCAATTTTTAGGGTTAGGGGGAGAGAAGACCCGTGAATTTCGGAGGGTGGTCTTTATATAGAGGTAGAGGGAGCTAGGAGTGTCCAAATGAGGTGCGGTTTTCGGCCACGCTATCGTGATTGAACGCTCTAGATGTTGGAGAGAGTTTTGGTGGGTTTTGGGCCAAAATGGAGGGGTGTTGGGCTGCAACACACACGAGGCCTTTTCGGTCCCTCGGTTAACCGTTGGAGCATCAAACGAAGTCCAAATGGTACGAAACTTGACAGGCGGTCTACCGGTAGTAAACGAAGGCCGCTTGGCAAGTCTCGGTCTAATCCGGAAATGTTTAATCCCCACACACGAAAGAAAAGTAGAAATGACCACCGGAGGAGAACGGGGCGCCGGAATTCAAAACGGACAACGGGGAAAATGCTCGGAAGCATGAGACGAACACATATGCAAATGCAATGCACATGATGACATGATATGAGATGCATGACAAAGATAACAACACACAGAGACAAAAACCAGAACCCGAGAAAATAAAATAACTTAACGCCGGAAACGGCAAGAGTTGGATTACATATTAGGTAAATCATATCCGGGGTGTTACAACACTCCACCACTACGAAAGGATCTCGTCCCGAGATCTAGGACTGAAATAACGCCGGGTACTCAGAACAGAGGTGATCCTCGCGTTCCCAGGTAGCTTCACGGTCGGAATGGTGTGACCACTTGACTTTGAGGAATTTGATTGACTTGTTGCGAGTCTTGTGTTCAGTCTCTTCAAGAATAGCAACGGGGTGCTCACGATAAGAGAGATCTGCTTGGAGCTCAATGTCTTCAAAGTTGACGGTACGGTCAGGAGTCTTGAAGCACTTTCGGAGCTGAGAGACATGGAACACGTCATGCACATTTGCAAAGTTTGAAGGAAGCTCGAGTTGATAGGCGAGATCGCCTCTCTTGCTGACGATCTTGAAAGGTCCCACGTATATAGGGGCAAGCTTCCCCTTGATACCGAAGTGATGAGTACCTTTCATAGGAGAGACGCGGAGGTAAACATGATCTCCGATCTCGAAAGCCAAATCATGGTGCTTACTATCATAGTAGCTCTTCTGGCGGGATTGGGCTGCTTTGAGGTTATCTCGAATGACTTTGCACATTTCTTCTGCCTCTGTGATTAAGTCATTACCCAAAAGCTGACGTTCACCTGTTTCAGACCAGTTGAGAGGGGTACGGCACTTCCTGCCATACAGAATTTCAAATGGGGCCTTGCCCGAACTTGCTTGAAAACTGTTGTTGTAGGAGAATTCAGCATATGGAAGACAATCCTCCCACTTCATGCCGAAGGAGATCACACAAGCCCTGAGCATATCTTCAAGAATCTGATTGACACGCTCGACTTAACCACTAGTTTGAAGATGGAAAGTTGTGCTGAAGCGGATGTTGGTGCCCATGGCCTTCTGAAAAGAATCCCAAAACTTGGAGGTAAAGATGCTGCCGTGGTCTGAAGAGATCACTTGTGGAATACCGTGCAGAGAGACAATTCGAGAGGTATAGAGCTCCGCCAATTGAGCTGCAGTGATTGACTCTTTGATAGGCAGAAAGTGAGCCACTTTAGTGAGTTTGTCGATGACAACGAATATAGAATCATTGCCACGCTTGGACTTCGGAAACCCAGTCACGAAGTCCATCTCAATGTGGTCAAACTTCCATTCTGGAATGGCAAGAGGTTGGAGGAGACCCGCCGGTCTTTGGTATTCTGCCTTCACTCTTCTGTAGACATCACACTCATTCATGAACTGAGCGATCTCGTGCTTCATTCGAGTCCACCAATAAGCCTGCTTGAGGTCCTGATACATCTTCGTGCTCCCAAGGTGGATGGAGAGGAGAGAATTGTGAGCCTTGTTCATGATCACTTTACAAAGATCACCTTTGGGCACAACAATACGATCCTCGAAGAAAAGAGTATCCTTGTCATCAAGGCGGTAGCACTTGTACTTGGGTTGACTCTTGGCAATCCCAATCTTCACCTTCTTCACCATAGCATCAAGAAGTTGACCTTGAAGAATCTGGTCTTCCAAGGTAGGAGATACTTGAAGGTTGGCGAGGAAACCTTGAGGAACAACTTGCAGATTAAGTTTGCGGAAAGCTTCACAAAGCTCGGGTTGATAAGGCTTGAGAATCAGACTGTTGCAGTAAGCCTTCCTGCTCAATGCGTCAGCAATCACATTGGCCTTGCCTGGAGTATACTCGATACTAGGATTATACTCTTGAATCATTTCGACCCATCGAGTCTGCCTGAGGTTGAGATTAGGCTCAGTGAAGATATACTTGAGACTCTTGTGGTCAGTGAAAATGTCCACTTTTCTTCCCAATAAGAGATGTCTCCAAGTCAAAAGAGCATGCACAACTGCCGCCAACTCGAGGTCATGAGTGGGGTAGTTCTTCTCATTGGGCTTCAACTGGCGAGAGGTATAAGCCACAACTTTCTTCTCTTGCATCAACACTGCGCCAAGACCTTGGAGAGAGGCATCGCAAAAGACCTCGTACGGCTTGGATTCATCAGGAGGAGTCAGAACTGGAGCAGTGACCAATTTCTCTTTCAAAGTGTTGAAAGCGATGTCACATTCCAGAGACCAAACGTACTTGACGTGCTTCTGGAGAAGATTTGATAGAGGCTTCGCGATCTTAGAAAAGTTTTCAACGAATCTTCGACAATAGCTTGCGAGACCGAGGAAGCTACGGAGTTGCTTCACGTTCTGAGGAGGTTCCTAATTCACAATTGCAGACACCTTCTCAGGATTCACCGCAATGCCCTTGGCAAAGATGATATGTCCAAGATAAAGAACCTCATCGAGCCAAAATTCGCACTTGGAGAACTTGGCATAGAACTGGTGTTCCCTGAGCTTATCGAGTACCAAATGCAAGTGCTTGGCATGATCTTCCTTGTTCTTCGAAAAGACCAGAATGTCGTCGAGATAGACCAAAACGAAGTCATTGGTGTAGGCGTTGAAGATGAAGTTCATCATGCGAGAGAAAGTCGGAGGAGCGTAGACGAGGCCAAAAGACATGACAGTGTATTCATATGACCCATAGCTTGTCCTGAAAGCCGTCTTGGGAATATCTTGCTCACGGATTCGAATCTGATGATAACCCATAGGAGATCAAGCTTGGAGAATACTTGGGCACCTTTGAGTTGTTCGAACAGCTCGTTGATGTTGCGAAGTGGGTATTTGTTCTTGATGGTCTTCTTGTTCAATGGACGGTAATCAACACAAAGTCGGTCCGTTCCATCCTTCTTCTTCACAAAAAGAACACCACAACCCCACGGAGAAGAACTAGGTCGGATGAGACCCATTCTCTCTTGAATATCGAGTTGCTTCTTCAGCTCCTTCAACTCTTCAGGTCCGAGCTTGTAAGGACGCTTGCACACTGGTTCCGTGCCAGGCTCAAGATCGATGACGAATTCAACTGGCCGGTGCGGAGGCATTCCTGGAAGCTCTTCTGGAAAGACATCTTGATACTCGCAAACGACTGGAATCTACGAGATAGCATCCAGTTCACCCTTCTCGTTGAGAGAAAACAGACGGATGGTATCATCACGAGCGGCAAAGACAATTACATCCTCAGACGAATGAGTCAATTGAATCTGCCTGGCTGCACAATCAAGATGCGCCTTGTGCTTAGAAAGCCAATCCATTCCGAGAATAAGATCAATATCCGAGTTACCAAGAACCATTGGAGAAGAAAGAAACTTGTAATCGCCCAACGTGATAGTAACATCCGGAGCCAACATTTTGGTGTTCATGAACAAACTTGGAGAAGAGACCGCTATCGGCTTAGGCAAATCAATAGTATGCACATCATGCATGGATGCAAAAGGCTTCGATAAAAATGATAAAGATGCACCAGTGTCAAAAAGAACTCTTGCGGGAATGTCATTAACAGGAAGGTTACCCATAATCACATCTGGCGAGTCCTTTGCCTGAGCTGCATTCACCATGTTAACCTTGGCGTACTTGGGGTTATGCTTCACCACAGTTGTACTTGCCGATCTCACAGGAGGAGGAGGAGGAAGACGCCTCTGATTGAAGCACTTGTTGGCATAGTGACCCTTCTGTTGGCACTTGTTGCACGTGACCTCTGAAAGCGGACGGTGATATGGAGCACTCGATCTTGGAGCTTGAGACGAAGTCTTGTTCTGAAAGCCAGGGTTGGGTCGGTGGGAAGATCCACTGCCACCTTTGCTCTTCTGCTGATACGGCTGACGGAATGGAGGAGGAGGAAGCCAATACTTCTGCTACTTGGCCACTTGAGTAGAGGAAGAAGGAGTAGTATCTCTGACTCGCTTCTTGGAAGCATCACACCTCAGTTGAGCAGCCTCTTGCTTCAGTGCCATGTTGTAGAACTCATCGTACCTCAAGGGCTTAAAGAGAACAAGAGCTAGCTGGATTTCTTCTCTGAGACCACCCCTGAACTGGTATATCATGCTCTTCTCATCAGGGACGTCCTGCTTAGCAAAGCGGGCGAGCTTCTGAAACAACTTGTTGTAGTCATAGACAGACAAAGAGCCTTGCTTCAGGTTGCGGAATTCCTCACGCTTGCTTTCAACCACGCTCTGAGGAATATGATGAGCTTTGAAATCTTGACGGAATTCATCCCAAGTAATCACATGGCCTCCTCTGGAATCCTTGTACTGCTGGAACCATTCTGCAGCTTGGTCTTTGAGTTGGAAAGAAGCAAACTTGACAAAGTCCTCAGGCCTGACATTACTGCACTCGAAATGCTTGCACAGATCCACGAGCCAATCGTCAACATCAGTTGCCTCAACACAACTGCTGAAAGTCTTTGGCCCGTTAGCAAGGAACTGGTTGAGTGTAGCAAAGTGATTCTGATTGTTGCCTTGGTTGCCTTGGTTCGCTTGATTGCGCTCTTGAAGAATTTGCATGATCAACTGCGTGTTTGCCTTGGTTGCGGCCATCACAGCTTGCCATGCCTCCGGAGGAGGTAGAGGTGGTGGCGGATCCTGATTCTGATTCTGATTGGTGCTCTTAGCGGGAGCCATCCTGAAGAGGGTGACAACCGTTAGCATATTGATAGACAATTATTGAAGCTGAATCCAATGGAATGAAAATTGCAACATATAGTCTTCACATCCGAACAAAATGAACGAATGCATTCCACTTGAAATGGTCACATGTCCATAAATTGAGAAGCCACTTAGAATTTAGGTAGAGGAATAGATCAACAAGGTACGAATCAAGAACGAATACTCGGTAAGAAATCCCAATCTCAAACCAAATATCCGTGGAAGAAGAACTAGAGCTACAAGAATTCCCACCTATGAAACTACCGAACCTTTCCGGTTATGCAATCAGGTGTTGGGGATACAGGGGAAGCATAATATCTCACCCAAATCTAGCAAATCCTACATCCAGCTGTATCCATCCTTCAACACATAAGCAAGAAAACTTAGGAAACCATCTACCTCAACCTTCGAAAAGCATTCGTTATACAAGTTATGGCGATACTCCCGAACTCCCGCCCCAGTACTGGGTGGCGTCGAGGTTATCTCACCAACGAACTGCATAAAAGAGATTTTCGATGTCGGCGTACTAAACTCAGGTATTCCAGAACTGCAACGATAAAATTGTGATGACAACACCTCGGAGCTCAACTCCCCGGGACACTGCCACAACCCCTAAAGACAGGAGGCACCAAGAACAATGTTCTCGTCACAAAACCATCGGAACGATTCCAAGATACCCGCGTGATCCTAAAAAAAATTTAGTGAAATTTGAGAAGAGAAGAGTCAAAACTCTACGTCAGGATGCCTTACGAGAGCGAAGAGGAGACTGGGGAGTAAAAAGAATTCCCAAACTCTCCGATATATAATTCCTAAATGACTCAAAACATTTTTCTAGACTCAACAACGGCTGCTAAAAACGATCAAGCAATGGGGGCTCCTAAGGTCGGGGAAGGCTCTGATACCAACTTGTAACGCCTTCGATGCGGCTATAGCTCCCACGTGTCGAGGCACGACTTAGAGGCATAACCGCATTGAAAGCAGTGTCGCAAGTTAGGCAATCTTCACAACATCCCATGTAATATAGATAATAAAAGGGGAGATACATAGTTGGCTTGCACTCGCCACGTCAATCAAAGTACATAAATAGCATTACAACATTCGAACACTCATGGCCCGACTACGCCGGCAAAATATAAGATAACCCAACGTGCGACACGGTCCCGATCGCCCCAACTGGGCACCACTACTGATCATCAGGGAAATACACGTAGTATCGGCGTGAGTCCTCGTCGAACTCCCACTTGAGCTCAAGCGGGTCATCTGGAACGGAGTCATTAGGCCCTGCATCTGGTTTGGAAGTAATCTATGAGCCACAGGGACTCAGCAATCTCACACCCTCGCGATCAAGACTATTCAAGCTTTTAGGAAAGGCAAGGTAAAGTATGTGGAGCTGCAGCAAGCGACTAGCATATATGGTGGCTATCCTGTTCGCAAAAGAGAGCGAGAAGAGGAGGCAAAGCGCGAGCGAGTAACTAGTGGACAACCTGCGCAAGCATTACTCCAATACCGTGTTCACTTCCCGGACTCTGCCAAGAAGATCATCACGGTAACTCACATTGTTGATTCATTTTAATTAAGTTAAGGTTCAAGTTATCTACAATCGGACATTAACAAATTCCCATCTGCCCATACCCGCGGGCACGGCTTTCGAAAGTTCAAATCCCTGCAGGGGAGTCCCAACTTAGCCCATGACAAGCTCTCACGGTCAACGAAGGAATAGACCTCCTCCCGAGATGTTCCGCTTAGACTCGGTATCCCGGTTCTACAAGACACTTCGACAAGTTAAAACCAATCCAGCAACACCACCCAGATGTGCCGACAAATCCCGATAGGAGCTGCACATATATCGTTCTCAGGGCACACCGGATGAGCAAGACATCGGGTAGGCCAGCCCAGAGTTGCCCCTGGTAGCCCCAGACATCGCTCGGCTGGACCAACACTCAGAGGAGCACTGGCCCGGGGGGGGGTAAATAAGATGACCCTCGGGCTCCGGAAAACCAAGGGAAAAGAGGCTAGGTGGCAAATGGTAAAACCAAGGTTGGGCGTTGCTGGAAAAGCTTTAATCAAGGCGAACTATCAAGGGGTTCCCATTATAACCCAACCGCATAAGGAACGCAAAATCCGAGAACATAACACCGATATGACGGAAATCTAGGGCGGCAAGAGTGGAACAAAACACAAGGTGAGAGGCCGAGCCTTCCACCCTTTACCAAGTATATAGATGCATTAAGATAACAAGGCAATATAATGATATCCCAACAAGTAAAATAATGTTCCAACAAGGAACGGTATCCAATCTTCACCTGCAACTAGCAACGCTATAAGAGGGGCTGAGCAAAGCGGTAACATAGCCAAATCAACGGTTTGCTAGGACATGGTGGGTTAGAGGTTTGACATGGCAATTTGGGAGGCATGATAAGCAAGTGGTAGGCATCATAGCATAGGCATAGCAAAAGAGCGAGCATCTAGCAAAGCAAAGATAGTAGTGATTTCGAGGGTATGATCATCTTGCCTGCAAAGTTGTCAGAGTTGACTGGATCCTCGAAAGTAATCTCAACGGGCTCCTCATTAGCGAACTCGTCTCCCGGCTCTACCCAAACAAGACAGACAAGCAACAGGGACACAATCAACCACGTGCAAAGCTCAAACAATATGATGCATAGAAGGTATGCTATGCGGGATGCGATATGTGATGCATATGCAAGATTTGACAAGGAATGAATGAACCTGGCCTCAACTTGGAAATCCAAGTGTGCCACTGGAAAGGTGAGATGAAATTGCTTGAAAATGATATAAAGATCACCAGAATCGGAGTTACGGTTTGGAAATGGCAAGCAATTCAAATATGACCATGTTCTGCGATTTACAGCAAGTAGCCATATAAATGCAACAAGATGATCATGCTACGGCACTCAAACATGGAAACAAAATACATGGCAGGGATCCAATCATGATTCTTAACAAAAGATGAACACTGAGCTACGGCCAATTCATCCATTAACAGGTTCGAACAAGCATGGCAAAAATGCATTTGGTAAACAGATTCAGACTTAGTGAAATTAATACTTGTCTGGAATTTCAGATCAGGTAGCACACTTTGGAGCATGAAAACTATATGCTACAGGACCTGAACATGGCAAAGTAAAGCATGGCATGGAGCTACTCAAAGAGCTTAAGAAACGTCCCTTAGTGACCTTGAGCCAAAAGGGATCAGAAAATACATTTGCAAGCACGTGAACATGGCAAAAACATAATCAGATCATAGACTTAGTGAAAAACTGGAGCATGCAAATCAGATATCAAGTAGGCATGTTTACGAGCTCGATGCACTCACTACAGAGCAAGTCATGACAATCTAAGCATACACCCATCAAGAATGCACATAATACAAGCTATACATGGCAAGAACAATAATATAGAATGCACGGATCAACTACAACATCCTCGGCAAAATCGCTAACAAGTAGACAATCTGCCCAGTTTCACAAAATAGCAAAAGTAGAGCTCGATTGACTCAAGCTAGGGTGCTCCATAATTGCAAACAAAGACATAGATGGATAGAGAACTACAAGATTAACAAAACATCCTTACTGATCATCCTCAAAAGAGGCACGGATCACTAGGAAACAACATGAACTTATGACATATTGAGATAAACAGATCAAGGACTTAGTGGAAACGCTAAGTCCCTGAAATCAGCATTAACGAATGCACCACTTTGCAAGCTTGTGCTAGTCACCACACACATCACAAAAATACATGGGTTGCACCTATGGATAGTTGGCAAAACATATAACAAAACACATGTAGAGCTCAGGGGCATATCATGCACACAATAATCATGGCAAAAATGACAAATATCTAATTGGAGCAGCAGATCTGACAATTAACTCAAATAGCACTCTTCCAACAGCATTTCGGGCATCAAGATGGACTCAAATGAAAATTATGCGAAGAGATGAAATGATGTGCTCTTTGAGACGAACATTTTGATATGCTATATGTCCAAAACGGAGCTACGGATGCGGAGTTACGATGCGATGAACATAGCCAAATATTTAGGGTTTCGGGCAAAAAAGTCAACCGAGTTTTTGGATCTGGATCTGGATCCGGTTTGCACGCACAACGAGGTTCGCCGGCCGGAACTGATGTACTCGCCCGGAACAGTGTCGAGCCTCGCCGGAGTTGTCGCGGGGCACCGAAGTGGAGGGGCTCTCTGGCCGGAGGGGAAGCCGGGGCGGTCGCCGGAGTGGAGGGGCTCGTCGGCGAGGTGGAGCGGCGAGGCGGCGGAGGAAGCGGTCGCCGGCACGGAAAGCGGTCGCCGGAGCGGGGCGGCGCTCTCCGGTGAAGGGCGGCGCGGCCCGGGCGGAACGACGGCAAGGGTCGGGCGCGGACGAGGGGATGGCGCGGCGGGCGGTGCGGGCCGCGGGGGCCCCGCTGATAGAGGCAAAGGTGTCCCGTCTTTCGATGAGATGGTGGATTTCGCTTTGGTGGAAGTCGACTTTGACGATCCGACTACGAACGTGCGAGGACGTCGCGCCTTAGCAATCGCTAAACCAACTCCGAGAGGTTATTGACCACGCCGGAGCACGATCAACCTGACCACGAGGGTCTGTTTCCTGCGAGCAAACGAAGAACAAGCAAGAAACTGAGATTGCAATCTGGATATTGCGAATATAAGATGAAAGCTTTATTGATCAAGGTGGGGTTCTGTGACGCCTTTGTCTGGTCGTTGAACACAAACGAAGTACGCGAAGTTGCAGCTATGGCGAACTTTTAATCTAAACAAAACCCAAAGTCTAAACGATGCCCTAAGGGCTGTATATATGGAGGAAGAGGGGGGAATTTCGTGACCCTTGGTGGAGGGGTCCGAAATCAACCCTATCTCTTGTTTCCCCACACATACGGACTCTAAAAATAGCCTATACTTATGTATTTCGAAATTACATGGGCCTGGCCCAATAATAAGGTGACACAGCACCTATAATAGCCTCGGGACGAAATTTATGAAGTGGCATCTTGTATATTTCGTCCAAGGCTTCATGCACCCATTATGGTGGCTTCAAAGTCCTGAAATCATCACTTGTAACTCCGTTCTTGTTCCCCTTGCGCATGCCATCATCTCCATGCTTGTTCTTGCTCCAATGTTCATCCTTCTCCAAGCTAGGCCCTTCATTTGTAAGCAAAACAAATGTATCCAATTTAGGCAGCATCATATTCTCATGAACATTAGAATCATTACCAAGAAACGGAAGTACCTGGTAATTTAGTTGGCGTGCACGAGCTCTAGTAATTGGTCCAGTATGTATAGCAGCAGGGGCTGTGGGTGTAACAATTGTATTGATGTCCTCATCATCCTCCCCTTCTTGAAATGAAGTCGTCCTCGACGGAAGTTCATCTTTCTCACCCAAATAAGGCTTCAAATCTGCAATGTTAAAAGTGGGACTAACCCCAAAATCTGCAGGCAGCTCAAGTTTATATGCATTATCATTTATTTTCTCTAACACGTGGCATTAACTTTGATTTGCGCAAATCAGGAAATCTATCCTTACGCAAATGTAACCAAACAAGATCTCCAGGTGCAAACACAACATGTTTTCTACCCTTATCTCCAGCAAGTTTATATTTAGCATTCATGCGCTCAATGTTTTCCTTAGTTAACTCATGCATTTTTAAAATCAATTCAGCACGTTGTTTAGCATCAAAATTAACCTTCTCCGAAGATGGAAGAGGCAACAAATCAATAGGTGCATGAGGTAGGAAACCATACACAACTTCAAAAGGGCACATCTTAGTAGTAGAATGCAATGAACGATTATAAGCAAATTCAATATGACGCAAGCATTCCTCCCACATTTTCTTATTATTCTTCAAAACAGCCCTAAGCATAGTAGACAACGTTCTATTGACTACTTCAGTTTGTCCATCAGTTTGGGGGTGACAAGTAGTACTAAAAAGCAGTTTAGTCCCCAACTTAGCCCATAAACATCTCCAAAAGTGGCTAAGAAATTTAGTATCACGATCTGAAACAATAGTATTTGGCACACCATGCAAGCGAATAATTTCACGAAAGAACAAATCAGCAACATTAACAGCATCATCGCTTTTATGACATGGTATAAAGTGTGCCATTTTCGAGAATCTATCCACGACAACAAATATGCTATCCCTCCCCTTCTTTGTTCGAGGTAAACCTAAAACAAAGTCCATAGATATATCCTCCCAAGGAACACTAGGTACAGGCAAAGGCATATATAAACCATGAGGATTGAGTCGTGACTTAGCTTTTTGACATGTAGTGCAGCGAGCAATAAAACGCTCAACATCCCGTCTCATGTTTGGCCAAAAGAAATGTGTAGCAAGTACGTCCTCCGTCTTCTTCACGCCAAAGTGTCCCATTAATCCTCCTCCATGCGCCTCCTGCAACAACAAAAGATGAACGGAGCTAGCTGGAATGCATAGCTTGTTAGCACGAAACACAAATCCATCGTTAACGACAAACTTGTTCCACATTCTTCCTTCTTTACAATTCTGCATTACATCTTTAAAATTAGCATCATGCACATATTGATCTTTGATGGTCTCCAAACCAAATATTTTGAAGTCAAGTTGTGAAAGCATAGTATAGCGACGAGACAATGCATCAGCAATAACATTTTCTTTTCCCTTCTTGTGTTTAATGACATAAGGGAAAGTCTCAATGAATTCAACCCATTTAGCATGTCTACGATTCAGTTTAGCTTGACTTTTAATATGTTTCAAAGATTCATGATCAGAATGTATAACAAATTCTTTGGGCCATAAATAATGTTGCCATGTTTCTAAAGTCCGAACAAGAGCATATAATTCTTTATCATAAGTAGAATAATTCAGACTAGGCCCACTCAATTTTTTAGAAAAGTATGCAACAGGTTTGCCATCTTGTAATAACACACCTCCTAATCCAATTCCACTAGCATCACATTGAAGCTCAAAAGTCTTATTAAAATCAGGAAGTTGGAGTAAAGGTGCATGTGTCAACTTATCTTTCAATACCGTGAAGGCTTCTTCCTGTGCGGTACCCCAAACAAAAGGCACATCCTTCTTTGTAAGCTCGTTGAGAGGTGCAGCAATGGTGCTGAAATCTCTCACAAAACGCCTATAGAATCCAGCGAGGCCAAGAAAACTCCTCACTTGTGTGACCGTTTTGGGCTGCGGCCAACTCTCAATAGCTTCAATCTTGGCTTTGTCAACTTCAATTCCCTGTGGAGTAACAACATAGCCAAGAAAAGATACTCGGTCGGTGCAAAAGGTGCACTTCCCAAGGTTACCAAACAAACGTGCATCACGTAGAGCAATAAAAACAGCACGTAAATGTTCCAAATGTTCTTCCAAAGATCTGCTATAAATCAGTATGTCATCAAAGTAAACTACCACAAATCGTCCAATGAAAGCACGTAAAACCTCGTTCATTAATCTCATGAAAGTACTAGGTGCATTAGTTAACCCAAAAGGCATGACTAACCACTCATATAATCCAAACTTAGTTTTAAATGCTGTTTTCCATTCATCTCCCAATTTCATACGAATTTGGTGGTAGCCACTACGCAAATCAACTTTGGAGAATATTGTAGAACCACTCAATTCATCAAGCATATCATCTAGCCTAGGAATAGGATGACGATAACGAATAGTAATATTATTAATGCCTCTACAATCAACACACATACGTGATGTACCATCCTTTTTCGGCACTAGAATAATAGGAACAGCACAAGGACTAAGGGATTCGCGTATATAACCTTTGTCGAGAAGCTCTTGTACTTGGCGCATAATCTCCTTCGTCTCCTCTGGATTGGTACGGTATGGTGCACGGTTTGGCAGTGAAGCACCGGGAATTAAGTCAATTTGATGCTCAATCCCTCGAATAGGCGGTAATCCCGGTGGCACGTCTTGTGGAAAGACGTCAGCGAACTCCTGCAAAATGTTATAGACAGCAGGAGGCAAAGAGGAAGGCACGTCCTCGAATGAAAATAATGCCTCTTTGCACACAAAAGCATAGCAAACAGATTTGCTGAAATCTAGCTCATCAATATCAGATTTGGTGGCAAATAAACATGCACTTTTCAATTTAATTTCAGAAGCAACACTAGATGGTTTATTATTAGGCTTCATTTGTTGCTCAAATTCTTTTGCCACAATCTGATTTTCACTCTTATTCTTCTCCTGTTGTGCTTTATTAGCTCTATTAATATCATCTTTCAAAATGGAATCAGGAGTCATAGGAAGCAAAGTAATATTTTTATCCTTATGAACAAGAGTATAGTGATTGTTTCTACCATGGTGTACAGAATTTTTATCAAATTGCCATGGTCTACCAAGTAATAAGGAACATGCTTGCATAGGTACCACATCACAATCAACATAATCAGCATATGTAGAGATACTAAAATGCACGCGAACAGTACGTGTTACCTTAACCTTGCCGCTGTTGTTGAACCATTGGATGTAGTAAGGATGTGGATGTGGTCTTGTGGTGAGAGAAAGCTTCTCCACCATCTCCATGCTAGCCAAGTTGTTGCAGCTCCCTCCGTCTATTATGACGCGCCCAGAACGTTCCTTCACAACTCCCTTGGTATGGAACAAATTGTGCCTCTGATTTTGCTCAGCTTGTGTGACCTGCACACTCAAAACACGTTGAGCAACTAAACATTCATACCTGTCAGCGTCTTCAGGAGCCATGTATTGCGTCTCATGATCAGAATCATCTCCACCATGTTCTTCACGTGTAATAAGAGCCAATGTCTCCTCATCATAGTCACTAGCGGACTCATATCCACCATCCGCGGCAGCAATCATCACACGCGGAGATTTGCATTCCCTCGCATAATGACCTCCTCCCTTACAACGACGACAAATAATATCACTTGTGTGCCCTGTTGATGCCATGGAAGAAGAAGAACGCTGTGCAGGCCCCGCAGGTGCGCTCTTGGCAGGTAATGGTGGTTGTGATAGAGGCGAGGGTGTCCCGATCTTTCGATGAGATGATAACTATCGATTTGGTGAAGACGACTTTGACGATCCGACTACAAACGTGCACGACGTTGCGCCTTAGCAATCGCTAAACCAATCTCCTGAGGTTACTGACGATGCCAGAAGCACGGTCAGCCTGACCACGAAGGTTTATTCCTGCAAGCAATCGAAGAACGAGCAAGAATATGATAAAGCAATCTGAATATTGCAAATATATATGAGGTATTGATAATGGTGGGGATCCGTAAGCGGTCTTGGTCTGGTCGTTGGACACAAACGAAGTACACGAAGTTGCAATGGCTAACTTTTAACTAAACAAATCCCAAGGAAAAGCTACTAGATGGATCTACTTATATAGGAGCAAGGGGTGGCGGCCAAGGAGGTGGGAGGACGTCCCAAGGCAGCCTAAAACTAAATCTAGGTCGTACAAGGCCAATGGGCCCAAGTGGAGGTGATGTAACACCTTTGGACTTGTAGTTTGACTCGGATTCTGCTGCAGCATCAGATTGTTTCGTCCACAACTCAACGCTCCGGACGAATTTGAAGGTGATTCCAATTGGGTTGGAAAGTGCACGAAATCTAGTTTCCAACAAAAAAAAGAATCACCCAATTCGGAGTCCATATAAAAAACTTGTGTGCGTTTTGAGTCAGGTATGTCTGTGCAGTCCGAATCTGAATCCAGAACGTGAGAGACTTGGACTCTATCTTCTCTTGGGCCAAAAGTGACGTGAGAGAACTTTTTGGACAGCAAATAAACATCTCTTTCTTCCTTATCTTCATATGTGGATTGTACAAATGTCCCATACACCTGCAATTAGACAAAACACAAAAGTGTGTGAAGTATTTTTGTTCTGGATAACATAAATAGATTATTGAATAGTTTGCACTAGAAATCACCTGACAAATATGCATATATGCAATATTTTTTGTCATATCCAAGTAGTCATGTCCTCATCATCCTCCCCTTCTTGAAAATAAAGCCGTCCTCGGCGTTGCTTAATCTGAAATGTGGCTAACAAAAGAGACAAGGTGTACATGTTGTATATGTATATGTCATCCATTTTTACTTCCCTTGATTTTTGCATATATGACACATGAATAGATGAGTAACTTGCATAGTTCATAAAATCTAAAGCCAAAAAATTAGCACAAGAAGTAGAAGGCATGAAAATATTGCAACTCAGTTTGCACATATAAGTGAAGCTCTTATTCATTTTAAAAGATTGACAATGTTCATCATTAAACCATCCCAACATTGGTGAATAAACCTTACTTGCATCAAATTTACATGCTACAACATGCTTAAATAAGCAAACATGCAATAAGTCATTCAACACAGAATCATCACCAAGATTAGAGGTCATATCAAAATGATTAAACATTGGTTCTTTTGCATCAATAGTTAATTCAATGGGTGCACTCAAAATTGTTGGTATTTCAGTTGTTTGATCACATGGCAAAGTCAAATTATCAACGTAGTCCTCTAAAATAGGTGGTGTGATCGAAGTAGTGGGTAGCTCATCAGATGGTGCATTCAAATTGACAATGCATTCATCATTCTCATGTAGAGATGGAAGATCAGTACCTTTGTCATTACCTCTTATGATCAACTCAGATGATGTAGCCACTCTCGGGGGCGATGTGTCACATGGTGGAGGTGATGTAGTCCTGACAACAACGGATGTGGTTGTCATAGTATGCCTAGTAGTTGAAGGAACAATCATATCAACTCTTGGAATGTGCACCGTGCGCTTGTTCTCCTCGTGGCCAACACGTCGTTTTATTTCCTGTTCAGCTTTGCAAGCAAGATGAAACAAATGGTCCATAGGATAACACTCTTCATGAATTAGTATCTCTTGAATATCACGGTTTAATCCTCCCCAAAATCTATCCATAAAATCATCTTCACTTTCTTCTAAAGAGGAATGCAACAAGGTAGTTTGTAAATCATCATAATATTTTGTTACAGTTTGATAGAGGCAAAGGTGTCCCGTCTTTCGATGAGATGGTGGATTTCGCTTTGGTGGAAGTCGACTTTGACGATCCGACTACGAACGTGCGAGGACGTCGCGCCTTAGTAATCGCTAAACCAACTCCGAGAGGTTATTGACCACGCCGGAGCACGATCAACCTGACCACGAGGGTCTGTTTCCTGCGAGCAAACGAAGAACAAGCAAGAAACTGAGATTGCAATCTGGATATTGCGAATATAAGATGAAAGCTTTATTGATCAAGGTGGGGTTCTGTGACGCCTTTGTCTGGTCGTTGAACACAAACGAAGTACGCGAAGTTGCAGCTATGGCGAACTTTTAATCTAAACAAAACCCAAAGTCTAAACGATGCCCTAAGGGCTGTATATATGGAGGAAGAGGGGGGAATTTCGTGGCCCTTGGTGGAGGAGTCCGAAATCAACCCTATCTCTTGTTTCCCCACACATACGGACTCTAAAAAATAGCCTATACTTATGTATTTCGAAATTACATGGGCCTGGCCCAATAATAAGGTGACGCAGCACCTAAAAGAGCCTCGGGACGAAATTTATGAAGTGGCATCTTGTATATTTCGTCCAAGGCTTCATGCACCCATTATGGTGGCTTCAAAGTCCTGAAATCATCACTTGTAACTCCGTTCTTGTTTCCCTTGCGCATGCCATCATCTCCATGCTTGTTCTTGCTCCAATGTTCATCCTTCTCCAAGCTAGGCCCTTCATTTGTAAGCAAAACAAATGTATCCAATTTAGGCAGCATCATATTCTCATGAACATTAGAATCATTACCAAGAAACGAAAGTACCTGGTAATTTAGTTGGCGTGCACGAGCTCTAGTAATTGGTCCAGTATGTATAGCAGCAGGGGCTGTGGGTGTAACAATTGTATTGATGTCCTCATCACCCGCACGGGCCGAGCGGGCCGACGGCGGGAGGAGGCTGGCGGTGCCACGTGGTGGTGCCTCAGTGGCCGCGGGCGGCGGCGAACGCGGTGTCCGGCGCGGCGCGAGGCGATTTGTAGGGTTAGGAGGGAGAGAAGACACGTGAATTTCGGAGGGTGGTTTTTATATAGAGGTAGAGGGAGCTAGGAGTGTCCAAATGAGGTTCGGTTTTCGGCCACGCGATCGTGATCGAACGCTCTAGATGATGGAGAGGGTTTTGGTGGGTTTTGTGCCAAAATGGAGGGGTGTTGGGCTGCAACACACACGAGGCCTTTTCGGTCCCTCGGTTAACCGTTGGAGCATCAAACGAAGTCCAAATGGTACGAAACTTGACAGGCGGTCTACCGGTAGTAAACCAAGGCAGCTTGGCAAGTCTCGGTCTAATCCGGAAATGTTTAATCCCCACACACGAAAGAAAAGTAGAAATGACCACCGGAGGAGAACGGGGCACCGGAATTCAAAACGGACAACGGGGAAAATGCTCGGAAGCATGAGACGAACATGTATGCAAATGCAATGCACATGATGACATGATATGAGATGCATGACAAAGATAACAACACACGGAGACAAAAACCCGAACCTGAGAAAATAAAATAACTTAAGGCCGGAAACGGCAAGAGTTGGATTACATATTAGGTAAATCATATCCGGGGTGTTACAAGTAGGGACGACTTGTCCTCGGGCAGGCAGCCGATGCGAAATTTCGGCGGTCAGATATCTGGCCTCTCTCAACTTCTTGATGTCCTCCTCCGTGACGGAGGAAGGCATCCACCGACCTTGAAGGTTGGATCCGGACATAGTTAAAGGTCCGAAGTTCCTAAACCTGATCTTTGGGTGTTGTAACTCGAGGTGGGAGGCGGATTCGATTAAGATCGAGAGGAAAAGCCTTGTCCCCTTTATAAAGAGGGTGAATATCAGGCGTCCTCCTCATGGCCGTTTGGGACTTGCCTAAGATTAGGTGTCCTACCAATAGGCACGGTTGGGTTACCCACGTCCGTATTGATGAGACTCCCGTAATAAAGGGGACACGATCTCTGCTTTGACAAGATGTGCCAAGGAAACCGCCTCGCGAAACACGCTGAGATTGGTTATGAGAAACGATTCAAATAAAGACCTGGCTGTGATGTGATGTCACACCGCGAAATGCGTCGGCAGATTAGATTTGTGAAAATATTATTTTCTCTACGGTTGTATGTGGAACTTGTTTTGCAGAGCCGGACACGATCCTCATGTTCAAAATCTTCTACAAAGTATTCGGAGGAGGAACCCGCCTTGCAATACCGAAGACAATCTGCGCGCCGGACTCATCGTCATTGAAGCCTGGTTCAGGGGCTACTGAGGGAGTCCTGGATTAGGGGGTATCCGGACAGCCGGACTATGTCCTTTGGCCGAACAGTTGGACCATGAAGATACAAGATTGAAGACTTCGTCCCGTGTCCGGATGGGACTCTCCTTGGCGTGGAAGGCACGCTTGGCAGTATGGATATGTAGATTTCCTTCCTTGTAACTGACTCTGCGTAACCCTAGCCCCCTCCGTTATCTATATAAACCGGAGGGTTTTAGTCCGTAGGACAACAACAATCATACCATAGGCTAGCTTCTAGGGTTTTGCCTCTTCGATCTCGTGGTAGATCAACTCTTGTACTACTCATATTATCAAGAACAATCAAGCAGGACGTAGGGTTTTACCTCCATCAAGAGGGCCTGAACCTGGGTAAACATCGTGTCCCCTGCCTCCTATTACCATCCGCCTAGACGCACAGTTCGGGACCCCCTACCCGAGATCCGCCAGTTTTGACACCGATAATGGCAATTTGATAAAAATTCTGTACACCATGGTAGAACTAATCAATATACTCTAGTTCATAAGGACAAAAATATTGCTTTTCTTCCTATGACTCCTGATTCCATTTTAAAAGGTGATATTAATAGAGCTAATAAAGCAAAACAGGAGCAAAATAAGAGTGAAAATTAGATTGTGGCAAAAGAATTTGAGCAACAAATGAAGCCTAATAATAAACCATCTAGTGTTGCTTCTGAAATTAAATTGAAAAGTGCATCTTTACTTGCCACCAAATCTGATATTGATGATCTAGATTTTAGCAAATCTGTTTGCTATGCTTTTGTGTGCAAAGAGGCATTATTTTCATTCGAGGACATGCCTTCCTCTTTGCCTCATGCTGTCACTAACATTTTGCAGGAGTTCGCTGACATCTTTGCACAAGACGTGCCACCGGGATTACCACCTATTCGAGGGATTGAGCATCAAATTAACTTAATTCCCGGTGCATTATTACCCAACCATGCACCATACCGTACCAATCCAGAGGAGACGAAGGAGATTATGCGTCAAGTACAAGAGCTACTCGACAAAGGTTATATACGCGAATCCCGTAGTCCTTGTGCTGTTCCTATCATTTTAGTGCCGAAAAAGGATGGTACATCGCGTATGTGCGTTGATTGTAGAGGTATTAATAATATTACTATTCGTTATCGTCATCCTCTTCCTAGGCTAGATGATATGCTTGATGAATTGAGTGGCTCTACAATATTCTCCAAAGTTGATTTGCATAGTGGATACCATCAAATTCGTAAGAAATTGGGAGATGAATGGAAAACAACATTTAAACCTAAGTTTCGATTATATGAGTGGTTAGTCATGCCTTATTGGTTAACTAATTCACCTAGTACTTTCATGAGATTAATGAACGAAGTTTTACGTGCTTTCATTGGACGATTTATGGTAGTTTACTTTGATGACATACTGATTTATAGCGAGTCTTTGGAGGAACATTTGGAACATTTACGTGTTGTTTTTATTGCTCTACGAGATGCACGTTTGTTTGGTAACCTTGGGAAGTGCACCTTTTCCACCGATCGAGTATCTTTTCTTGGCTATGTTGTTACTCCACAGGGAATTGAAGTTGATAAAGCCAAGATTGAAGCTATTGAGAGTTGGCCGCAACCCAAAACAGTCACACAAGTGAGGAGTTTCCTTGGCCTCGTTGGTTTCTATAGGCATTTTGTGAGAGATTTCAGCACCATTGATGCACCTCTCGACGAGCTTACAAAGAAGGATGTGCCTTTTGTTTGGGGTATCGCACAGGAAGAAGCCTTCATAGTATTGAAAGATAAGTTGACACATGCTCCGTTACTCCAACTTCCTAATTTTAATAAGACTTTTGAGCTTGAATGTGATGCTAGTGGAATTGGATTAGGAGGTGTGTTATTACAAGATGGCAAACCTATTGCATACTTTTCTGAAAAATTGAGTGGCCCTAGTCTGAACAATTCTACTTATGATAAAGAATTATAGGCTCTTGTTCGGACCTTAGAAACATGGCAACATTATTTATGCCCCAAGTAATTTGTTATACATTCTGATCATGAATCTTTGAAACACATTAAAAATCAAGCAAAACTAAACCGTAGACATGCTAAATGGGTTGAATTCATTAAGACTTTCCCTTATGTCATTAAACACAAGAAGGGTAATGAAAATGTTATTGCTGATGCTTTATCTCATCATTATACTATGTTTTCACAACTTGACTTTAAATTTTTTGGTTTGGAGACCATCAATGATCAATATGTGCATGATGCTGAATTTAAAGATGTATTACAGAATTGTAAGGAAGGGAGAACTTGGAAAAAGTTTGTTCTTAACGATGGATTTGTGTTTCGTGCTAACAAGCTATGCATTCCAGCTAGCTCCGTTCGTCTTTTGTTGTTGCAGGAGGCGCATGGAGGAGGATTAATAGGACATTTTGGCGTCAAGAAGACGAAGGTTATACTTGCTACACATTTCTTTTGGCCAAAGATGAGACGGGATGCTGAGCGTTTTGTTGCTCGCTGCACTATATGTCAAAAAGCTAAGTCATGACTCAATCCTCATGGTTCATATATGCCTTTTCATGTACCTAATGTTCCTTGGGATGATATATCTATGGACTTTGTTTTAGGTTTACATCGAACAAAGAAGGGGAGGGATAGCATATTTGTTGTCGTGGATAGATTTTCGAAAATGGCACACTTTATACCATGTCATAAAAGCGATGATGCTGTTAATGTTGCTGATTTGTTCTTTCGTGAAATTATTCGCTTGCATAGTGTGCCAAATACTATTGTTTCAGATCGTGATACTAAATTTCTTAGCCACTTTTGGAGATGTTTATGGGCTAAGTTGGGGACTAAACTGCTTTTTAGTACTACTTGTCACCCCAAACTGATGGACAAACTGAAGTAGTCAATAGAACATTGTCTACTATGCTTAGGGCTGTTTTGAAGAATAATAAGAAAATGTGGGAAGAATGCTTGCCTCATATTGAGTTTACCTATAATCGTTCATTGCATTCTACTACTAAGATGTGCCCTTTTGAAATTGTGTATGGTTTCCTAGCTCGTGCACCTATTGATTTGTTGCCTCTTCCATCTTCGAAGAAGGTTAATTTTGATGCTAAAGAACGTGTTGAATTGATTTTAAAAATGCATGGGTTAACTAAGGAAAACATTGAGGGTATGAATGCTAAATATAAACTTGCTGGAGATAAGGGTAGAAAACACGTTGTGTTTGCACTTGGAGATCTTGTTTGGTTACATGCGTAAGGATTGATTTCCTAATTTGCGCAAATCAAAGCTAATGCCACATGCTGATGGTCCTTTCAAAGTGTTAGAGAAAATAAATGATAGTGCATATAAACTTGAGCTGCCAGTAGATTTTGGGGTTAGTCCCACTTTTAACATTGCAGATTTGAAGCCTTATTTGGGTGAGGAAGATGATCTTCCGTCGAGGATGACTTCATTTCAAGAAGGGGAGGATGATGAGGACATCAATACCATTGTTACACCCACAACCCCTGTTGCTATACATACTAGACCAATTACTAGAGCTCGCGCACGCCAATTAAATTATCAGGTACTTTCATTTCTTGGTAATGATTCTAATGTTCATGAGAATATGATGCTGCCTAAATTGGATACATTTGTTTTGCTTACAAATGAAGGGCCTGGCATGGATAAGAGGAATGAACACTAGAGCAAGACCAAGCACGGAGATGATGGCATGCGCAAGGGGATCAAGAACAGAGTTGCAAGTGATGATTTCAGGACTTTGAAGCCACCATAAGGAGTGCATGAAGCCTTGGACGAAATATACAAGATGCCACTTCGTAAATTTCGTCCAGAGGCTATTCTAGGTGCTGCGTCACCTTATTATTGGGCCAGGCCCAAGTATTTTCGAAATACTTAAGTATAGGCTGTTTTTAGAGTCCGTATGTGTGGGGAAACAAGAGTTAGGGTTGGTTTCGGCCCCCTCCTCCAAGGGCCACGAAATTCCCCCCACTCTCCTCCATATATACTGCCCTTAGGGTATCGTTTAGACTTTGGTTTTTGTTTAGATTAAAGTTCGCCATAGCTGCAACTTTGCGTACTTCGTTTGTGTTCAACGACCACACAAAGGCGTCACTGAACCCCACCTTGATCAATAAAGCTTTCCTCTTATATTCGCAATATCCAGATTGCAATCTCAGTTTCTTGCTTGTTCTTCGTTCTCTTGCAGGAAACAGACCTTCGTGGTCGGGTTGATTGTGCTCCGGCATGGTCATTAACTTCTCAGAGTTGATTTAGCGATTGCTAAGGCGCGATGTCCTCGCACGTTCATAGTCGGATCGTCAAAGTCGAGTTCCTCCAAAACGGTAGCCACCATTCATCGAAAGACAAGACACATTTGCCTCTATCAATGATCAAGCATAACAAGTTGGCACTCAATACAAGGGTATATGAGAGATGGCACTAATGGAGACAAGAGACAATGATCAAGACAAATCAAGTGAGAGGCATGGACATATATGTGATCAACCCAAGAAAGCGAGTAAGAATGGAACATGGGCGATGGGACAAATCAAGCAATCATAGTGATCAAGTCAAGCAAGCTAGTAGCGCAAAGATGCAACATATTAGAAGGAATCATGGCAAGCATGTCATGTGTGCAAATAGTGAGCATGAATAATGCACAAGACATATCACAAGCATGAAGGCAAGATATGAGAAAAATATCATCAATGTATTGGCGAGAGGCCATATGTAAATAGCAATGGGACATCATGACTCTCCCAACACAACAAGGATCAATAGCATAGGACACAAAGAAATCATGGCAATAGCTACTAGGGTCTCCACAAAGCATGCAAATACACATAGGAGTAGCATAATGGTGAATCATGGGTAGATGAAAACAAGGGTCACAATTGCATGTCAAAATCATGTAAAGAGGCATAACATGCAAAGTGAACACGATATAATGGGCATAAGGTGACAAATGGTAAATAGCCCAGAGCCATGCGAGAGCCAAGTAAAAGAGATGCGTGTAGTCCTTGCTTGAAGGGAATGGTGGGAATGATAATCCATGGGATCCCAAATCACTGTTGCTCTCAAGAGCTCGTTTCATCAACTCTTGGGATTGAGAGGTTGACGAGTATACATGAGTACATACACAAAACAAAGACAAAGGGAAAATTTTGTGTGCGTGGTATATGTACACATCATCCATTATGATGCATACGTGCATGTGTTGGTTAGCAGAAAATAGCCAATTCTCAAATAAATGAGATGCATGATATAGAAACATGTCATCCATCATGAGAGGTTTCTTATTATGTATAGCATAATGGAGACTCAAATTGTGTAATGCATCATTAGAGATATCTAGAGCATTGTTATTCATGGAATGCATATGGTGCAAACAATTATGGGAATCATGCAAAGTATGGAATGCATCAAAATCTCGTCATATGTATGAGGAAACTATGGGGGTCTCCTCATGAGAATTAATGGAAACATCACATGAAGAATATTGACAACATCCAAAATAATGCATATCTGAAGCAATGTGTTCATGGCATGGCATAGTAGATGAATTGCGCAAATCATGTAAAGGAAGCTTAACAATATCATCACAAGAAAAACAAAAGCCAATTACCATCATCTTGTCATCTATGCCATAAGTGCAAACGGGATTTATTGTAATGGGGCATGCATAGTTACTATGTTGAGATTGCAATGATGCAATATGGGAGATCTCACTCATAGCATATGACAAGTTTAAAGGATTATCAAACATGATGTGACCAATAGAATTTTCACATGATATCCTATAGAGCATAGCATCACAACTAGGCAATTCAACATACTCATCATCATACTCATCATAAATGGGTGGCATATCAAAACATGACATAGTATGCGATGAATCCATAAGGTGATCATCATCATGCAAGCAATCATTTGCAAGATAGTCCACTAGTGGGACAATAGAATTACCATCACCTATGTTACCTTTGGAGCGTCGCTCATGTGTTGTAGGTGAGGTGTCGAAGACCAAGTCATTGTCATCTTCATCTTGATGGAATCATGTGGGGGTGCATCATCGTCCACCATGGCCATCATTGTCTCCATTGGAGGTATGGGCTCATCGAGGATAGGTGTGTCGTCATGTAGGAGACCTAGCACCAAATAAGAAAACACACTCGGAGTAGAGGTTAAGTCGTTAGAAGTCATAGTGTCCTCACATGCCATGTCAACTACCTCACTCACTAAGTGTTGTGGCTCACTCACTCCCTCTTGGATGCTTTCACTCGTATGGTTGGTGGAGTCACTCAAGTGGCTCTGAACCTCACATTGGGTGTGTGGCATGCTCTCATGTGTGGGGCTAGTGCTGGTCACACTCATCCTCTCATAGGAAATGCACTGAATGTCACATATGGTGGAGTCGCTCATCTCACTCATGGGGTGGTGGCTCTCCTCACATGGCAATTGGGGCATCTCATGATATATGGGAGTCGTAGAGATGTAGGTGCAAACGTCTCCATGCTCAATCATGTCGTAGTCGTGGTCGTGGATGAAGGCCGAAGATGGCACATCATCACTCTCCTCTAAGACCAAGGTTACGGTCTCATCTGCGGTCTCGTAGCTTGACTCGGAGTATGAGTCCAATATGGATGTTGTCTTCATGTTGTTGAAGAAGTTCATGCTTGTCGCCATGGTCGAAGGGGATTTCCCATGCTCGGCCATCTTCCTTGAGGGGCTTCCGAAGATGGAAGGGTCGCCCTCGCTCGTTGGTGGTCACCTCATTATTGAAGATGTCGATGTAGGCGAACTCACAGGAAGTAGGCGAAGATGTTGTACATCCAAGAGCGAAGATGCCTTGATATCACTTGGCGAAGATGCCGAAGTGGTGGTGGCAGCCGTAGCTCCGTCTTGGTGGTGCTTGTGTCGTGGTCTTCTCTTGTGCTCATGAAGCTTGTACTTGGCATGAAGTAGGGCTTGTTGGGACTTGTGCATTTGCGCTTGGCAAGCATCTTCATGATGATGGTGTCGTTGTCGTGCTTGAGCTTGTAGTAGATATCGTTCGTCGTCGTCGTGCACATGGTTCTTGGAGGTGACTTGCCCTTCATGATGATGTGGATCATGAACGTGATGGTAGTCACCACGGAGATGTGGACATGGACGAATTGCGCTTGTATCATTTTTGCGCTCCGAAGACTTGTGACTTAAATGTCGCTGCATTGAGGATGATGAAGGGGAAGAACGGTTGATCAACAAGTCTCGAATCTCTTCCATCCTTGCACCTTGCTCCTCCTTTTGTGCGGAAAACTTTTTGTCGAAGTAGTCCCTTCTCCTAGCTTCGGAATGTCGTAAGTCGGTGGTGATGTTGTCGATGAATTGCATTGCTCGTTGTAGTTTGAAGTGGGGAGTTTTGTTGTTGTAGTTATACGTGCCATCATTGTTGTGGAAGACTGGAGATGAAATGCCTTGCCTATCCATCAGAAAACTAGAGCAATTATGAGTGGGAGAAAGTGAAGAACTATACCAAATGTAGCTTGACCGATGTTGAAAATGGATCAATGATCACTCAATAATGTAACAAGGAAATAGCACAATTGGTACCGATCTCGGTGATTTCTCACACCTACACAAGTAAGGCTTATGGTGGAGCTCGGTTAGGATAGTGGCACAAAAAATTGATGCAAAATGTTAGCAAGAGTCAATAATGTTGAAAGAGATTCACAAATTCGCAAGTGTGACAAGTAGACCAATAACAAAGAATGGCTCACGGAAACGCACACACGGATAGATGAATGGGGTCATGCAACCAAGAAATGATCACAAAATGTGGAATCCATGGAAAACACTCATGTTGCACAACTCAAGAGAGATGCTAGCACCATTTCTCTATAGGCGGATATGACACTTGTGCACAACCTATAAGATGAAAAATGTATGAACTTTCTATTCCAAGTATGCTATGTATGTATGGTTCCCGGTGTTTGGCACACGATGATCCAAGATGATCATGTAGCGACCAGACCTCAAACGGTCCAATCTCTGTGCTCCGGTGTCATCCCTGGATCAGTAATGCTGACACCACACAGTACTCGGAGGATTTATAACAGAGTAGCAATCACACACTTATTACATCGAGTGTCTCCATAGAGAACTTATTACAATAAACATGGCTTAAGGCCATCTAATAACGATAACAACGGAAGGCTTGGAAGATAAGCGAGTCCATCAACTTCAACGGCATCACTGAGTATAGAACCACGACCTAAAAACTCCTTAATCATCGTCTGAAAAGTCTGCAACATTAACGTTGCAGCCCGAAAACAGGTCAGCACATGGAATATGCTGGCAATGTAACACACAGAGAGTAATGGAATGAAACAGCTATTCTATATGCATATTTGGCTGGTGGAGAGCTCTATGGTTACAGTTTTCGAAAAGCCAATTTTTCCCTACTGCAAAGGAATAAATTTATTTAACTATCATGGTGGTTGTTAAACATTGAGAATGGTTGACAGCATTCTCAATCCCTATTAAACATCATTAAACAAAACCCAACCAAATTAATTTAGAGTAACATGTTGAGATTCACATGATAATCCAGGTACTAGATACTCAAGATGTCCATAACCGGGGACATGGCTAACCATGATTAGTTTATACACTCTGCAGAGGTTTGCGCACTTTTCCCCACAAGACTCGATCACCTCTTATTTGGTTTCTCGCACTACATGGTGTTTGAGAAGACGGATGACCGAGACATAGTCTTTAAGAAGCGCAAGCACCTTACGATCGGGTAGACCGTACCACCTACATCCCCTACATCTGCTAGTCTACCACTGTAAGAGTTCGCACGACTTAGTCAACTATGCTAGAGCCCATAATAGCTTGTTGCTGCACACGGAAGTTTCTAGCATGAAAAATCTCATGATCCCTTTGAGCCTGGGTGGCGGGCCAAAAGAAAACAGGCAAATCCTGGATTACCCAGGTGCCTCAATCCACCCAGATGTGTGTTTAAGTTGCCACCTTAGATAAACCATTAATTAACATACTCACATCTGTCATGGATATCACTCCCCCAATCCACGTCTACTAGCATAGCATGGCACAATAAGCAACATAGAGGTAACTCCCAAAGGTTTGATAATAAACAGATAATATGTACTACCTCAACTACTTCCCATCCCACAATTTAATTAGATCCTAATCATGCAATGTTTGAGGTTTTGATCTATGCAATAAAACTGGGTAGTAGGAAAGGTATGATCAAGTGTTACCTGCCTTGCTGATGATCCGCGAAACCTAGAGATTCGAAGTAAGAGGCGGTGCAGTCCGGGTATTCTATCGCAGACAAACAACAGGCATACAATAAGTACTCATCTAATGCACAGGTAAAACTCAAGTAAGAGATCTAACCAGAAAGTTCAACTTAAGAACTCCGGTTTACAAAAAGAATCAAATCGAACGAAGCAACGAAAGTCAAACGGCGAAAGAAAACAACTTCGTTCTACTAATCTGGATCTAAGGCAACTTTTACAGTGGCAAAAACTTGTTTAAGTTGGTTAAACGGATAGAGGGTTTCGAGACGAAACTCCAGGTGCTTGAATCGCCTGATTCCGATAAACGAGCGAAAAGTTATACTAAAACGAACATCGGATCAGAAATCGCGATCAGAAAATAATCGCGGAAAATCCGAGAAAAAGAAAAACGATGAACGGATTAACGAACGAACGTTCGTTAACCGGATCTAAACGACGAACACGTTCGTTAAAACGAACGAACGAGCGAACGCTCGCTATTTAACCTAAACCGAAAAAACCGATCAAAATAAAAAAACAAAAACTAAAAAAACGACGGAAAAACCGAATGGTTTTTCGAGAAAAACGGCAGCGCGGAAATCGAGGCACCTCGGGCGGCGGGTCGGCGGCGGCGGGGTCCGGCGAGGCGTCGTCGGCGGCGGGCGGCGGCGTGAGCGGCGGCGGCGCGGGGCTCGAGGGCGGGCGGGGCTGGCGGCTAGGGTTTGGCCCGGGGCTGGGCTGTGGCTTATAAAGCCTGCCGGGCCAGGAGTCCTAGTCGGACACGGCCCGGTTAGGTCGGTGCGCGTTTTTTTAAATAATTAGGCGCAGAAGAAAAATAAAAAGAAATACTAAACTGACTCCAAAAATCCCAAAATAAAATTTTCCGGCCTTCTAAAATCGAGCCGCACAAGGTGAACATTTATTTGGGGCCTAAATGCAATTTTGAAAAACGCCCATTTTTTCTAAATTCAAATAAAATACCGAAATACTCCGAAATAAAATCTTATTTGATTTTATTATTAAATCCTCAATATTTCTTTATTTTTGGAAAGTCATTTTATTCCCTCTCTCATATTTTTGTAATAGAAATAATTGAGGATAAAATAATTAAAATCAGATGATCCTATTCTCAATTTTTGAGAAAACTCAAATATGAAAATAACGAAATCCCCAACTCTCTCCGTGGTCCTTGAGTTGCGTAGAATTTCTAGGATCAAAACCAAAAGCAAATAAAATATGATATGCAATGATGATCTAATGTATAACATTCCAAATTGAAAATTTGGGATGTTACAGATCAATATGGTAGTATGATATGTAACGTGGTGTGATGCTATGGCTATTGATTACAAGCTTCTTTGCTCTTTCTCTTTTGCTTAAAAGCTTATTCTTTTTTTGTATGGCCACTTTTGCACAATGCACAAACCAAGATAGTGATTGGGTATATGCGGGCACAAACTTGAAGCACACGAGATGATATGATACCAATATGACATGGTATGTATGCAATGGATGGTGTAGATCACTAATGTGCACAAGTAACATTGCCGGAAATACTCAAATGGCTAGTCTCGATAGGCAAGTGACGCAAAATAGGCTAGGGGTTATCAATGCAATGGCATGGGGATATACAATGGAGGTATACCACGATATCAAGATGATACCGATATGTTGGTTACCGTCGAAGGTTTCTCATTTGTAAGCCACGGACGGATGATGGTAAAGTGGTCAAAGTCGTTAATGACCTCGTGGCAATGATGAGTGGAGGAGTTCTTGATGTAGATACCAGGATGATGGAGACTCGTCCCTAAGTAGCTGAAACACCTTAGGAAACGAAAAAACTGTGAACTCAAGATCTCAAATGTCAAATGTGGTAGCGGGATGCGGTGGTGATGAATGATGGGTTATGCGAGTAGGCAATGCGGAAGTGGTGGTGGTGTTTGATGAGGAAGCAACCGTCCCTAAGTAGCCAAAACACCTTAGGAGACTCAAATCACTACTTAAGCAACCACATATGCAATGGGGATCAAGATGGCTCAAAGGTCTCCGGACGTCCGTCAAAACGACGCCGTCCGGTGGGTCGGGGTCAACTCGAGATCCGAGATTTAGGACGCGATTTTGGGCGGAATTTGGGGTCAAAATTGATGAGATTTCGTGGATGAAAGATGGGGAAACTTGGGGAAATGCTAGATCCACTCAAAATCAACCAAATCCATGGATGAATTAATCAACAAAACTTCATCAAACCAACAAATCACAAAAAAATTGGGGCTATTTTTGGTGGGGATTTTCGAAATTTCGGGAAGAACACAACAAAATCAAGCTAGAAAACGAAGAGGGGAGGCTCCGAAATCGTGATCAACGTGGATCATGATACCAAGATGATGTAGGGTGGAACCCTAGATGGCCGATCTTTCACAAAAGGAGCGGATCCCAATGAGGAACACGAAGAACATGAGGGGAAACACGAGGGAAAACATGAGAGAAACACTCAAACCAACAAGATGTAGTCACACATATGCTAGATCCTCGAAAACACAAGAGAAACACTCAAACCAATGAGATGTAGTCACACATATGCTAGATCCTCGAAACACGAGAGGAGATACAAGATCCACAATCAACAAAGGACGATACAAAGTGTAACCGGTTCTTTTCCGTGAGGAGGTCTTGAGGTCTTCTCCATGAGGAGGTCTTGAATCCAAGGTGGATCTTCTCCGTAGAGGCGCGCGGTCTTTCTCGTGGAGAAGATAGGTATGGATGAGCAAAGCTCTATCTCTAAATGAGCTAATCCTTTGCTAACCCTCAAATGGAGGAGGTGCAGGAGTATATATAGTCTAGGGCCACGAAGGGGTAAGTGGGGGATACATGGGCCTCAGCCAGATACTCTGCACACAGACATGCGTCAGTCGTCTGATAGGTACCGGACGTCCGGTGGCTCGCGAGGGTCCGGTCGTCTGGTACTTGTCGGACGTCCGGCGTTTTGGCTCGGTTGAGGTGGCGCCGGATTTCTGGAGATGGTCGGACGTCCGGCGTTTTGGCTCGGTTGAGGTGGCGCCGGATTTCTGGAGATGGTCGGACATCCGGTACTTGTTGGTCGTCCGACTGCTGTAGCTTTCGTCGGCTGGCCCTTCTTGCTGGATGAGTGTCCAGGCATTGGACGTCCAGCGTCGTCCGGTCATCCGATGGCTGATGCTTACGAGAAGCTCCCTCTCTTGCTCCTCTTCCTCGCCTTCTCGTCGGATGCTCCTAGCTGCTTCATGGTCTTCCTCTTGGTTCCTGATCATGCATAGCATATATGTTTGAGGTAGTAGCAATGTCTCACATGTGAAAAGTGACGGTTCAGAGAGGAGCGAGTTCACCTTGTGTCTAATGGCGTATGTTTGAGGTCTCGTCATAGTGTACCTAGGGATGACCATAGGATGCTCCGCATCAAAACTCCTCACTTGTGTGACCGTTTTGGGCTGTGGCCAACCCTTGATAGCTTCAATCTTGGCTTTATCAACTTCAATTCCCTGTGGAGTAACAACATAGCCAAGAAAAGATACCTGGTCGGTGCAAAAGGTGCACTTTCCAAGGTTACCAAACAAACGTGCATCACGTAGAGTAATAAAAACAGCACGCAAATGTTCCAAATGTTCCTCCAAAGATTTACTATAAATCAGTATATCATCAAAATAGACTACCACAAATCGTCCAATGAAAGCACGTAAAACTTCGTTCATTAATCTCATAAAAGTACTAGGTGCATTAGTAACCCAAAAGGCATGACTAACCACTCATATAAACCAAACTTAGTTTTAAATGCAGTTTTCCATTCATCTCCCAATTTCATACAAATTTGATGGTACCCACTACACAAATCAACTTTGCAGAATATTGTAGAGCCACTCAATTCATCAAGCATATCACAAGCCTAGGAATAGGATGACGATAACGAAAAGTAATATTATTAATGCCTCTACAATCAACACACATACGCGATGTACCATCTTTTTCGGCACTAGAATAATAGGAACAACACAAGGACTAAGGGATTCAGGAATATAACGTTTGTCGAGCAGCTCCTGGACTTGACGCATAATCTCCTTCGTCTCCTCTGGATTGGTATGGTATGGTGCACGGTTGGGTAGTGAAGCACCGGGAATTAAGTCAATCTGATGCTCAATCCCTCGAATAGGTGGTAATCCCAGTGGCACATCGTGTGGAAAGATGTCAGCGAACTCCTGCAAAATGTTAGTAACAGCAGGAGGCAAAGAGGAAGGCACGTCATCGAATGAAAATAATGCCTCTTTGCACATAAAAGCATAGCAAACAGATTTGCTGAAATCTAGATCATCAATATCAGATTTGGTGGCAAGTAAGCATGCACTTTTCAATTTAATTTCAGAAGCAACACTAGATGGTTTATTATTAGGATTCATTTGTTGCTCAAATTCTTTTACCACAATCTGATTTTCACTCCTGTTATGCTCCTATTTTTCTTTATTAGCTCTATTAATATCATCTTTCAAAATGGAATCGGGATTCATAGGAAGCGAAGTAATATGTTTATCCTCATGAACAAGAGTATACAGATTGTTTCTACCATGGTGTACATAATTTTTAGCAAATTGCCATGGTCTACCAAGTAATAAGGAACATGCTTGCATGGGTACCGCATCACAATCAACATAATCAGCATATGTAGAGATACTAAAATGCACACGAACAGTACGTGTTACCTTAACCTTGCCGCTGCTATTGAACCATTGGATATAGTAAGGATGTGGATGTGGTCTTGTGGTGAGAGGTAGCTTCTCCACCATCTCCATGCTAGCCAAGTTGTTGCAGCTCCCTCCATCTATGATGACGCGAACAGAATGTTCCTTCACAACTCCCTTTGTATGGAACAAAGTATGCCTCTGATTTTGCTCTGCTTGTGTGACCTGCACACTCAAAACACGTTGAGCAACTAAACATTCATACATGTCAGCATCTTCAAGAGCCATGTATTGCGCCTCATTTTCAGAATCATCTCCACCGTGTTCTTCACATGTAATAAGAGCCAAAGTCTCATCATCATAGTCACTAGCGGACTCATAACCACCATCCTCAGTAGCAATCATCACACACTGAGATTTGCATTCTCTTGCATAATGACCTCTTCCCTTACAACAACGACAAATAATATCACTTGTGTGCACTGTTGATGCCATGGAAGAAGAAGAGCCTTGTACAGGCCCGACATGTTTGCTCTTGGTAGATAGTGGTGGTTGTGTCTGCTTTCTTGTATCACGAAAGGAGGTGGCAGCTGATGGAGGTGCCGATGTAGTAGAATGTGTGGAAGTAGAGGATGCACACGGTGTCCATGAGGAAGGTCGACCTGCAGAATAGTTAGTTCGTGCCAATGCCTGTCGATCCTACACTTCAAGTTCAGCTTTACAAGCAAGATGGAATAAACGAGTGATATTATTATACTCCTTATACTCTAGAATGGTCTGAATCTCTCTATTTAATCCACCCATAAAACGTGCAAGCATAGCTTCATTATCCTCAACAATACCACATCTAATCATGCTGGTTTGTAATTCCGGATAATATTCCTCTACATAATTTTTTCCTTGTCTTGAACGCTGCAATTTTTGAAGTAATTCACGTTGATAATATGGTGGAACCCAACAAGTACGCATAGCAATTTTCAAAGCAGCCCAAGTAGTTGGAATATTATTCGAATATAATCTACGATGTTCAGACCACCACACACAAGCAAAACTAGCGAAAGCACAAAGTGCAGCAGCAACACGTCTCTCCTTGGATATTCTAAACATGTAAAACGTTGTTCGGTTTCTAACTACCAAGTAAGATATATATCAGGTATCTACTCTCAAATGGTGGAATATTCAATTTCACTTTAGGGAGATGGTCATGATCTCGTACCTGAGGGGGAGCCCTACCATTGCCAATATTTGCATGTGGACGGCCTGGTGGTTGTGGTGCTAGTGGTTGCACATAGTTCTGATTTTGATCAACCTCATCCTCGTAATCTCCAGCATAATCCTCCTCCTCCGCATTAGCAGCAGGAGCCACAGAAGTATCAACAGCAGCACCAACAGTTTGGCCAGGCTCAAGAGGGACACGGCTCGCTCGGCGGTGGTGGTTGTGGAAGATGCGCAAGCAGTTCATTAAATTTGTTATCGAGTTTTGTTTTGAACGTCTTCCCAAATCCAGTTATCTTATCCATGGCCTCTTCAAAATTGTTCAGCACATCTTGCACCTGTTCAATCATTATTTGCTGAAACTTATCATGCAACTCCTTATTCGTCATGTTCTCCGAGTCAGTCTCATCGACTTGTGATCCTGCCATGGTTAGCAGCAATAGAAACACACAAGAATATGATCCTACAGACTACTAGAAAATGGTGGTTGTGGGGCGTCACAAATCCGTCAAGCAAATCTCAAATTTTTACCAGTTCTTACCTAGCAGCAGGCGGTGATCGGCAACCGTCATAGTAAAAAACTCTCAAAACTTGGATAGAGCGATTACCAGGGAGAATCAAACGCACGGCGTAGATGTATGTGGAGCTGGGAAGGCTTATAATATGGTAGCAAAAAGATTAGCAATAATCAATCCAGAGATGCAAAGTTAAATAAACGCTCAATGATGGTACTATGTTGGTCCTAGGCTAGACCGTGCTAGAGACGCGAGCCTAGAACACTAACAAAATCACGGCGCTCCACGTAAACAAGGGAAAAACACACTCTGGAATTTTTTTCGCTCTGTCTTTTTTTTGCTATTTTTTGCGCTCCTTTTTTTTGCGAAAATCACTATAATGGCGAGTGTCTCAAAACTCTTCCCTGGTCAAAATGACAGCATGGGCATGGAATTTTTTTGACAATTTGTTTTTCGGAAATTAGGGCAACGACGACGAAATAGTGCGACAAAAAATCACTATGATGGCGAGTGTCTCAAAAGACTCAGAAAAGCCTAAAAATAGGTTAGGGAAAAATATTTTTGGTCGCCGAAATTTTGGCCTAAAAACTGCCCGGGGGTCTCCAGACTCTTTTTTTCAAAACCTACTCACGCAAGGAAACACGAAACGGAAATAAGATGGATCTCGAAAACAAACCTAATACGTAAAGTACTCGGATTGGTGGTGGATATATGATGGTAAGATATGGCAGGGGTGATGATGATGGTGCAACAGCGGCGTGACAACTTATGGCCAGAACTCAAAACTCTAAAAGACTGGACTCTAAGACCAGCAACTAGACACGACGATGCAACAGCAAATTCAACAAAGCAAAATACTGAAAAGACTATGCAAAGGCTCAGAGTGGTTCGGATATGATGAACTAACCCTATTTTTTGGCTTTTTTGTGGACTGTAGGTATGAAGAACAAACTCGATCTAAACTACGAAAAACTATAAAATCTCACCGAGCAACCTGTAAATATGATACCACTTGATAGAGGCAAAGGTGTCCCGTCTTTCGATGAGATGGTGTCTATCGTTTTGGAGGAAGTCGACTTTGACGATCCGACTACGAACGTGCGAGGAAGTCGCGCCTTAGCAATCACTAAACCAACTCCGAGAGGTTATTGAACACGCTAGAGCACGATCAACCTGACGATGAAGGTATGTTTACTGCACGCAAACGAAGAACAAACAAGAAACTAAGATTGCAATCTGGATATTGCGAATATAAGAGGAAAGCTTTATTCATCAAGGTGGGGTTCTGTGATGCCTTTGTCTGGTCGTTGAACACAAACGAAGTACGCAAAGTTGCAGCTATGGAGAACTTTAATCTATACAAAACCCAAAGTCTAAACGACGCCCTAAGGGCTGTATATATGGAGGAAGAGGGGGGAGATTTCGTGGCCCTTGGAGGAGGGGGCCGAAACCAACCCTAACTCTTGATCCCCACACATACGAACTCTAAAAACAGCCTATACTCAAGTATTTTGAAATTACATGGGCCTGGCCCAATAATAAGGTGACGCAGAACCTATAATAGCCTCTGGAGAGGTGGACGTACATGGGCCTGGCCCAATAATAAGGTGGACGTACAACCCACCAGGGCATGCGAGAGGCCCAGGCGCACCTTGGTGGGTTGTGCCCACCATGGGTGCCCCCTGGACCGCCTCTTTGCTCTATAAATACCCCAATATTCTAGAAACCCTAGGAGAGTCGTCGAAAATCAATTCCAGCTGCCACAGAGTCCAGAGCAACCAGATCCAATCTAGACACTATCACGGAGGGGTTCACCACTTCCATTGGTGCCTCTCCGATGATGCGTGAGTAGTTCTCTGTAGGCTATCGGGTCCGTAGTTAGTAGCTAGATGGCTTCCTTTCTCTCGTTTGATTCTCAATACAATAGTCTCTTGAGATCCATATGATGCAACTCTTTTTGTTGTGTGTGTTGGGATCGGATGAACTTTGAGTTTATGATCAGATCTATCTTTTTATATCCATGAAAGTTATTTAAGTTTCTTTGATCTCTTATATGCATGATTGCTTATAGCCTCTTATTTCTTCTCCAATATTTGGGTTTTGTTTGGCCAACTTGATCTATTTATCTTGCAATGGGAAGAGGTGCTTTGTAATGGGTTCGATCTTACGGTGCTTGATCCCAGTGACAGAAGGGGAACCGACACGTATGTATCGTTGCTACTAAGGATAAAACGATGGGGTCTATCTCTACATAGATAGATCTTGTCTACACCATGTCATCGTTCTTATTGCATTACTCCATTTCCCCATGAACTTAATACACTAGATTCATGCTGGATAGAGGTCGATGTGTGGAGTAATAGTAGTAGACGCAGGGAGGAGTCGGTCTACTAATCTTGGACGTGATTCCTATATAATGATCATTACCTGGATATTGTCATGATTATTTGAAGTTCTATCAATTACCCAACAGTAATTTGTTTACCCACCGTTTGCTATTTTTATGTAGGGTGGAGCCCTATATGCCCAATCTTTCACGAAAGGAGCGGATCCCAACTAAGAACACGAAGAACACGGGGAAGAATGGAGAGAAATCACAAGGGGAAACACACAAGAACATGTCCTATCACACATCCACTAGACAATCAAACACACAAGATCCACAAGGTACATGAACAACAAAGGGAAAGATACAAGGTAAGGTTCATCTCCATGAGGAGGTCTTGAAGGGGGCCACCCAAGAGGGGGTCTTGAATCCAACGTAGATCTTCTCCAAAGAGGGGCCGCGGTCTCTCTCTCAAGGAGTAGATACGTATGGATGAGCAAAGCTCTATCTCACATATGAGCTAAACCAATGCTGACCCTAGAAAGGATGAGGGGAAGGTCTATTTATAGTCTAAACCACGAAGGGGTAAGTGAGAGAGAGATACAAGGCCAAAGGCCAGGCTGCGCACATGCAGGGTCGGCCGTCCGGTCAGCGTTGGACATCCGGTCAGCGTCGGACGTCCGGTCGCTTGCGGGGGTCCGGTCATCCGGAGGGCGTCGGACTTCCACTAATATCGCTCTGTGAAAGTGGCACCGGCCGTCCGGTCGGCGTCGGTCGTCCGGGTGCTGGGGCTTGTCGGACGTCCGAAGGTTGTCGGTTGCCCGGCCGCTGTAGATCTCCTGGCTGGTCCTGGCGTGGTCGCGTCGGACGTTCGGTGGACGTCGGTCGTCCGGGCGCTATAGAGTGTCGGACGTCCGATGGCTTCCGGTCGTCTGGTTGCTATAGCTTCCGCAGCTCCTTCTTCCGTCTTCGCTTCCACGCTTCCCTCACGGATGGTATAGTTGTACACTTGCGCTCACACTCGCACTCCTCCTCGTCGTCCGTATCGATCCGACAATACCTATGCATGCACAGGAGTGGAGTGTCATGTAGTATACCATCCTCGAAGGGGTCAAGTCAGCATGTATAAAGGAAATGATTCACCTTTGTGTATGTGAAGTAGATGTCGCAAGTGTCACTCGCCGAACGGACTCTTGACGTGGTGATGTCCGTAGGATGCTCTGCTTCATCTCCCCTCCCTTGGGAAAGATCGAACCTTGGATTAAAATCCAAATCACCATGGGAAACAGATGGCGTCGCCGTGTAGGAGTGGTTAATCACAAAGTTCTCATCATCTTGAAGCTCGAAATGGGCACTCTCCAATGTCGCACCATCTTGGGATTCCTTCAGAAGGAGCGAAGACAACAAACACTTGGAAAAACGAATGTGGTTAGGGTTAGTGCAAAACCAAGCATTCAAGAGGTGATTCACCAAACAAGTGTCATCATCATGCAAAGCATATGGTTTAACAAAGGATTGTGACATGGCATATAAGCACATAAATTGAGCACAAGCAAAGATATCATGGGGACAAGCATGTAAATGTGAGGTAGTGATGCAAATATGTTGGACAAGTGAATAAGCATCTACATCAAGATCATAGCAAACATGGGCAAAGCGCTCAATGAAAGGTCTATGGTAGGCGTAGGAATCGTTCACAACACCAAAAGAAATGAAGTGTCTAAACACATGGGTCAAGTGCAAGACAATCCAGGCATAACGTGCATTGGGTGTAGTTAATATCGTGTGGCACTCAACACAATAGAAAGAGCAATTGTTCATCATGTGTGAGGCAATCAAGGCAATCATGTAGCAATTAATGGGATATGGCATATGTGAAGAAATGATATTGTTGCAACCAAACATGTGATAGGACCATGTAATCCAAGAATTGGATGCAACACACAAGGCATATATACCATGATGCATGGAATGGTGAAAGTGACAAGTTAAAGTAAGATCTGTAACATGTGAGAAATCAAGTGGTCCAAGATGAACAATAAGTCTCATGGTGTAAGCAACACAAGTAGTATGATCCTCAATATCCATGGTCAAGAAAGATGTCACCTTGAAGGCGTGTCCTTGTGCATTCTTCACACTGCCGAGGCACAAGAAGGTCCGATGTATAATCGTCATGGGAGAAGGTGGTTCGCTCTCAAGAGCTCGAACGGTCAACTCATGTGAAGTGGAAGTCGAGATGAAGTCCAAGTATCCTACACATGCACACAACAAAACAAAGAACGTATGCGCATGGTAGATAAACACATCATCCATCATGATGGTTCTCCGCTCTTGCACATAACCATTAGTAGCACAAGTGCATGAATAATATGATGCAATAATGGCTATATTCATGGCACTAGGTATATGGTGGAAATAGGCAAGACAAGCATGCTTCACAAGGAATATGTCAAAATCTCCAAACATATGTGAGAATGCTATGGGGGCAATCTCATTAGCAAGACTAAAATCATGGTTGCGCTCAATACATGGAAAATCATCTAGCATGAGAGAGGAAACATATGGAGATATATGACGGCAAGCAATAACAATCATGTGCAAAGCATGTAGATGGTTGTCATCAACTACATGAAATGAGCAAGTATGAATCATCGGTGATGCAACAAGGCAAGCAATCATAGTAATGAAGTCGTGCAAGCTAGTAGTGCGAAGATGCAACATACTAGAGTAAATCATGGAAATCATGTCATGAGAGCAAATAATAGGCATAGACAATGCACATGACATATCACAAGCATGAACACAAAGCAAGATCATAGTATCATCATAGGCATGGGGCACAAAGCAAACATGGCAATAACAAGTGATATCTCCACCAAGCTTGCAAATACAAATACAAGTATGAGAATCAATCATCATGTGTAATGCAAAGCATGGGTCACAAATGCATGGCAAAGGCATAGGAATAAGCATATCATGCAAAGTGAACATGGCAAGATGGTCATAGAATGATATATAATGGACAATAACCCATAGCCAAGTGAGGGCCATGTAGAAGAAATGCGCGAAGTCTTTACACGAAGAGAGCGATGGGAAAGACAATCCATGAGATCCCAAATCATTGTTGCTCTCTAGAGCTCATTTTGTCAACTCGTGGGATTGCGAAGTTGACAAGAATTCATGGGTACCTACACAAAAGAGGCACAAAAAAGAAATTGTGTGTGTGGTAAATGTACACATCATCCAGCATGATGTGTATGTGCACATGAGAATTAGCAAAGATAAGCATAGCTCGAGGAAATTTGATGCATGGTATAAGAACATGTCATCCATCATGAAAGAATAGTTATTGTGTATAACACGATGGGTGATGAGGACATCAATACCATTGTTACACCCACAGCCCCTACTGCTACATATATGGGACCAATTACTAGAGCTCGCGCACACCAATTAAATTATCAGGTACTTTCGTTTCTTGGTAATGATTCTAATGTTCATGAGAATATGATGCTGCCTAAATTGGATACATTTGTTTTGCTTACAAATGAAGGGCCTAGCTTGGAGAAGGATGAACATTGGAGCAAGAACAAGCATGGAGATGATGCCATGCGCAAGGGGAACAAGAACGGAGTTACGAGTGATGATTTCAGGACTTTGAAGCCACCATAATGGGTGCATGAAGCCATGGACGAAATATACAAGATGCCACTTCATAAATTTCGTCCCGAGGCTATTATAGGTGCTGCGTCACCTTTTTATTGGGCCAGGCCCATGTAATTTCGAAATACATAAGTATAGGCTATTTTTAGAGTCCGTATGTGTGGGGAAACAAGAGATAGGGTTGATTTCGGACCCCTCCACCAAGGGCCACGAAATTCCCCCTCTCTTCCTCCATATATACAGCCCTTAGGGCACCGTTTAGACTTCGGGTTTTTGTTTAGATTAAAAGTTCGCCATAGCTGCAACTTCGCGTACTTCGTTTGTGTTCAACGACCAGACAAAGGCGTCACAGAACCCCACCTTGATCAATAAAGCTTTCATCTTATATTCGCAATATCCAGATTGCAATCTTAGTTTCTTGCTTGTTCTTCGTTTGCTCGCAGGAAACAGACCCTCGTGGTCAGGTTGATCGTGCTCCGGCGCGGTCAATAACCTCTCGGAGTTGGTTTAGCGATTGCTAAGGCGCGACGTCCTCGCACGTTCGTAGGCGGATCGTCAAAGTCGACTTCCACCAAAGCGATATCCATCATCTCATCGAAAGACGGGACACCTTTGCCTCTATCAAGTGGTATCAGATTTCCAGGTTGCTCGGTGAGATTTTACAGTTTTTCGTAGTTTAGATCGAGTCTGTTCTTCATACCTATAGTCCACGAAAAAGCCAAAAAAAAATTAGGGTTAGTTCATCCCATCCGAACCAACCTGAGCCTTGCATAATCTTTTCTGTATTTGCTTTGTTGAATTTGCGGTTGCATCATCGTGTCCAGTTGCTGGTCTTAGCGTCTAGTCTTTTAGAGTTTCGAGTTCTGTTCACAGGTTGTCACGTCGCCGCTGCCATATATCACCACCGCATCATCATCGTCGCTGTTGCCATATACCACCACCACATATTCACCGCCAATCCGAATCCATATACGCCACCACATATCCGCCGCCATCACGCCAATCCGAGTTCACCTGCAACATATATCCGCCACCTGTCCGTGTTCCACCAGATTCATCTCCGCCACCAGTCTGAGTTCCACCAGATTCATCTCCGCCACCAGTCCTAGTCCGAGTCCAGTAATTGTTGCATTGTTCTCGATTTCCAGATCACGTGATACTCCAAGTCGTGACAGAGAAGGACTCCCCAACTTCCGAGCCATCCGCGGAAGAAAAACAGTTCCAATTTCAAAAAAAAAACTAAGTCTGGAAAATTCTGGCTAGGCAGTTTTTAGACCATTTGTAGACTTTTTCGAAAAAAATTTGTTGCGGAGCAAAAAAAAAAGAGGAAAAAAAGTGCAAAAAAAAGAGAAATTTTTTCAGAGTGTGCTCCTCCCTTGTTTACGTGCCGCGCCGTGATTTTGTTGGTGTTCTAGGCTCGCGTCTCTAGCACAGTCTAGCCTAGGACCAGCACAATATCGTCGTTGAGCGTTTATTCAACTTTGCATCTCTGAATTGATTATTGCTGACCCTTTTTGCTACCATATTATAAGCCTTCCCAGCTCCACATACATCTACGTCGTGCGTTTGACTCTCCCTGGTAATCGCTCTATCCAAGCTTTGAGAGTTTTGACTACAACGGTTGCCGATCACCGCCTGTTGCTGGGTAAGAACTGGTAAGAATTTGAGTTTTGCTTGACGGATTTGTGACACCCACCACCACCACTTGTTCGTAGTCTGTAGGATCATATTCTTGTGTGTTTCTATTGCTGCTAACCATGCCAGGATCACAAGCCGATGAGATTGACTGGGAGAATTTATCGAACAAGGAGCTTCATGATAAGTTTCAGCAAATGATGACTGAACAGGTGCAAGATGTGCTGAACAATTTTGAAGAGGCCATGGAGAAGATCACTGGCCTTGAGAAGACGTTCGAAACAAAGCTCGATAACAAGTTTAATGAATTGCTCGCGCGTCTTCCACCACCACCACCCGCTGCACCTAATGCACCTCTCCAACAACAACAACAACGACTACCTCCACGTCTCGAAACAGACCTTCGCCGAGCGAGCCGTGTTCCTCTTGCGTTTGGCCAAACTGTTGGTGCTGCTGTTGATACTTCTGTGGCTCCTGCTGCTGATGCGGAGGAGGATGATTATGTGGGAGATTATGAGGATGAGGTTGATCAAAATCAGCACTACGTGCAGCCACCTATACCACCACCAGCAGGTCGACCTCAGGTATATATTCGTAATGGTAGGCCTGCACCACCACCTCAGGTACGAGATGATGTCCATATTCCTAAACTGAAATTGAATATTCCACCATTTGAGGGTAGATATGTTCCTGATATATATCTTACTTGGGAGTTAGAAACTGAACAACGATTTACATGTTTACAATATCCTGAGGAGAGACGAGTTTCTGCTGCTGTTTGTGCTTTCACTAGTTTTGCATGTGTATGGTGGTCTGAACATTGTAGATTATATCCTATTCCAACTACTTGGGCTGCTTTGAAAACTGCTATGCGTACGCGTTGGGTTCCACCATATTATCAACGTGAATTGCTTCAAAAATTGCAGCGTTTAAGACAAGGGAAAAATTCTGTAGAAGAATATTATCAGGAATTACAAACTGGCATGATTAGATGTGATATTGTTGAGGAGAATGAAGCTATGCTTGCACGTTTTCTGGGTGGATTAAATAGAGAGATTCAGACCATTCTAGACTATAAGGAGTATACTAATATCACTCGTTTATTCCATCTTTCTTGTAAAGCTGAACGTGAAGTGCAGGATCGACAAGCATTGGGGCGAACTAACTTTTCTGCAGGCCGACCTTCATCATGGACACCACGTGCATCTTCTACTTCAACTGCACCAGCATCTCCATCCGGTGCCACCTCCAGCCGTGATACAAGAAAACAGGCACAACCACCATTATCTGCCAAGAGCGCACCTGCGGGGCCTGCACAGCGTTCTTCTTCTTCCATGGCATCAACAGGGCACACAAGTGATATTATTTGTCGTCGTTGTAAGGGAGGAGGTCATTATGCGAGAGAATGCAAATCTCCGCGTGTGATGATTGCTACCGCGGATGGTGGATATGAGTCTGCTAGTGACTATGATGAGGAGACTTTGGCTCTTATTACACATGAAGAACACGGTGGAGATGATTCTGATCATGAGACGCAATACATGGCTCCTGAAGACGCTGACAGGTATGAATGTTTAGTTGCTCAACGTGTTTTGAGTGTGCAGATCACACAAGCTGAGCAAAATCAGAGGCACAATTTGTTCCATACCAAGGGAGTTGTGAAGGAACGTTCTGTGCGCGTCATCATAGACGGAGGGAGCTGCAACAACTTGGCTAGCATGGAGATGGTGGAGAAGCTTTCTCTCACCACAAGACCACATCCACATCCTTACTACATCCAATGGTTCAACAACAGCGGCAAGGTTAAGGTAACACGTACTGTTCGTGTGCATTTTAGTATCTCTACATATGGTGATTATGTTGATTGTGATGTGGTACCTATGCAAGCATGTTCCTTATTACTTGGTAGACCATGGCAATTTGATAAAAATTCTGTACACCATGGTAGAAACAATCACTATACTCTTGTTCATAAGGATAAAAATATTACTTTGCTTCCTATGACTCCTGATTCCATTTTGAAAGATGATATTAATAGAGCTAATAAAGCAAAACAAGAGACGAATAAGAGTGAAAATCAGATTGTGGCAAAAGAATTTGAGCAACAAATGAAGCCTAATAATAAACCATCTAGTGTTGCTTCTGAAATTAAATTGAAAAGTGCATGTTTGTTTGCCACCAAATCTGATATTGATGAGCTAGATTTTAGCAAATCTGTTTGCTATGCTTTTGTGTGCAAAGAGGCATTATTTTCATTCGAGGGCGTGCCTTCCTCTTTGCCTCCTGCTGTCACTAACATTTTGCAGGAGTTCGCTGACGTCTTTCCACAAGACGTGCCACCGGGATAACCGCCTATTCGAGGGATTGAGCATCAGATTGACTTAATTCCCGGTGCTTCACTGCCAAACCGTGCACCATACCGTACCAATCCAGAGGAGACGAAGGAGATTATGCGTCAAGTACAAGAGCTTCTCGACAAAGGTTATATACGCGAATCCCTTAGTCCTTGTGCTGTTCCTATTATTCTAGTGCCGAAAAAGGATGGTACATCACGTATGTGTGTTGATTGTAGAGGAATTAATAATATTACAATTCGTTATCGTCATCCTATTCCTAGGCTAGATGATATGCTTGATGAATTGAGTGGCTCTACAATATTCTCCAAAGTTGATTTGCGTAGTGGATACCATCAAATTCGTATGAAATTGGGAGATGAATGGAAAACAGCATTCAAAACTAAGTTTGGATTATATGAGTGGTTAGTCATGCCTTTTGGGTTAACTAATGCACCTAGTACTTTCATGAGATTAATGAATGAAGTTTTACGTGCTTTCATTGGACGATTTGTGGTAGTTTACTTTGATGACATACTGATTTATAGCAAATCTTTGGAAGAACATTTGGAACATTTACGTGCTGTTTTTATTGCTCTACGTGATGCATGTTTGTTTGGTAACCTTGGGAAGTGCACCTTTTGCACCGACCGAGTATCTTTTCTTGGCTATGTTGTTACTCCACAGGGAATTGAAGTTGATAACGCCAAGATTGAAGCTATTGAGAGTTGGCCGCAACCCAAAACGGTCACACAAGTGAGGAGTTTTCTTGGCCTCGCTGGATTCTATAGGCGTTTTGTAAGAGATTTCAGCACCATTGCTGCACCTCTCAATGAGCTTACAAAGAAAGATGTGCCTTTTCTTTGGGGTACCGCACAGGAAGAAGCCTTCTCGGTATTGAAAGATAAGTTGACACATGCTCCTTTACTCCAACTTCCTGATTTTAATAAGACTGTTGAGCTTGAATGTGATGCTAGTGGAATTGGATTAGGCGGTGTGTTATTACAAGATGGCAAACCTGTTGCATACTTTTCTGAAAAATTGAGTGGGCCTAGTCTGAATTATTCTACTTATGATAAAGAATTATATGCTCTTGTTCGGACTTTAGAAACATGGCAACATTATTTATGGCCCAAAGAATTTGTTATACATTCTGATCATGAATCTTTGAAACATATTAAAAGTCAAGCTAAACTGAATCGTAGACATGCTAAATGGGTTGAATTCATTGAGACTTTTCCTTATGTCATTAAACACAAGAAGGGAAAAGAAAATGTTATTGCTGATGCATTGTCTCGCCGCTATACTATGCTTTCACAACTTGACTTCAAAATATTTGGTTTGGAGACCATCAAAGATCAATATGTGCATGATGCTGATTTTAAAGATGTAATGCAGAATTGTAAAGAAGGAAGAATGTGGAACAAGTTCGTCGTTAACGATGGATTTGTGTTTCGTGCTAACAAGCTATGCATTCCAGCTAGCTCCGTTCGTCTTTTGTTGTTGCAGGAGGCGCATGGAGGAGGATTAATGGGACACTTTGGCGTGAAGAATACGGAGGACGTACTTGCTACACATTTCTTTTGGCCAAAGATGAGACGGGATGTTGAGCGTTTTATTGCTCGATGCACTACATGTCAAAAAGCTAAGTCACGACTCAATCCTCATGGTTTATATATGCCTTTGCCTGTACCTAGTGTTCCTTGGGAGGATATATCTATGGACTTTGTTTTAGGTTTACCTCGAACAAAGAAGGGGAGGGATAGCATATTTGTTGTCGTGGATAGATTCTCGAAAATGGCACACTTTATACCATGTCATAAAAGCGATGATGCTGTTAATGTTGCTGATTTGTTCTTTCGTGAAATTATTCGCTTGCATGGTGTGCCAAATACTATTGTTTCAGATCGTGATACTAAATTTCTTAGCCACTTTTGGAGATGTTTATGGCTAAGTTGGGGACTAAACTGCTTTTTAGTACTACTTGTCACCCCCAAACTGATGGACAAACTGAAGTAGTCAATAGAATGTTGTCTACTATGCTTAGGGCTGTTTTGAAGAATAATAAGAAAATGTGGGAGGAATGCTTGCCTCATATTGAATTTGCTTATAATCGTTCATTGCATTCTACTACTAAGATGTGCCCTTTTGAAGTTGTGTATGGTTTCCTACCTCGTGCACCTATTGATTTGTTGCCTCTTCCATCGTCGGAGAAGGTTAATTTTGATGCTAAACAACGTGCTGAATTGATTTTAAAAATGCATGAGTTAACTAAGGAAAACATTGAGCGTATGAATGCTAAATATAAACTTGCTGGAGATAAGGGTAGAAAACATGTTGTGTTTGCACCTGGAGATCTTGTTTGGTTACATTTGCGTAAGGATAGATTTCCTGATTTGCGCAAATCAAAGCTAATGCCACGTGCTGATGGTCCCTTTAAGGTGTTAGAGAAAATAAATGATAATGCATATAAACTTGAGCTGCCTACAGATTTTGGGGTTAGTCCCACTTTTAACATTGCATTTGAAGCCTTATTTGGGTGAGGAAGATGAACTTCCGTCGAGGACGACTTCATTTCAAGAAGGGGAGGATGATGAGGACATCAATACAATTGTTACACCCACAGCCCCTGCTGCTATACATACTGGACCAATTACTAGAGCTCGTGCACGCCAACTAAATTACCAGGTACTTTCGTTTCTTGGTAATGATTCTAATGTTCATGAGAATATGATGCTGCCTAAATTGGATACATTTGTTTTGCTTACAAATGAAGGGCCTAGCTTGGAGAAGGATGAACATTGGAGCAAGAACAAGCATGGAGATGATGGCATGCGCAAGGGGAACAAGAATGGAGTTACAAGTGATGATTTCAGGACTTTGAAGCCACCATAATGGGTGCATGAAGCCTTGGACGAAATATACAAGATGCCACTTCATAAATTTCGTCCTGAGGCTATTTTAGGTGCTGCGTCACCTTATTATTGGGCCAGGCCCATGTAATTTCGAAATACATAAGTATAGGCTATTTTTAGAGTCCGTATGTGTGGGGAAACAAGAGATAGGGTTGATTTCGGACTCCTCCACCAACGGCCACGAAATTCCCCCCTCTTCCTCCATATATACAGCCCTTAGGGCATCGTTTAGACTTTGGGTTTTGTTTAGATTAAAAGTTCGCCATAGCTGCAACTTCGCGTACTTCGTTTGTGTTCAACGACCAGACAAAGGCGTCACAGAACCCCACCTTGATCAATAAAGCTTTCATCTTATATTCGCAATATCCAGATTGCAATCTCAGTTTCTTGCTTGTTCTTCGTTTGCTCGCAGGAAACAGACCCTCGTGGTCAGGTTGATCGTGCTCCGGCGTGGTCAATAACCTCTCGGAGTTGGTTTAGCGATTGCTAAGGCGCGACGTCCTCGCACGTTCGTAGTCGGATCGTCAAAGTCGACTTCCACCAAAGCGATATCCATCATCTCATCGAAAGACGGGACACCTTTGCCTCTATCAAGATGTTTATGGGCTAAGTTGGGGACTAAACTGCTTTTTAGTACTACTTGTCACCCCCAAACTGATGGACAAACTGAAGTAGTCAATAGAACGTTGTCTACTATGCTTAGGGCTGTTTTGAAGAATAATAAGAAAATGTGGGAGGAATGCTTGCCTCATATTGAATTTTCTTATAATCGTTCATTGCATTCTACTACTAAGATGTGCCCTTTTGAAGTTGTGTATGGTTTCCTACCTCGTGCACCTATTGATTTGTTGCCTCTTCCATCTTCGGAGAAGGTTAATTTTGATGCTAAACAACGTGCTGAATTGATTTTAAAAATGCATGAGTTAACTAAGGAAAACATTGAGCGTATGAATGCTAAATATAAACTTGCTGGAGATAAGGGTAGAAAACATGTTGTGTTTGCACCTGGAGATCTTGTTTGGTTACATTTGCGTAAGGATAGATTTCCTGATTTGCGCAAATCAAAGCTAATGCCACTTGCTGATGGTCCCTTTAAGGTGTTAGAGAAAATAAATGATAATGCATATAAACTTGAGCTGCCTGCAGATTTTGGGGTTAGTCCCACTTTTAACATTGCAGATTTGAAGCCTTATTTGGGTGAGGAAGATGAGTTTCCGTCGAGGACGACTTCATTTCAAGAAGGGGAGGATGATGAGGACATCAATACCATTGTTACACCCACAGCCCCTACTGCTACATATATGGGACCAATTACTAGAGCTCGCGCACACCAATTAAATTATCAGGTACTTTCGTTTCTTGGTAATGATTCTAATGTTCATGAGAATATGATGCTGCCTAAATTGGATACATTTGTTTTGCTTACAAATGAAGGGCCTAGCTTGGAGAAGGATGAACATTGGAGCAAGAACAAGCATGGAGATGATGCCATGCGCAAGGGGAACAAGAACGGAGTTACAAGTGATGATTTCAGGACTTTGAAGCCACCATAATGGGTGCCTGAAGCCATGGATGAAATATACAAGATGCCACTTCATAAATTTCGTCCCGAGGCTATTATAGGTGTTGCGTCACCTTTTTATTGGGCCAGGCCCATGTAATTTCGAAATACATAAGTATAGGCTATTTTTAGAGTCCGTATGTGTGGGGAAACAAGAGATAGGGTTGATTTCGGACCCCTCCACCAAGGGCCATGAAATTCCCCCTCTCTTCCTCCATATATACAGCCCTTAGGGCACCGTTTAGACTTTGGGGTTTTGTTTAGATTAAAAGTTCGCCATAGCTGCAACTTCGCGTACTTCGTTTGTGTTCAACGACCAGACAAAGGCGTCACAGAACCCCACCTTGATCAATAAAGCTTTCATCTTATATTCGCAATATCCAGATTGCAATCTTAGTTTCTTGCTTGTTCTTCGTTTGCTCGCAGGAAACAGACCCTCGTGGTCAGGTTGATCGTGCTCCGGTGTGGTCAATAACCTCTCGGAGTTGGTTTAGCGATTGCTAAGGCGCGACGTCCTCGCACGTTCGTAGTCGGATCGTCAAAGTCGACTTCCACCAAAGCGATATCCATCATCTCATTGAAAGACGGGACACCTTTGCCTCTATCAATGGGGATGCAAATTGAGCATACAAGTATACGGATCATGCAATGGATGGGATTGATCAAAATCTCCTAAAATGTATGAGGAAACTGTGGGGTCTCCTCATGTGCAATATTTGAAACATCATATGGAGAAAATGGACAACATCCAAAACAATGCATATCCGAAGCTAGGTGGTCATGGCATGGCATATGAGATAAATGATGCATAGGGAACATATCAATATCATCCCAAGAAAAACAAATGCCTATAACCATAGGCTTGTCATCTATGGCATATGTGCAAATTGGGTTTATTGTAATAGCATATGCATAGTCACTGTGAAGAGATTGCAAATATGACATATGATTGATCTCATGCATAGCATATGACAATTCAAGCAGATTGTCAAACATGATGTGACCGAGAGAATGATCACAAGAAATCCTATGTAACATGACATCACAACTAATAGAGTCGACATGGGAATCATCATACACATCATAAATGGGCAATAAATCATCACATGGGGAAGTTGCACTAGCATGAAGCATGGTAATAGGTTGATCAACATCATGCAAGCAATCAATGTCAAGAATGTCCACTAGTGGGACTAGAGCATCACCGTCACCTATGTTACCATTTCCATTCCACTCAAGTGGTGTAGGTGAGGTGGGAAAGACCAAATGGTGACCATCTTCATCTTGATGGAACCATGTGAGGGGTGCATCATATTCCACCATGGCCATCGTCTTGTCCAAAGGGAGGATGTAGTCGTCGCGAATTGGCACATCATCATATAAGGGACCTAGCACCAAATTAGAAGGCACAATAGAGGTAGAGGTCAAGTCGTTAGAAATCATAATGCCTCACATGCCCTATCAACTACCTCACTCTCTCTATGTGGTGGTTCACTCACTCCCTCAAAATAGGTGCACTCAAACTCACATATGGTGGAGTCACTCATCTCACGTAAGTGATGGGGGTTGTGGCTCTCCTCACATGGGAATTGGGGCAACACATCATGATGTAGGGTAGAACCCGAATCGCCCGATCTTTCACGAAAGGAGCGAATGCCATGATGAATACGAAGAACACGAGGGGAAACACGAGAGAAACACTAAACCAACAAGAAATAGTCACACATATGCTAGATCCTCGAGTACATAAGAGGTCACATGATCCACGGTCAACTAGGGACGATACAAAGGTAGCGGGTCTTCTCCGTGAGGTGGTCTTGAGCTCTTCTCCGCAAGGAGGTCTTGAATCCGAACGGATCTTCTCCGAAGAGGGGCCGCGGTCTCTCTCATGGAGTAGATCTGATGTGGATGAGCAATGCTCTATCTCTAATATGAGCTAAACTAATGCTAACCCTAGCTAGAAGGAATAGGAGGTCTATTTATAGTCTTATTGAAAAAGAGGGGCGAAGGGGTACATGGGCTGCGGCCCAACATGTAACAGCACATGGGCGTCGGGCGTCTGGGAGTCACCGGTCGTCCGGAGGCTCGCGAGGGTCCGGACGTCCGGTGCCTGTTGGACGTCCGTAGATTCGGCTCAGGTTGTCTTCGGTCGGGGTCGGTCGTCCGAGCGCTGGTCGTCTGGGTAGCTTCGGAAATCCGTAGTTTTGGCTCGGTTGTTGGTGTGCCGGACGTCTGGTCTGGGTCGGACGTCCGGAGCCTGGAGATCGTATGACGTCCGGCCCTGGTCGGTCGTCCGGTGCCTGTAGCTTCTTCCACATCTCTTCTTATTCTGATTCTCCTTGCTCCTTAGCTTCTTCATGGCTAGCTCCTTGACACCTGAGTATGCATAATGTCTCCGTTTGTGGTAGTAGCCATGTCTCATGTGGATCGAAGTGAACTTGTGAGAGGAGAGATGTCACCTCGGTTTCGAGAGCTCTTGCACATGCTCGTGTCATGGGTCCGCTAGGCACTTGGTGAGACGATGGTAGGTCCATGGGGATGACCTTGGGATGCTCCGCATCATCTCCCCTCCCTTGGGGAAGATCCGACCTCGGACCAAATTCTTCATCACCATGGTAGGGCGAAAGGTCCTTGACATTGAAGATGTCGCTCACGTTGTACTTGTCGCGCGGGAGGTCGATCTTGTAAGCATTGTTGTTGTAGCGTGCGAGCACCTTGAAGGGTCCATCCGCTCGAGGTAGAAGCTTGGACTTGCGTTCGGCGGGGAAGCAGTCTTTGCGAAGGTGTAGCCACACAAGATCACCAATGTCGAATACCATGGGTTGCTTGTTGATGTTGAGCTTGGTCGCAAGTCGTTGTACTTGGCGCTCGATGGTGTGCCTTCTATCTTCATACACCTTCTTGAGATGGTTCACACGTGCACTTGCGTCCAAATTGATGCGCTCTTGTAGTGGTAGAGGAAGAATGTCCAATGGGGACAATGGGTTGAATCCGTAGACGACCTCGAAGGGGGACTTTCCGGTTGTTGAGTGTCTTGCTCGGTTGTAGGCGAACTCGGCGATAGGTAGACACTCCTTGCACTCCTTGATGTTCTTCTTGATGAGTACGCGAAGTAGAGCAGAGAGTGTGCGGTTGGTCACCTCCATTTGGCCGTCGGTTTGTGGATGATACGCCATGGAGAAGAGTAGCTTGATTCCGAGATTGGCACATAGGGTTTTCCTAAAGTACCTTAGGAACTTGACATCGCGGTCCGAGACGATTGTCTTTGGCACTCCATGTAGACGCAATATTTCCCTACAAAAGAGATTGGAAACATGTGAAGCATCGTCTATCTTGTTGCAAGGAATCAAATGTGCCATTTTAGAGAAACGGTCCACAACGACAAATACCGAATCCTTTCCATTTCTAGTCTGTGACGCCCCGAGACCGATGCGCCAGCTGTCTTCCGGTGTTTCGTTGTTGTTGCCTTGTCATTTGCTTGCGTGCCGCATCTTGCCATGTCATCATGTGCATTGCATCATCATGTTTACAAAACCTGCATTCGTTCGGGTTCCCCCAGTTCCTTCTGTTGTCCGTTCTGAGCCCAGCCACACTTGCACGCGCCCGCGGCATGTCCACAATATTATTTTATAAGTGGCCGGAAAATGTTCTCGGAATGGGATGAAAGTTGGCATGTGGTCTTATTATAGTGTAGATAGACCGGCTGTCAAGTTTCATCGCATTCGGAGTTCGTTTGATAGTCCAACCGTTAAACTATAGCGGCATTATAGCCGGTCTTTTCGTCGGACGTTTTCGGTCTCCGAAAACAGGTGTCGGGCCCTCTCTCTCTCTCTTCTCCCCCTCGCAGTCTCGCCACAGCCCACTTAGTCCATCCTCCTTCCCCTCTTCGCTTTCGGAGTTGTCCGATGCGATCGCACGGTCTGAAACCCTCTCTGGTCAGTGCATCAACCCCCCTCACGTGCACGTCCGAAACTTCCCCGGACCCGGCCTGGGCAGTCGTCGTCGTTGTATCCGGATCATCCCCAAAGATCTACAAAACGTCTCCGTTTTGTTAATTGGACTTCCTAGCATATTTTTTCTCGACCATCCGATTACGATCGGAGGGACAGATTAGCCCCTACCAAAAGAATCCCCTGCTATATATATAGGTCCAACCCTAACTTCTAGGGAGTTTGTCCCATCATTCCTCCTCGCCGCCGCCACAATCAAATCCCACATCGGGATCCTCCCTGATCCCCTCGTCCACCTCCTCCAACCAGCATCGTTTGCCCGATTCCCCTATCACCTCAAGCCACCGAGAGCCTTCCAGCCCCTGCTCTCACGTGCCCCTACCCCGAGCTCCTCTCATGCTCCTCCCTGTTCCCTCGCTCTCGATTGGATCGAGGGGAGGAGCCCCTCGACCCCGCGTCACCGCCAACCTCCGCGCCGGCGAGCGAACTAGCAGCCACCAGATGAGCGTTGGCCTCCTCCCTGTCATTCTTCCTCCTTCCCGTGCTCCTCCTCCTCTCTCATTTCCACTCTCTATGTCCAGGAACTCAGGCAGCGGCCATGGCACCATCCGGTAAGAGCTCTGCCTCGCCTGCGCCAGGTTCCTCTCGCGTCGCCAAGTCCTAGCGCCACTCCATCTGCATCGCGCCCAAGTTCCCCGTCGTCGTTGTTGTCGAGTGCGCTGCGCCCCTGCTTCTTCTGCATCGAGTAGCAGGTCGAGCGCTGCGCTCGCTCGCGTGCATCTGCTGCAAGTGGCCCACCTACTTCCTCTGCAGTCCGGCCGCCTCCTCCTCTGCTTCTGCTTCGAGCAGGAGGTCGACTCCCTCGCCTCGAGCCACGACCGCGTGTCCCTTGCATGCGTTGACCGCGCCCCGGCCCTGTGCCTCGCCTCTGCTGTCTTGGCCTCTCCATCGATCTGGGCTAAGCCCATGGGTGAGCAGCCCCCCTACGCCCCTCTGGTTTTTTCGCCGATTGGGCCAACCAGATTTAGCCCGTAGTGTTTTTTTCCACTGCTGCGAATTTGTCTATTTATCCAGAGGTTATAGTTTTACAGAAAAGCAATTGTTGATCATGCATTTAATAATTCCACAACCGTGCATCAGATTGAAAAACTTAATATATGAAACTTGCTTAGAATTTTGTGTAGATTAATAATTTTCCACTTTCATCCATGTTTAAAATGTTTAAAATGTTGTTTGTTTAAATTTTGCCTATTGCCATGCTAAAATGTTTTAATCCATAACTTAATAACCGTAACTCTGAATTTAATAAACTTTATATGTAATTGGGGTGGAAAAATGCGTAGTTTAACATGGTGCGCTCTTCTTGCATGTTTAACAACCCTAAAATATGGTTTAGGGCAGAACAGTACGAAATCCATAAATATGCATGTGGGGATTTCCGGAATTGTTGTTTGTTTATTTCCGACCTCATTTAAACTTGACTAGATAGTTAGTTTATTTATGCTTCACCTCTTGCCATGTTAATCAACATTTAATATTATTGGGTACATAGACGAGATCGAATTAAACAACTTGAATGTGGTGTTCCGTTAATATTCAACGAGTTGCATATTGAGCTCCACTTATCTTGTAGTTTTGCTTGTGCACTTTGCCATGTCCTGCCTCATTAAACCGGACATGCATCATACTTGGTTGTGCATCATGCCATGATTATGTGATGGTAGTTTACCATGTTGTTTGCTTCTTTCCGGTGTTGCTTCTTCGGGTTAGTCCCGATAACGTCGTGTGTGAGGATCCGTTCGACTACGTCCGTTTGTCTTCTTCATGGACTTGTTCTTCTTCCTTGCGGGATCTCAGGTAAGATGACCATACCCTCGAAATCACTTCTATCTTTGCTTGCTAGTTGCTCGCTCTTTTGCTATGCCTATGCTGCGATACCTACCACTTGCTTATCATGCCTCCCATATTGTTGAACCAAGCCTCTAACCCACCTTGTCCTAGCAAACCGTTGTTTGGCTATGTTACCGCTTTGCTCAGCCCCTCTTATAGCATTGCTAGTTGCAGGTGAAGATTGAAGTTTGTTCCTCATTGGAACATGGAGATGTTGTTCCTTGTTGGAACATGGATATTTGTTGTGATATCACAATATCTCTTATTTAATTAATGCATCTATATACTTGGTAAAGGGTGGAAGGCTCGGCCTTATGCCTGGTGTTTTGTTCCACTCTTGCCGCCCTAGTTTCCGTCATATTGGTGTTATGTTCCTGGATTTTGCGTTCCTTACGCGATTGGGTTATAATGGGTACCCCTTGACAGTTCGCCTTGAATAAAACTCCTCCAGCAATGCCCAACATTGGTTTTACCATTCGCCACCTAGCCTTTTCTTTCCCTTGGGTAGGCCTGCCCAAGGGTCATCTTTATTTTAACCACCTGGGCCAGTGCTCCCCTGAGTGTTGGTCCGACCGAGTAGACTGTGGGGCCACCTCGGGGCAACTTGAGGGTTGGTTTTACTCGTAGGATGTCTCATCTGCGTGTGCCCTGAGAACGAGATATGTGCAGCTCCTATCGGGATTTGTCGGCACATTCGGGCGGGACTTGTTTTACCATTGTCGAGGATGTCTTGTAACCGGGATTCCGAGTCTGATCAGGTCTCCCCGCTAGAAGGAATATCCTTTGTTGACCGTGAGAGCTTGTGATGGGCTAAGTTGGGACACCCCTGCAGGGTTTTGAACTTTTGAAAGTCATGCCCGCGGTTATGGGCAGATGGGAATTTGTTAATGTCCGGTTGTAGAAAACCTGAAGTTGACCTTAATTAAAATACATCAACCGTGTGTGTTACCGTGATGGTCTCTTCTCGGCGCGGTCCGAGAAGTGAACACGGTGTTGGAGTTATGCTTGACGTAGGTTGTTCTAGGATCACTTGTTGATCATAGCTGTTCGACCGTGCTTTTGCCTTCTCTTCTCGCTCTCTTTTGCGTATATGTTAGCCACCAAATATGCTAGTCGCTTGCTGCAGCTCCACCTCATACCTTTTACCTTACCTATAAGCTTGAATAGTCTTGATCGCGAGGGTGTGAGATTGTTGAGTCCCCGTGACTCACAGATACTTCCAAAACCAGCTTGTAGGTGTCGTTGAACCGTGCAGATGACGCAACCAAGCTCAAGGAGGAGCTCGATGAAGATCTTGTCCTTTATGTTGTTCCGTTATCCAGTTGATCAGTAGTGGAGCCCAGTCGGGACGTTCGGGGATCTGTGTAGCATTTGGGGTAGTCTTCTTTTATTTTGGGTTCCGTAGTCGGACCTTGATTGTAACTGGTTGATGTAATGCTTTATTCATGTAATTGTGTGAAGTGGCGATTGTAAGCCAACTATGTATCTTTTTCCCTTATGTATTACATGGGTTGTGTGAAGATTACCTCACTTGCGACATTGCTTTCAATGCGGTTATGCCTCTAAGTCGTGCTTCGACACGTGGGAGATATAGCCGCATCGAGGGCGTTACAAGTTGGTATCAGAGCCAGCCCCGACCTTAGGACCCCCCTACTTGATCGAATCGCTGGCGTTATTGAGTCTAGAAATGTTTTGAGTCATTTAGGAATTATATATATCGGAGAGTTAGGACTTCTTTTTACTCCTCAGTCCCTTCGTCGCTCTTGTGAGGCATCCTGACGTAGAGTTTTGACTCTTCTCTTCTCAAATTTCACTAAAAAAAATTTAGGATCACGCGGGTATCTTGGAATCATTCCGATGGTTTTGTGACGAGAACATTGTTCTTGGTGCCTCCTGTCATTTAGGGGTTGTGGCAGTGTCCCGGGGAGTTGAACTCCGAGGTGTTGTCGTCACAATTTTATCGTTGCAGTTCTGGAATACCTGAGTTTAGTTTCGCCGACATCGAAAATCTCTTTTATGCAGTTGTTGGTGAGATAACCTCGACGCCACCCAGTACTGGGGCGGGAGTTCGGGAGTATCGCCATAACTCGTATAACAGATGCTTTTTCGAAGGTTGAGGTAAACGATTTCCGAAGGTTTCGTGGTTATGTGTTGAAGGATGGATACAGCTGGATGTAGGATTTGCTAGTTTTGGGTGAGATATTATGCTTCCCCTGTATCCCCAACACCTGATTGCATAACTGGGAAAATTTCGGGAGTTTATAAGTGGGATCAAGTAGCTCTTAGGATATCTTTTCGGACAGATGTATGATATGAAATTGGGGTTCGATGTCTAGTGGTCCGCCTATCCACGGTTGGTTTTACAGTGGTCTCGTTGTGTCTTAAAGAGTCCTTGGCTATGCCGACTCGGGGACGCTTCGTATGTCATGTGCACTGCCTTGTACATGATGGTGCTGTACGATCGAGCCCGTGTAGGCCCCAGCACGAAAACTTCGGACGAAATCTCTATCATATGTTTGTTCCGGCTTATTCCGCAAGCCAATCCTTTGTTTTGTTTTGAGTTGTGGTATTCGAGTTGCTTCGAAGTCAAATCTTGATTCCATACCTTCCCCAAATGGTGTTCTCATATTCCTATGTGAATACTAATCCTTCTTGATCATCGAGATTGTCTTGCCAATCCTTTTTCAACCGGTGTGTTTTCTCTTCAAGTGGATCCGATCATTTCAACTTCCGCAAGATCAATTATCACTTCTTCTCAACGGTGTTTGTTTCATCCGTCTCCATGTTGCCTTTGTTTTTCCCGCCCACCCACCCTTTTCCTTCAAGGACTCAGATTTTTGAATCAAGTATCCATTTTATTCATGTGAAGCCTCTCCATTCTTTTCCGTCAATATTCTTATCCGGTGATTCTCATGAAGATCCTAACGGAACCTCAAGTTCATCATTATTCATTCTCTTTCTTCTCCGGTGGGACCAATTCAAGCTTTGTGGTTCATATCCTTTTCCTCGTTTCAAATACCCTCTCATGCCGGTGCACCTCATAATCATTCCATGATCGCTATTCTATTGTTCCGGAGTGCTCAAGGTATCTCGAACATTCGTGTTTCCACTCTACATTCGTTCAAGTTCTTTCGAGGATGTTATCTCATTCAAGCCTTTTAATTCAACCAGTGCAATCTATCTTCCAAGCGACCTTTTCAATGGTGTTTCTTTTGGGTGGGCCCTAACCCACAGGTTTTTTCCCAGGATCTTACCTGACTCTTCTTATTTTCCCGGAGCTATCCTAAATTCTATTGAAGTTTGTCGTAAGAATGAATCATCATCAGTCAAATGTATTTCTCCAAGATTGGTCAAATTCTTTCATCATTGGCTCAACCTTTTCTATTTTCATTCCGGAGGGCATCAACAATTCATGGTGGTGTTTCTCATCATCATTCTCTGCATTTGAAGACCGAAGAAGAATTTTTCCTCCATATCTTGCTCCATTCTCTTCAAGATTCGTCATTCTAGCTTGTTGCCTTCCTCTCATAATTGTTTTCGATTGTGGGAGTTCTTTCACCTATCTGGTGTAATTCAAGAGTCTTATCAGTTTGATTATCTGGAGTCCATCAAATTCAGGTTTATTCATTCTTTCAGTTGTCATTCTCCAATCTTACCGGTGCATCGTTCAAGTGATCTACAATCAGTTTGTGATCCCTTCGTTCTCATGTATCTAGATTGTCTCAAGTATCTTCGTTCTTTTTATAATTCTTCCCGGTGCTTCTTTATCTTTTCTTCAATCGTTTTCAATTCTTACGGTGGTTCGTTTAAGAGTTTTCTCTTCCTTCTTTATCATATCTATTTATTCGTTGTTTCAACTCTTCCGGTGGTTCGTTCAATACCTTCCCAAGTTGGCGCAACATCTATCTTAATCTTTTCTTCGAGAATAAGTAGTATGCCAAATCTGTTGATTGTCATCAATTTAATTGGTGAAGAATACGCATAACGTAATTCTTATTTTGTTCATCCAAGTGATTAATTCCTTATTTCGGAGGTTCATCAAACTCTCGATTCAAGTTGTCCATCTTTCTTTTCCGGAGTTCAAAGTTATTTCAATTATACCATTCCAAAGATTCATCTAATCATTACAAGGATTCACCTTGTGTTTTCAACTTCTCTTGTCTTCCGTTTGATCATTCCTTTGTTTACCGGAGCTCTTCATGAAGGTTCTACATGTTGGTTCATCAAGGATTTAATTCCTTCTCGAAGTGATCATCAAGATTCTTTTTAGAGGAGTTCAAGCATTCTTCATCTTGCTATCCGGAGTGCTTTTCTTTCTACCGTATCATTGGAGGTTGTATTATGTCATTCTTGATAATTTGAGTTCATGTTCCATGATTCACATGTTGTTAAGAATGAGATATTTTTAAATCCATCAATCTCGTCATTGGAGTCATCTAGGGTTATATTTCACCTAAAGTTTTCCCTAAGGATTGTTGCTATTAATGGTGATAATATATGATTCTAGTGCTTCATCTATCCTCCCGGTGAAATAACTTTCTCGTCTCCTTGTCCATATCAATTTAATTCTTCTTCCCGTGAGTAGCAGGTTGTCACCTCATAATCTGAGATGTATTCCATAAGACCATATCAAGCTTATTCTTTTCATTGTTGGTTTTCCAACAACTTCGTTCTAGCATTTGGTCGTAAGTGTGCTCTCTCAAGATCTCATTTCACTCTGTTCATTTCATTTCTTTCTTTCTTTGTTCTGGAGGCATTGTGATGTTGCTCTTTTCTCTCATCATCTCGAATGGTGAGGATCGTGTTCTTTTCGTGCTTACCCATTCAACCGGAGTGTCATGCCCTCTTTTCAAGTTCTTCCCATTTTATCAACCGGAGGGCCGTTTGAAATCGTTCTTACCCATTGTGCCATTCTTTCATTAGTTCCGGAGGCAGTGTGTTGTTGATTTCATCAAGTATCCTCTAGTCTTGTGAAGTTCTAGTTAATTCCTTCCATTTTCAGTCAAAGTGTTGTCCAAATTATATCAGTCTTATTCCTTCTCTATCTTGTTTTAACCGGAGTGTTGTTGATAGAGGCGAGGGTCCCGATCTTTCGATGAGATGATAACTATCGATTTGGTGGAGACGACTTTGACGATCCGACTACAAACGTGCACGACATTGCGCCTTAGCAACCGCTAAACCAATCTCCTGAGGTTACTGACGATGCTGGAAGCACAGTCAGCCTGACCACGAAGGTCTATTCCTGCAAGCAATCGAAGAACGAGCAAGAATATGATAAAGCAATCTGAATATCGCAAATATATATGAAGTATTGATAATGGTGGGGATCTGGAAGCGGTCTTGGTCTGGTCATTGGACACAAACGAAGTACACGAAGTTGCAATGGCTAACTTTTAACTAAACAAATCCCAAGGAAAAAGCTACTAGATGGATCTACTTATATAGGAGCAAGGGGTGGCGGCCAAGGAGGTGGAAGGACGTCCCAAGGCATCCTAAAACTAACCCTAGGTCGTACAAGGCTCATGGGCCCAAGTGGAGATGATGCAACACCTTTGGGCTTGTAGTTTGACTCGAATTCTGCAGCAATGTCAGATTGTTTCGTCCGCAACTCAACGCTCCGGACGAAATTGAAGGTGAATCCAATTGGGATGGAAAGAGCACGAAATCTAGTTTCCAACAAAAAAATAACCACCCAATTCGGAGTCCGTATGAAAAAGTTGTTGGCGTTTTGAGTCAGGTATGTTTGTGCAGTCCGAATCTGAATCCAGAACGTGAGAGACTTGGACTCTATCTTCTCTTGGCCCAAAAGTGACGTGAGAGGACTTTTTGAACACAACCTAAACATCTCCTTTTCCCTTATCTTCATATGTGGATTGTACAAATGTCCCATACACCTGCAATTAGACAAAACACAAAAGTGTGTGAAGTATTTTTGTTCTGGATAACATAAATAGACTATTGAATAGTTTGCATTAGAAATCACCTGACAAATATGCATGTATGCAATATTTTTGGTCGTATCCAAGGTAGTCATGTCCTCATCATCCTCCCCTTTTTGAAAACAAAGCCGTCCTCGACATTGCTTAATCTGAACGTGGCTAACAAAAGAGACAAGGTGTACATGTTGTATATGTATATGTCATCCATTTTAACTTCCCTTGATTTTTGCACATATGTCACATGTATACATGAGTAACTTTCATTGTTCATAAAATCTAAAGCCAAAAAATTATCACAAGAAGTAGAAGGCATGAAAATATTGCAACTCAGTTTGCACATATAAGTGAAGCTCTTATTCACTTCAAAAGATTGGCAATGTTCATCATTAAACCATCCTAACTTCGATGAATAAACCTTACTTGCATCAAATTTACATGCTACAACATGCTTAAATAAGCAAACATGCAATAAGTCATTGGACACAGAATCATCATCAAGATTAGAGGTCATATCAAAATGATTAAACATTGGTTCTTTTGCATCAACAGTTAATTCAATGGGTGCACTCAAAATTGTTGATATTTCAGTTGTTTGATCACATGACGCATTCATGACAGTAAAAAGAGTCTCTAAAATAGGTGGTGTGCTCAAATCAACAGGTAACTCAACACATGATGCATTCAAGTTAACTAGGCATGCTTCATTCTCATGTGAAGTTATATCATCAAGACCTTTACTGTTACCTCGCAGAGATGTAGCTGATGTAGGTACGGACGTTGACAATGTACCATACTCTTGAGATAATATCGCGCTCACAATTCGAGGTGGGGCTGCTCTAGTAGGTGCAATAGTGGAGTAACCAACCGGCGGTGGTGAGCATGAACTGGAATAGTAGTTGTTGTAGTCACCCAATGCATCCTCCTGTATTTGTCTCTCAAAGGTACAAGCACGGACATACATACCAGTAATGCAACGAGGAATATACTGAAATCTTGCCTGAATATCATGGTTCAAACCACCAAAAAATCTATTCATTGTATCATCCTCAGATTCTTCTATGTCACAATGATGCATATAAGATTTGAACTCTTGGTAGTAAGCATGAACAGTGTTACTGCCTTGTTTTAATTGCTCCAATTTGCGACGCAATTCACGACGATAGTAAGGAGGAAAAAATTGTTGTCTCATTACAGCTTTCAAAACTTTCCAAGTTGTGGGTTGGTTATCAATGTTTTTCTTACAATGTACACTCCACCAAACAGAAGCAAAACCAGTAAATGCTCTAATGGTAGCTCGTACTCTCTCAAGTTCAGAAAAATCATGGTGACTAAAAACTTGTTCTACTTCAAGCTCCCAAGCTAGATAAATAGCAGGATTAAATCTACCCTCAAAAGATGGTAAAGAGATAACCTGACCATATGCTTGTGTGTGTTGTCCCAACTCTCGTGATGGTGAAGATGTGTCCATCATCCAAGAACTTCTATCTCTGGAACCTGTCATGATTAGTAGAAACAAGAACCAAAATTCGAGAATAATGTTCCTATGAACTACTAGGATGTGGTTGTAAAGTGCTCACAGTAAAGCAAATATCAATATCTTACAAGTTCTTACCAGGCGGCAGGTGGTGACAGGCAACCAGCGGTGTCAAATAACTCCGAAGATTGTGTAAAACGATTGCCAGGGGAACATACGTATACACGGTGTAGAAATATGTGGAGCTGGGTTGGCTATATATGGTAGCAAAACATTAGCAATAATCAATTCAGAGATGCAATGTTGAATAAACGCTCAACGATGGTACTGTGCTGGTCCTAGGCTAGACCAAACTTGATGAGGACATCAATACAATTGTTACACCCACAGCCCCTGCTGCTATAAATACTGGACCAATTACTAGAGCTCCCGCACGCCAACTAAATTACCAGGTACTTTCGTTTCTTGGTAATGATTCTAATGTTCATGAGAATATGATGCTGCCTAAATTGGATACATTTGTTTTGCTTACAAATGAAGGGCCTAGCTTGGAGAAGGATGAACATTGGATTAAGAACAAGCATGGAGATGATGGCATGCGCAAGGGGAACAAGAACGGAGTTACAAGTGATGATTTCAGGACTTTGAAGCCACCACAATGGGTGCATGAAGCCTTGGACGAAATATACAAGATGCCACTTCATAAATTTCGTCCCGAGGTTATTATAGGTGCTGCGTCACCTTATTATTGGACCAGGCCCATGTAATTTCGAAATACATAAGTATAGGCTATTTTTAGAGTCCGTATGTGTGGGGAAACAAGAGATAGGGTTGATTTCGGACCCCTCCACCAAGGGTCACGAAATTCCCCCCTCTTCCTCCATATATACAGCCCTTAGGGCATCATTTAGACTTTGGGTTTTGTTTAGATTAAAAGTTCGCCATAGCTGCAACTTCGCGTACTTCGTTTGTGTTCAACGACCAGACAAAGGCGTCATAGAACCCCACCTTGATCAATAAAGCTTTCATCTTATATTCGCAATATCCAGATTGCAATCTCAGTTTCTTGCTTGTTCTTTGTTTGCTCGCAGGAAACAGACCCTCGTGGTCAGGTTGATCGTGCTCCGGCGTGGTCAATAACCTCTCGGAGTTGGTTTAGCGATTGCTAAGGCGCGACGTCCTCGCACGTTCGTAGTCGGATCGTCAAAGTCGACTGCCACCAAAGCGATATCCATCATCTCATCGAAAGACGGGACACCTTTGCCTCTATCAAGTGGTATCAGATTTCCAGGTTGCTCGGTGAGATTTTACAGTTTTTCATAGTTTAGATCGAGTCTATTCTTCATACCTACAGTCCACGAAAAAGCCACAAAAAAATTAGGGTTAGTTCATCATATCCGAACCAATCTGAGCCTTTGCATAATCTTTTTAGGGTTTTGCTTTGTTGAATTTGCGGTTGCATCGTCGTGTCTAGTTGCTGGTCTTAGAGTCTAGTCTTTTAGAGTTTCGAGTTCTGGTCATAAGTTGTCACGCCGCCGCCGCACCATCATCATCGCCCCTACCATCTACCACCGCCGCTTATCCGCCACCGCTTCGAATCCGTATCCATATACCACCACCGCTGTAATATACCACCACCGCTGCCATCTACTACCATATATCCACCACCATTCCGAGTTCTTGTCATATTAGGTTTGTTTTCGAGATCCATCTAGATTCCGATTCGTGTTTCCTTGCCGGAGTAGGTTTCGGAAAAAAAAGAGTCCGGAAACCACCCTCCGTTTAGGCCCAAAAATTTTCGAAAACGCATTTTTCAAAAAAATTTCTGGCTATCCTATTTTTAGGTGTTTCTGAGTGTTTTGAGACAGGTGCCATTATAGGAAGTTTTTTTGACCCGTTTCCAGTTTTTGGGTCCGGGCAGTCGAAAAAACGAAAAAAAAATTTGGTCGAAAAAATTTCGTGCCCATCCTGTCAGTTTGACCTAGGAAGAGTTTTGAGACACTCGCCATTATAGTGATTTTTCGCAAAAAAAAAGCAGCGCAAAAAAAACAGCGCAAAAAAAAAGAGCGAAAAAAAAAATCCAGAGTGTGCTTTTCCCTTGTACGTGCCGCGCCGTGAGTTTGTTGGTGTTCTAGGCTCGCGTCTCTAGCACAGTCTAGCCTAGGACCAGCATAGTACCGTCGTTGAGCATTTATTCAACTTTGCATCTCTGAAGTGATTATTGCTGACCCTTTTTGCTACCATATTATAAGCCTTCCCAGCTCCACATACATCTACGTCGTGCGTTTGACTCTCCCTGGTAATCGCTCTATGCAAGCTTTGAGAGTTTTTGACTACAACGGTTGCCGATCACCGCCTGCTGCTGGGTAAGAACTGGTAAGAATTTGAGATTTGCTTGGCGGATTTGTGACACCCACCACCACCTCTTGTTAGTAGTCTGTAGGATCATATTCTTGTGTGTTTCTATTGCTGCTAACCATGCCAGGATCACAAGCCGACGAGACTGATTGGGAGAACATGACGAATAAGGATTTGCATGATAAATTTCAGCAAATGATGAGTGGACAGGTGCAAGATGTGCTAAACAGATTTGAAGAGGCCATGGAGAAGATAGATGGCATGGAGAAGACGTTCGAAACAAAGCTCGATAACAAGTTTAATGAATTGCTCGCGCGTCTTCCACCACCACCACCCGCTGCACCTAACGCACCTCTCCAACAACAACAACAACGACTACCTCCATGTCGCGAAACAGATCTCCACCGAGCGAGCCGTGTTCCTCTTGCGTTTGGCCAAACTGTTGGTGCTGCTGTTGATACTTCTTTGGCTCCTGCTGCTGATGCGGAGGAGGATGATTATGTGGGAGATTACGAGGATGAGGTTGCTCAAAATTAGAACTACGTGCAACCACCTGCACCACAACCACCAGGTCGTCCACATGCAAATAATCACAATGGTAGGGCTTTCCCTCAGGTACGAGATCATGACCATCTTCCTAAACTGAAATTGAATATTCCACCTTTCGAGGGTAGATATGTTCCTGATATATATCTTACTTGGGAGTTAGAAACTGAACAACGATTTACATGTTTACAATATCCCGAGGAGAGACGGATTGCCGCTGCTGTTTGTGCTTTCACTAGTTTTGCATGTGTATGGTGGTCTGAACATTGTAGATTATATCCTATTCCAACTACTTGGGCTGCTTTGAAAACTGCTATGCGTACTCGTTGGGTTCCACCATATTATCAACATGAATTGCTTCAGAAATTACAGCGCTTAAGACAAGGAAAAAATTCTATAGAAGAATATTATCAGGAATTACAAAATGGCATGATTAGATGTGGTATTGTTGAGGAGAATGAAGCTATGCTTGCACGTTTTCTGGGTGGATTAAATAGAGAGATTCAGACCATTCTAGGCTATAAGGAGTATACTAATATCACTCGTTTATTCCATCTTGCTTGTAAAGCTGAACGTGAAGTGCAGGATCGACAAGCATTGGCGCGAACTAACTTTTCTGCAGGCCGACCTTCATCATGGACACCGCGTGCATCTTCTACTTCAACTACACCAGCACCTCAATCAGGTGTCTCCTCCAGTCGTGATACAAGAAAACAGGCACAACCACCATTATCTGCCAAGAGCGCACCTGCTGGCCCTGCATAGAGTTCTGCTTCTTCCATGGCATCAACAGGGCACACAAGTGATATTATTTGTCGTCGTTGTAAGGGAGGAGGTCATTATGTGAGAGAATGCAAATCTCCGCGTGTGATGATTGCTACCGCGGATGGTGGATATGAGTCCGCTAGTGACTATGATGAGGAGACTTTGGCTCTTATTACACGTGAAGAACATGGTGGAGATGATTCTGATCATGAGACGCAATACATGGCTCCTGAAGACGCTGACAGGTATGAATGTTTAGTTGCTCAACGTGTTTTGAGTGTCCAGGTCACACAAGCTGAGCAAAATCAGAGGCACAATTTGTTCCATACCAAGGGAGTTGTGAAACAATATTCTGTGCGCGTCATCATAGATGGAGGGAGCTGCAACAACTTGGCTATCATGGAGATGGTGGAGAAGCTTTCTCTCACCACAAGACCACATCCACATCCTTACTACATCCAATGGTTCAACAACAGCGGCAAGGTTAAGGTAACACGTACTGTTCGTGTGCATTTTAGTATCTCTACATATGCTGATTATGTTGATTGTGATGTGGTACCTATGCAAGCATGTTCCTTATTACTTGGTAGACCATGGCAATTTGATAAAAATTCTATACACCATGGTCGAAACAATCACTATACTCTTGTTCATAATGATAAAAATATTACTTTGCTTCCTATGACTCCTGATTCCATTTTGAAAGATGATATTAATAGAGCTAATAAAGCAAAACAGGAGACGAATAAGAGTGAAAATCAGATTGTGGCAAAAGAATTTGAGCAACAAATGAAGCCTAATAATAAACCATCTAGTGTTGCTTCTGAAATTGAATTGAAAAGTGCATGTTTATTTGCCACCAAATCTGATATTGATGAGCTAGATTTCAGCAAATCTGTTTGCTATGCTTTTGTGTGCAAAGAGGCATTATTTTCATTCGAGGACGTGCCTTCCTCTTTGCCTCCTGCTGTCACTAACATTTTGCAGGAGTTCGCTGACGTCTTTCCACAAGATGTGCCACCGGGATTACCGCCTATTCGAGGGATTGAGCATCAGATTGACTTAATTCCTGGTGCTTCACTGCCAAACCATGCACAATAACGTACCAATCCAGAGGAGACGAAGGAGATTATGCGTCAAGTACAAGAGCTTCTCGACAAAGCTTATATACGCGAATCCCTTAGTCCTTGTGCTGTTCCTATTATTCTAGTGCCGAAAAAGGATGGTACATCACGTATGTGTGTTGATTGTAGAGGCATTAATAATATTACTATTCGTTATCGTCATCCTATTCCTAGGCTAGATGATATGCTTGATGAATTGAGTGGCTCTACAATATTCTCCAAAGTTGATTTGCGTAGTGGATACCATCAAATTCGTATGAAATTGGGAGATGAATGGAAAACAGCATTCAAAACTAAGTTTGGATTATATGAGTGGTTAGTCATGCCTTTTGGGTTAACTAATGCACCTAGTACTTTCATGAGTTTAATGAATGAAGTTTTACGTGCTTTCATTGGACGATTTGTGGTAGTTTACTTTGATGACATACTGATTTATAGCAGATCTTTGGAAGAACATTTGGAACATTTACGTGCTGTTTTTATTGCTCTACGTGATGCAAGTTTGTTTGGTAACCTTGGGAAGTGCACCTTTTGCACCGACCGAGTATCTTTTCTTGGCTATGTTGTTACTCCACAGGGAATTGAAGTTGATAAAGCCAAGATTGAAGCTATTGAGAGTTGGCCGCAACCCAAAACGGTCACACAAGTGAGGAGTTTTCTTGGCCTCGCTGGATTCTATAGGCGTTTTGTGAGAGATTTCAGCACCATTGCTGCACCTCTCAATGAGCTTACAAAGAAAGACGTGCCTTTTCTTTGGGGTACCGCACAGGAAGAAGCCTTCTCGGTATTGAAAGATAAGTTGACACATGCTCCTTTACTCCAACTTCCTGATTTTAATAAGACTTTTGAGCTTGAATGTGATGCTAGTGGAATTGGATTAGGCGGTGTGTTATTACAAGATGGCAAACCTGTTGCATACTTTTCTGAAAAATTGAGTGGGCCTAGTCTGAATTATTCTACTTATGATAAAGAATTATATGCTCTTGTTCGGACTTTAGAAACATGGCAACATTATTTATGGCCCAAAGAATTTGTTATACATTCTGATCATGAATCTTTGAAACATATTAAAAGTCAAGCTAAACTGAACCGTAGACATGCTAAATGGGTTGAATTCATTGAGACTTTTCCTTATGTCATTAAACACAAGAAGGGAAAAGAAAATGTTATTGCTGATGCATTGTCTCGCCGCTATACTATGCTTTCACAACTTGACTTCAAAATATTTGGTTTGGAGACCATCAAAGATCAATATGTGCATGATGCTGATTTTAAAGATGTAATGCAGAATTGTAAAGAAGGAAGAATGTGGAACAAGTTCGTCGTTAACGATGGATTTATGTTTCGTGCTAACAAGCTATGCATTCCAGCTAGCTCCGTTCGTCTTTTGTTGTTGCAGGAGGCGCATGGAGGAGGATTAATGGGACACTTTGGCGTGAAGAAGACGGAGGACGTACTTGCTACACATTTCTTTTGGCCAAAGATGAGACGGGATGTTGAGCGTTTTATTGCTCGCTGCACTACATGTCAAAAAGCTAAGTCACGACTCAATCCTCATGGTTTTTATATGCCTTTGCCTGTACCTAGTGTTCCTTGGGAGGATATATCTATGGACTTTGTTTTAGGTTTACCTCGAACAAAGAAGGGGAGGGATAGCATATTTGTTGTCGTGGATAGATTCTCGAAAATGGCACACTTTATACCATGTCATAAAAGCGATGATGCTGTTAATGTTGCTGATTTGTTCTTTCGTGAAATTATTCGCTTGCATGGTGTGCCAAATACTATTGTTTCAGATCGTGATACTAAATTTCTTAGCCACTTTTGGAGATGTTTATGGGCTAAGTTGGGGACTAAACTGCTTTTTAGTACTACTTGTCACCCCCAAAATGATGGACAAACTGAAGTAGTCAATAGAACGTTGTCTACTATGCTTAGGGCTGTTTTGAAGAATAATAAGAAAATGTGGGAGGAATGCTTGCCTCATATTGAATTTGCTTATAATCGTTCATTGCATTCTACTACTAAGATGTGCTCTTTTGAAGTTGTGTATGGTTTCCTACCTCGTGCACCTATTGATTTGTTGCCTCTTCCATCTTCGGAGAAGGTTAATTTTGATGCTAAACAACGTGCTGAATTGATTTTAAAAATGCATGAGTTAACTAAGGAAAACATTGAGCGTATGAATGCTAAATATAAACTTGCTGGAGATAAGGGTAGAAAACATGTTGTGTTTGCACCTGGAGATCTTGTTTGGTTACATTTGCGTAAGGATAGATTTCCTGATTTGCGCAAATCAAAGCTAATGCCACGTGCTGATGGTCCCTTTAAGGTGTTAGAGAAAATAAATGATAATGCATATAAACTTGAGCTGCCTGCAGATTTTGGGGTTAGTCCCACTTTTAACATTGCAGATTTGAAGCCTTATTTGGGTGAGGAAGATGAGTTTCCGTCGAGGACGACTTCACTTCAAGAAGGGGAGGATGATGAGGACATCAATACCATTGTTACACCCACAGCCCCTACTGCTACATATACGGGACCAATTACTAGAGCTCGCGCACGCCAATTAAATTATCAGGTACTTTCGTTTCTTGGTAATGATTCTAATGTTCATGAGAATATGATGCTGCCTAAATTGGATACATTTGTTTTGCTTACAAATGAAGGGCCTAGCTTGGAGAAGGATGAACATTGGCGCAAGAACAAGCATGGAGATGATGGCATGCGCAAGGGGAACAAGAACGGAGTTACAAGTGATGATTTCAGGACTTTGAAGCCACCATAATGGGCGCATGAAGCCTTGGACGAAATATACAAGATGCCACTTCATAAATTTCGTCCCGAGGTTATTATAGGTGCCGCGTCACCTTATTATTGGGCCAGGCCCATGTAATTTCGAAATACATAAGTATAGGCTATTTTTAGAGTCCGTATGTGTGGGGAAACAAGAGATAGGGTTGATTTCAGACCCCTCCACCAAGGGCCACGAAATTCCCCCCTCTTCCTCCATATATACAGCCCTTAGGGCATCGTTTAGACTTTGGGTTTTGTTTAGATTAAAAGTTCGCCATAGCTGCAACTTCGCGTACTTCGTTTGTGTTCAACGACCAGACAAAGGCGTCACAGAACCCCACCTTGATCAATAAAGCTTTCATCTTATATTCGCAATATCCAGATTGCAATCTCAGTTTCTTGCTTGTTCTTCGTTTGCTCGCAGGAAACAGACCCTCGTGGTCAGGTTGATCGTGCTCCGGCGTGGTCAATAACCTCTCGGAGTTGGTTTAGCGATTGCTAAGGCGCGACGTCCTCGCACGTTCGTAGTCGGATCGTCAAAGTCGACTTCCACCAAAGCGATATCCATCATCTCATCGAAAGACGGGACACCTTTGCCTCTATCAAGATGTTTATGGGCTAAGTTGGGGACTAAACTGCTTTTTAGTACTACTTGTCACCCCCAAACTGATGGACAAACTGAAGTAGTCAATAGAACGTTGTCTACTATGCTTAGGGCTGTTTTGAAGAATAATAAGAAAATGTGGGAGGAATGCTTGCCTCATATTGAATTTTCTTATAATCGTTCATTGCATTCTACTACTAAGATGTGCCCTTTTGAAGTTGTGTATGGTTTCCTACCTCGTGCACCTATTGATTTGTTGCCTCTTCCATCTTCGGAGAAGGTTAATTTTGATGCTAAACAACGTGCTGAATTGATTTTAAAAATGCATGAGTTAACTAAGGAAAACATTGAGCGTATGAATGCTAAATATAAACTTGCTGGAGATAAGGGTAGAAAACATGTTGTGTTTGCACCTGGAGATCTTGTTTGGTTACATTTGCGTAAGGATAGATTTCCGGATTTGCGCAAATCAAAGTTAATGCCACGTGTTGATGGTCCCTTTAAGGTGTTAGAGAAAAAAAATGATAATGCATATAAACTTGAGCTGCCTGCAGATTTTGGGGTTAGTCCCACTTTTAACATTGTAGATTTGAAGCCTTATTTGGGTGAGGAAGATGAACTTCCGTCGAGGACGACTTTATTTCAAGAAGGGGAGGATGATGAGGACATCAATACAATTGTTACACCCACAGCCCATGCTGCTATAAATACTGGACCAATTACTAGAGCTCGCGCACGCCAACTAAATTACCAGGTACTTTCGTTTCTTGGTAACGATTCTAATGTTCATGAGAATATGATGCTGCCTAAATTGGATACATTTGTTTTGCTTTCAAATGAAGGGCCTAGCTTGGAGAAGGATGAACATTGGATTAAGAACAAGCATGGAGATGATGGCATGCGCAAGGGGAACAAGAACGGAGTTACAAGTGATGATTTCAGGACTTTGAAGCCACCATAATGGGTGCATGAAGCCTTGGACGAAATATACAAGATGCCACTTCATAAATTTCGTCCCGAGGCTATTATAGGTGCTGCGTCACCTTATTATTGGGCCAGGCCCATGTAATTTCGAAATACATAAGTATAGGCTATTTTTAGAGTCCGTATGTGTGGGGAAACAAGAGATAGGGTTGATTTCGGACCCCTCCACCAAGGGTCACGAAATTCCCCCCTCTTCCTCCATATATACAGCCCTTAGGGCATCGTTTAGACTTTGGGTTTTGTTTAGATTAAAGTTCGCCATAGCTGCAACTTCGCGTACTTCGTTTGTGTTCAACGACCAGACAAAGGTGTCACAGAACCCCACCTTGATCAATAAAGCTTTCATCTTATATTCGCAATATCCAGATTGCAATCTTAGTTTCTTGCTTGTTCTTCGTTTGCTCGCAGGAAACAGACCCTCGTGCTCAGGTTGATCATGTTCCGGCGTGGTCAATAACCTCTCGGAGTTGGTTTAGCGATTGCTAAGGCGCGACGTCCTCGCACGTTCGTAGTCGGATCGTCAAAGTCGACTTCCACCAAAGCGATATCAATCATCTCATCGAAAGACGGGACACCTTTGCCTCTATCAGTTCTGAGCCCATCCACACTTGCATGCGCCCGCGGCATGTCCAAAATATTATTTTATAAGTGGCTGGAAAATGTTCTCGGAATGGGATGAAAGTTGGCATGTGGTCTTATTATAGTGTAGATAGACTGCCTGTCAAGTTTCATCGCATTCGGAGTTCGTTTGATAGTCCAACCGTTAAACTATAGCGGCATTATAGCCGGTCTTTTCGTCGGACGTTTTTGGTCTCCGGAAACAGAAGTCGGACCCTCTCTCTCTCTTCTCCCCCTCGCAGTCTCGCCACAGCCCACCTAGTCCATCCTCATTCCCCTCTTCGCTTCCGGAGTTGTCCGATGCGATCGCACGGTCCGAAACCCTCTCTGCTCAGTGCATCATCCCCATCACGTGCGCGTCTGAAACTTCCCCGAACCCGACCCAGGCAGTCGTCACCGTTGTGTCCGGATCATCCCCAAACATCTACAAAACGACTCCGTTTTGTTAATTGGACTTCCAAGCATATTTTTTCTCGACCGTCCGATTACGATCGGAGGGACGCATTAGCCCCTACCAAAAGAATCCCCTGCTATATATATAGGTCCAACCCTAACTCCTAGGGAGTTTGTCCCATCATTCCTCCTCGCCGCCGCCACAATCAAATCCCACATCGGGATCCTCTCTGATCCCCTCGTCCACCTCCTCCAACTAGCACCGTTCGCCCGATTCCCCTATCACCTCAAGCCACCGAGAGCCTTCCAGCCCCTGCTCTCGCGTGCCCCTACCCCGAGCTCCTCTCGTGCTCCTCCCTGCTCCCTCGCTCTCGATTGGATCGAGGGGAGGAGCCCCTCGACCCCGCGTCACCGCCAACCTCTGCGCCGGTGAGCGAACCAGCAGCCACCAGATGAGCGCCAACCTCCTCCCTGTCATTCTTCCTCCTTCCCGTGCTCCTCCTCCTCTCTCATTTCCACTCTCTCTGTCCAGGAACTCAGGCAGCGGCCATGGCACCATCCGGCAGGAGCTCTGCCTCGCCTGCGCCCGGTTCCTCTTGCGCCGTCGCCTTGCGACGCCCTGCCCATGCCAAGTCCCAGCGCCGCTCCATCTGCATCGCGCCCAAGTTCCCCGGCGTCGTTATTGTCCAGTGCGCTGCGCCCCTACTTCTTCTGCATCGAGCAGCAGGTCGGGCGCTGCGCTCGCTCGCGTGCATCTGCTGCAAGTGGCCCGCCTACTTCCTCTGCAGTCCGGCCGCCTCCTCCTCTGCTTCTGCTTCGAGCATGAGGTCGACTCCCTCGCCTCGAGCCACGACCACGTGTCCCTTGCGTGCGTTGACCGCGCCCCGGCCCAGTGCCTCGCCTCTGCTGTCTTGGCCTCTCCATCGATCTGGGCTAAGCCCATGGGTGAGCAGCCCCCAGCGCCCCTCTGGTTTTTTTTTTTGCCGATTGGGCCAACCAGATTCAGCCCATAGTGTTTTTTTCCACTGCTGCGAATTTGTCTATTTATCCAGAGGTTACAGTTTTACAGAAAAGCCCTAGTTGATCATGCATTTAATAATTCCACAACCATGCATCGGATTGAAAAACATAATATATGAAACTTGCTTAGAATTTTGTGTAGATTAATAATTTGCCACTTTCATCCATGTTTAAAATGTTGTTTGTTTAAATTTTGCCTATTGCCATGCTAAAATATTTTATTCCATAACTTAATAACCGTAACTCCGAATTTAATAAACTTTATATGTAATTGGGGTGAAAAAATGCATAGTTTAACATGGTGCGCTCTTCTTGCATGTTTAACAACCCTAAAATATGGTTTAGGGCAGAACAGTACCAAATCCATAAATATGCATGTGGGGATTTCTGGAATTGTTGTTTGTTTATTTCCGACCTCATTTAAACTTGACTAAATAGTTAGTTTATTTATGCTTCACCTCTTGCGAAGTTAATCAACATTTAATATTATTGGGTATATAAACGAGATCGAATTAAAAAACTTGAATGTGGTGTTCCGTCAATATGCAACGAGTTGCATATTGAGCTCCACTTAACTTGTAGTTTTGCTTGTGCACTTTGCCATGACATGCTTCATTAAACCGGACATGCATCATACTTGGTTGTGTATCATGCCATGATTATGTGATGGTTGTTTACCATGTTGTTTGCTTCTTTCCGGTGTTGCTTCTTCGGGTTAGTTCCGATAACGTCGTGTGTGTGAGGATCCGTTCGACTACGTCCTTTTGTCTTCTTCATGGACTTGTTCTTCTTCCTTGCGGGATCTCAGGCAAGATGACCATACCCTCGAAATCACTTCTATCTTTGCTTGCTAGTTGCTCGCTCTTTTGCTATGCCTATGCTGCGATACCTACCACTTGCTTATCATGCCTCCCATATTGTTGAACCAAGCCTCTAACCCACCTTGTCCTAGCAAACCGTTGTTTGGCTATGTTACCGCTTTGCTCAGCCCCTCTTATAGCATTGCTAGTTGCAGGTGAAGATTGAAGTTTGTTCCTTGTTGGAACATGGAGATGTTGTTCCTTGTTGGAACATGGATATTTGTTGGGATATCACAATATATCTTATTTAATTAATGCATCTATATACTTGGTAAAGGGTGGAAGGCTCGGCCTTATGCCTAGTGTTTTGTTCCACTCTTGGCGCCCTAGTTTTCGTCATATCGGTGTTATGTTCCCGGATTTTGCGTTCCTTACGCGGTTGGGTTATAATGGGAACCCCTTGACAGTTTGCCTTGAATAAAACTCCTCCAGCAATGCCCAACATTGGTTTTACCATTCGCCACCTAGCCTTTTCTTTCTCTTGGGTAGGCCTGCCCAAGGGTCATCTTTATTTTAACCCCCTGGGCCAGTGCTCCCCTGAGTGTTGGTCCGACCGAGTAGACTGCGGGGCCACCTCGGGGCAACTTGAGGGTTGGTTTTACTCGTAGGATGTCTCATCTGAGTGTGCCCCGAGAACGAGATATGTGCAGCTCCTATCGGGATTTGTCGGCACATTCGGGCGGTGTTTCTGGACTTGTTTTACCATTGTCGAGGATGTCTTGTAACCGGGATTCCGAGTCTGATCGGGTCTTCCCGCTAGAAGAAATATCCTTCGTTGATCGTGAGAGCTTGTGATGGGCAAAGTTGGGACACCCCTGTAGGGTTTTGAACTTTTGAAATTCATGCCCGCGGTTATGGGCAGATGGGAATTTGTTAATGTCCAGTTGTAGAAAACCTGAAGTTGACCTTAATTAAAATACATCAACCGCGTGTGTTACCGTGATGGTCCCTTCTCAGCGGGGTCCGAGAAGTGAACATGGTGTTGGAGTTATGCTTGACGTAGGTTGTTCTAGGATCACTTCTTGATCATAGATGTTCGACCGTGCTTTTGCCTTCTCTTCTCGCTCTCTTTTGCGTATATGTTAGCCACCAAATATGCTAGTCGCTTGCTGCAGCTCCACCTCATACCTTTTACCTTACCTATAAGCTTAAATAGTCTTGATCGCGAGGGTGTGAGATTGCTGAGTCCCCGTGACTCACAGATACTTCCAAAACCAGCTTGCAGGTGCCTTTGAACCGTGCAGATGATGCAACCAAGCTCAAGGAGGAGCTCGATGAAGATCTTGTCCTTTATGTTGTTCCGTTATCCAGTTGATCAGTAGTGGAGCCCAGTCGGGACGATCGGGGATCTGTGTAGCATTTGGGGTAGTCTTCTTTTATTTTGGGTTCCATAGTCGGACCTTGATTGTAACTGGTTGATGTAATGCTTTATTCATGTAATTGTGTGAAGTGGCGATTGTAAGCCAACTATGTATCTTTTTCCCTTATGTATTACATGGGTTGTGTGAAGATTACCTCACTTGCGACATTGCTTTCAATGCGGTTATGCCTCTAAGTCGTGCTTCGACACGTGGGAGATATAGCCGCATCGAGGGAGTTACATAGTCCTAGGCAATCCAAGTACAAAATCCATGCTAATGTCTTCCCATGGTTGATATGGAATTGGGAGAGGCATGTAAAGGCCATGGGATTGAGCTTTAGACTTAGCTTTGCGACATGTAGAGCATCGGTTGGTGAAGTGGTTGACGTCACAAAACATCTTGGGCCAATAGTAGTTCTTGGGGAGCGTAGCGAAAGTCTTGTCGCGTCCAAAATGTCCCGGTAGTCCTCCTCCATGAGATTCTTGCAAAAGCAACAACGAAGAGAAGACTCGGGGATGCAAAGCTTGTTAGCTCTCATAAGATATCCATCTTTGATGTAATAGCATTCCCAAGAGGTGTAAGTCAAACACTTGCCATAAGGAGTAGCAAAAGTAGGATCATGCTCATACAAGTCTTTTATGTGCTCAAAGCCAATGACATCCAATTCAAGTTGAGTAACAAGCATGCATAGGCGGGAAAGGGCATCCGCCACAATATTTTCCTTACCTTTAATGTACTTGATGACATAAGGAAAGGATTCAATAAATTCACTCCATTTAGCATGACGCTTGTTCAACTTGGTTTGGCCCTTAAGGTACTTGATGTAGGGTGGAACCCTAAGTGGCCGATCTTTCATGAAAGGAGCGGATCCCGCGAAGAACACTAAGAACACGAGGGGAAACACGAGAGAATCACTCAAACCAACAAGATTTAGTCACACATGTGCTAGATCCTCGAAACACAAAGAGATACACGATCCAAATCCAACAAAGGACGATACATAGGGTAACCGGTTCTTCTCCGTAAGGAGGTCTTGAATCCACGAGGGGTGTTCCCGTGAGGGGTCTTGAATCCAAGATGGATCTTCTCCGAAGAGGGGCCATGGTCTCTCTCGTGGAGTAGATCCGTAATGGATGAGCAAAGCTCTATCTCTAATGAGCTACTACTTTGCTGCCCTAGCAAGGAGGTGGAGGTGGTCTATTTATAGTCTTAGCCACAAAGGGGTAAGTGGGAGAGGGGTACAAGGCCAAAGGCCCGTGGCTGCACAAGGCATGTACCGGACGACCGGTGGGGGTCAGACATCCGGTGGCTCAGGACGGTCCGGACGTCCGGCGCATGTCGGATGCCCGTTAATTCTTCTCGGGTGTAGTGGCACCGGTCGTGTGGGTGCTGGGACTCGTCGGACGTCCGCAGGTTGTTGGTCGTCCGGCCCCTGTAGATCTCCTGGCTGGTCCTGGCGTGGTCGCGTCGGATGTCCGGTGGACGTTGGTCGTCCGGGCGTTGTAGAGTGCCGGACGTCCGGTGGCTTCTGGTCGTCCGGTCGCTGTAGACTCCGCAACACCTTCTTCCGTCTTCGCTTCCAAGCTTCCCTCGCGGATGGTGTACTTGTACACTTGCGCTCGCACTCCTCCTCGTCGTCCATACCGTTCCGACAATACCTATGCATGCACACGAGTGGAGTGTCATGTAGTATACCATCCTCGAAGGGGTCAAGTGAGCACGTGTAAAGGAGATGATTCACCTTTGTGTGTGTGAAGTAGATGTCGCACGTGTCACTTGCCGAATGGACTCTTGACATGGTGATGTCCTTAGGATGTTTCGCATCATCTCCCCTCCCTTGGGAAAGATCCAACCTTGGATCGAAATCCAAATCACCATTGGAAAGAGATGGCGTCGCCGTGTAGGAGTGGTCGATCACCAAGTTCTCGTCATCTTGAAGCTCGAAATTTGCATTCTCCAATGTCGCACCATCTTGGGATTCCTTCAAAAGGAGCAAAGACAACAAACACTTGGAAAAACAAATGTGGTTAGCGTTAGTGCAAAACCAAGCATTCAAGAGGTGATTCACCAAACAAGTGTCGTCATCATGCAAAGCATATGGTTTGACAAAGGATTGTGACATGGCATATAAGCACATAAATTGGGCACAAGCAAAGATATCATGGGGACAAGCATGCAAATGTGAGGTAGTGATGCAAATATGTTGGACACGTGAATAAGCATCTACCTCAAGATCATAGCAAACATGGGCAAAGCGCTCATTGAGAGGTCTATGGTAGGCATAGGAACCATTCACAACACCGAACGGAATGAAATTTCTAAACACATGGGTCAAGTGCAAGACAATCCAAGCATAACGTGCATAGGGTGTAGTGAATATAGTATGGCACTCAACACAATAGAATGACAATTGTTCATCATGTGTGAGGCAATCAAGGCAAGCATGTAGAAATCGATGGGACATGGCATATGTGAAGAAATGACATTGTTGCAACCAAACATGTGATAGGACCATGTAATCCAAGAATTGGATGCAACACACAAGGCATATATATCATGATTCATGGAATGGTGAAAGTGACAAGTCGAAGCAAGATCTCTAACATGTGTGCTATCAAGTGGTCCAAGATGAACAATAAGTCTCATGGTGCAAGCAATACAAGTAGTATGATCCTCGATATCCATGCTCAAGAAAGACGTCACCTTGAAGGCGTGTCCTTGTGCGCTCTTCACAATGCCGAAACACAAGCAAGTGCGATATAGAATTGTCGTGGTAGAAGGTGGTTCGCTCTCAAGAGCTCGAACGGTCAACTCACGTGAAGTGGAAATCGAGACGAAGTCCAAGTATCCTACACATGCACACAACAAAACAAAGAACGTATGCGCATGGTAGATAAACACATCATCCATCATGATGGTTCTCTTCTCTTGCACATAACCATTAGAAGCACATGTGCATGAACAATATGATGCAACAATGGCAATATTCATGGCACGAGGTATATGGTGCAAAGAAGGAAGACAAGCATGCTTCACAAAAAATATGTCAAAATCTCTAAATATAGGTGAGAATGCTATGGGGGAAATCTCATGAGCAAGATTAGAATCATTGTTGCACTCAATACATGGCAAATTGTCTAGCATGAGAGAGGCAACACATGGAGATATATGACAAGAAGCAATAACAATCATGTGCAAAGCATGTAGATGGGTGTCATTAACCGCATGAAATGAGCAAGTATGAATCATTTGTGATGCAACATAAGCAAGCATAGTGATCAAGTCGTGCAAGCTAGTAGTGCGAGGATGCAACATACTAGAGGAAATCATGGCAATCATGTCATGTGAGCAAATAATAAACATAGACAATGCACATGACATATCGCAAGTACGAACACAAAGCAAGATGAAAGTATCATGATAGGCATGGGGCACAAAGCAAACATGGCAATAACAAGCAATATCTGGACTAAGCTTACAAATACACATACAAGTATGAGAATCAATCATCATGTGTAATGCAAAGCATGGGTTACAAATGCATGGCAAAAGCATAGGAATGAGCATATAATGCAAAGTGAACATGGAAAGATGGGCAAAGGATATATAATGGACAACAACCCATAGCCAAGTGAGGGCAATGTAGAAGAAATGCGTGAAGTGATAGAGGCGGAGGTGTCCCGTCTTTCGATGAGATGATGGATTTCGCTTTGGTGGAAGTCGACTTTGACGATCCGACTACGAACGTGCGAGGACGTCGCGCCTTAGCAATCGCTAAACCAACTCCGAGAGGTTATTGACCATGCCGGAGCACGATCAACCTGACCACGAGGGTCTGTTTCCTGCGAGCAAACGAAGAACAAGCAAGAAACTGAGATTGCAATCTGGATATTGCGAATATAAGATGAAAGCTTTATTGATCAAGGTGGGGTTCTGTGACGCCTTTGTCTGGTCGTTGAACACAAACGAAGTACGCGAAGTTGCAGCTATGGCGAACTTTTAATCTAAACAAAACCCGAAGTCTAAACGATGCCCTAAGGGCTGTATATATGGAGGAAGAGGGGGGAATTTCGTGGCCCTTGGTGGAGGGGTCCGAAATCAACCCTATCTCTTGTTTCCCCACACATACGGACTCTAAAAATAGCCTATACTTATGTATGTCGAAATTACATGGGCCTGGCCCAATAATAAGGTGTCGCAGCACCTAAAATAGCCTCGGGACGAAATTTATGAAGTGGCATCTTGTATATTTCGTCCAAGGCTTCATGCACCCATTATGGTGGCTTCAAAGTCCTGAAATCATCACTTGTAACTCCATTCTTGTTTCCCTTGCGCATGCCATCATCTCCATGCTTGTTCTTGCTCCAATGTTCATCCTTCTCCAAGCTAGGCCCTGGTAATTTAGTTGGCGTGCACGAGCTCTAGTAATTGGTCCAGTATGTATAGCAGCAGGGGCTGTGGGTGTAACAATTGTATTGATGTCCTCATCATCCTCCCCTTCTTGAAATGAAGTCATCCTCGACGGAAGTTCATCTTCCTCACCCAAATAAGGCTTCAAATCTGCAATGTTAAAAGTGGGACTAACCCCAAAATCTGCAGGCAACTCAAGTTTATATGCATTATCATTTATTTTCTCTAACACCTTAAAGGGACCATCAGCACGTGGCATTAACTTTGATTTGCGCAAATCAGGAAATCTATCCTTACGCAAATGTAACCAAACAAGATCTCCAGGTGCAAACACAACATGTTTTCTACCCTTATCTCCAGCAAGTTTATATTTAGCATTCATGCGCTCAATGTTTTCCTTAGTTAACTCATGCATTTTTAAAATCAATTCAGCACGTTGTTTAGCATCAAAATTAACCTTCTCCGAAGATGGAAGAGGCAATAAATCAATAGGTGCAGGAGGTAGGAAACCATACACAACTTCAAAAGGGCACATCTTAGTAGTAGAATGCAATGAACGATTATAAGCAAATTCAATATGAGGCAAGCATTCCTCCCACATTTTCTTATTATTCTTCAAAACAGCCCTAAGCATAGTAGACAACGTTCTATTGACTACTTCAGTTTGTCCATCAGTTTGGGGGTGACAAGTAGTACTAAAAAGCAGTTTAGTCCCCAACTTAGCCCATAAACATCTCCAAAAGTGGCTAAGAAATTTAGTATCACGATCTGAAACAATAGTATTTGGCACACCATGCAAGCGAAAAATTTCACGAAAGAACAAATCAGCAACATGAACAGCATCATCGCTTTTATGACATGGTATAAAGTGTGCCATTTTCGAGAATCTATCCACGACAACAAATATGCTATCCCTCCCCTTCTTTGTTCGAGGTAAACCTAAAACAAAGTCCATAGATATATCCTCCCAAGGAACACTAGGTACAGGCAAAGGCATATATAAACCATGAGGATTGAGTCGTGACTTAGCTTTTTGACATGTAGTGCAGCGAGCAATAAAACGCTCAACATCCCGTCTCATCTTTGGCCAAAAGAAATGTGTAGCAAGTACGTCCTCCGTCTTCTTCACGCCAAAGTGTCCCATTAATCCTCCTCCATGCGCCTCCTGCAACAACAAAAGACGAACGGAGCTAGCTGGAATGCATAGCTTGTTAGCACGAAACACAAATCCATCGTTAACAACAAACTTGTTCCACATTCTTCCTTCTTTACAATGCTGCATTACATCTTTAAAATCAGCATCATGCACATATTGATCTTTGATGGTCTCCAAACCAAATATTTTGAAGTCAAGTTGTGAAAGCATAGTATAGCGACGAGACAATGCATCAGCAATAACATTTTCTTTTCCCTTCTTGTGTTTAATGACATAAGGGAAAGTCTCAATGAATTCAACCCATTTAGCATGTCTACGATTCAGTTTAGCTTGACTTTTAATATGTTTCAAAGATTCATGATCAGAATGTATAACAAATTCTTTGGGCCATAAATAATGTTGCCATGTTTCTAAAGTCTGAACAAGAGCATATAATTCTTTATCATAAGTAGAATAATTCAGACTAGGCCCACTCAATTTTTCAGAAAAGTATGCAACAGGTTTGCCATCTTGTAATAGCACACCTCCTAATCCAATTCCACTAGCATCACATTCAAGCTCAAAAGTCTTATTAAAATCAGGAAGTTGGAGTAAAGGAGCATGTGTCAACTTATCTTTCAATACCGTGAAGGCTTCTTCCTGTGCGGTACCCCAAATGAAAGGCACATCTTTCTTTGTAAGCTCATTGAGAGGTGCAGCAATGGTGCTGAAATCTCTCACAAAACGCCTATAGAATCCAGCGAGGCCAAGAAAACTCCTCACTTGTGTGACCGTTTTGGGCTGCGGCCAACTCTCAATAGCTTCAATCTTGGCTTTATCAACTTCAATTCCCTGTGGAGTAACAACATAGCCAAGAAAAGATACTCGGTCGGTGCAAAAGGTGCACTTCCCAAGGTTACCAAACAAACGTGCATCACGTAGAGCAATAAAAACAGCACGTAAATGTTCCAAATGTTCTTCCAAAGATCTGCTATAAATCAATATGTCATCAAAGTAAACTACCACAAATCGTCCAATGAAAGCACGTAAAACTTCGTTCATTAATCTCATGAAAGTACTAGGTGCATTAGTTAACCCAAAAGGCATGACTAACCACTCATATAATCCAAACTTAGTTTTAAATGCTGTTTTCCATTCATCTCCCAATTTCATACGAATTTGATGGTAGCCACTACGCAAATCAACTTTGGAGAATATTGTCGAGCCACTCAATTCATCAAGCATATCATCTAGCCTAGGAATAGGATGACGATAACGAATAGTAATATTATTAATGCCTCTACAATCAACACACATACGTGATGTACCATCCTTTTTCGGCACTAGAATAATAGGAACAGCACAAGGACTAAGGGATTCGCGTATATAACCTTTGTCGAGAAGCTCTTGTACTTGACGCATAATCTCCTTCGTCTCCTCTGGATTGGTACGGTATGGTGCACGGTTTGGCAGTGAAGCACCGGGAATTAAGCCAATCTGATGCTCAATCCCTCGAATAGGCGGTAATCCCGGTGGCACGTCTTGTGGAAAAACGTCAGCGAACTCCTGCAAAATGTTAGTGACAGCAGGAGGCAAAGAGGAAGGCACGTCCTCGAATGAAAATAATGCCTCTTTGCACACAAAAGCATAGCAAACAGATTTGCTGAAATCTAGCTCATCAATATCAGATTTGGTGGCAAATAAACATGCACTTTTCAATTTAATTTCAGAAGCAACACTAGATGGTTTATTATTAGGCTTCATTTGTTGCTCAAATTCTTTTGCCACAATCTAATTTTCACTCTTATTCTTCTCCTGTTGTGCTTTATTAGCTCTATTAATATCATCTTTCAAAATGGAATCAGGAGTCATAGGAAGCAAAGTAATATTTTTATCCTTATGAACAAGAGTATAGTGATTGTTTCTACCATGGTGTACAGAATTTTTATCAAATTGCCATGGTCTACCAAGTAATAAGGAACATGCTTGCATAGGTACCACATCACAATCAACATAATCAGCATATGTAGAGATACTAAAATGCACACGAACAGTACGTGTTACCTTAACCTTGCCGCTGTTGTTGAACCATTGGATGTAGTAAGGATGTGGATGTGGTCTTGTGGTGAGAGAAAGCTTCTCCACCATCTCCATGCTAGCCAAATTGTTGCAGCTCCCTCTGTCTATTATGACGCGCACAGAACGTTCCTTCACAACTCCCTTGGTACGGAACAAATTGTGCCTTTGATTTTGCTCAGCTTGTGTGACCTGCACACTCAAAACACGTTGAGCAACTAAACATTCATACCTGTCAGCGTCTTCAGGAGCCATGTATTGCGTCTCATGATCAGAATCATCTCCACCATGTTCTTCACGTGTAATAAGAGCCAATGTCTCCTCATCATAGTCACTAGCGGACTCATATCCACCATCCGCGGTAGCAATCATCACACGCGGAGATTTGCATTCCCTCGCATAATGACCTCCTCCCTTACAACGACGACAAATAATATCACTTGTGTGCCCTGTTGATGCCATGGAAGAAGAAGAACGCTGTGCAGGCCCGGCAGGTGCGCTCTTGGCAGATAATGGTGGTTGTGCCTGTTTTCTTGTATCACGGCTGGAGGTGGCACCGGATGGAGGTGTTGGTGCAGTTGAAGTAGAAGATGCACGTGGTGTCCATGATGAAGGTCGGCCTGCAGAAAAGTTAGTTCGCCCCAATGCTTGTCGATCCTGCACTTCACGTTCAGCTTTACAAGCAAGATGGAATAAACGAGTGATATTAGTATACTCCTTATAGTCTAGAATGGTCTGAATCTCTCTATTTAATCCACCCAGAAAACGTGCAGGCATAGCTTCATTCTCCTCAACAATACCACATCTAATCATGCCAGTTTGTAATTCCTGATAATATTCTTCTACAGAATTTTTTCCTTGTCTTAAACGCTGCAATTTTTGAAGCAATTCACGTTGATAATATGGTGGAACCCAACGCGTACGCATAGCAGTTTTCAAAGCAGCCCAAGTAGTTGGAATAGGATATAATCTACAATGTTCTGACCACCATACACATGCAAAACTAGTGAAAGCACAAACAGCAGCAGCAACTCGTCTCTCCTCAGGATATTGTAAACATGTAAATCGTTGTTCAGTTTCTAACTCCCAAGTAAGATATATATCAGGAACATATCTACCCTCAAATGGTGGAATATTCAATTTCAGTTTAGGAATATGGACATCATCTCGTACCTGAGGTGGTGGTGCAGGCCTACCATTACGAATATATACCTGAGGTCGACCTGCTGGTGGTGGTACAGGTGGCTGCACGTAGTGTTGATTTTGATCAACCTCATCCTCATAATCTCCCACATAATCATCCTCCTCCGCATCAGCAACAGGAGCCACAGAAGTATCAACAGCAGCACCAACAGTTTGGCCAAACGCAAGAGGAACACGGCTTGCTCGGCGGAGGTCTGCTTCGCGACGTGGAGGTAGTCGTTGTTGTTGTTGTTGTTGGAGAGGTGCGTTAGGTGCAGCGGGTGGTGGTGGTGGAAGACGCGCGAGCAATTCATTAAACTTGTTATCGAGCTTTGTTTCGAACGTCTTCTCAAGGCCAGTGATCTTCTCCATGGCCTCTTCAAAATTGTTCAGCACATCTTGCACCTGTTCAGTCATCATTTGCTGAAACTTATCATGAAGCTCCTTGTTCGATAAATTCTCCCAGTCAATCTCGTCAGCTTGTGATCCTGGCATGGTTAGCAGCAATAGAAACACACAAGAATATGATCCTACAGACTACGAACAAGTGGTGGTGGTGGGTGTCACAAATCCGTCAAGCAAATCTCAAATTCTTACCAGTTCTTACCCAGCAGCAGGCGGTGATATGCAACCGTTGTAGTCAAAAACTCTCAAAGCTTGGATAGAGCGATTACCAGGGAGAGTCAAACGCACGACGTAGATGTATGTGGAGCTGGGAAGGCTTATAATATGGTAGCAAAAAGGGTCAGCAATAATCAATTCAGAGATGCAAAGTTGAATAAACGCTCAACGACGGTACTGTGCTGGTCCTAGGCTAGACTGTGCTAGAGACGCGAGCCTAGAACACTAACAAAATCACGGCGCGGCACGTAAACAAGGGAAAAGCACACTCTGAATTTTTTTTTCGCTCTTTTTTTTTTGCGCTGCTTTTTTTTTTGCGAAAAATCACTATAATGGCGAGTGTCTCAAAACTCTTCCTAGCTCAAACTGACAGGATGGGCACGAAATTTTTTCGTCCAAATTTTTTTTTTTTCGACTGCCCGGACCCAAAAACTGGAAACGGGTCAAAAAAAACTTCCTATAATGGCACCTGTCTCAAAACACTCTGAAACACCTAAAAATAGGATAGCCAGAATTTTTTTCGAAAAATGCGTTTTCGAAAAATTTTGGGCCTAAACGGAGCGTGGCTACCCGACTCTTGTTTTTTTTTCCGAAACCTACTCCTGCAAGGAAACACGAATCGGAATCTAGATGGATCCCGAAAACAAACCTAATAAGCAAAGAACTCGGATTGGTGGTGGATATATGGTGGTGGTATATGGCAGCGGTGGTGGTAACGGTGGTAGTATATGGATATGGATCGGTGGTGGTATATGGACACGGATTGGTGGTGGTATATGGATACGGATTCGGTGCGGCGGCGGCGTGACAACTTATGACCAGAACTCGAAACTCTAAAAGACTAGACTCTAAGACCAGCAACTAGACACGACGATGCAACCGCAAATTCAACAAAGCAAAACCCTAAAAAGATTATGCAAGGCTCAGATTGGTTCGGATATGATGAACTAACCCTAATTTTTTTTGTGGCTTTTTCGTGGACTATAGGTATGAAGAACAGACTCGATCTAAACTACGAAAAACTGTAAAATCTCACCGAGCAACCTGGAAATCTGATACCACTTGATAGAGGCGGAGGTGTCCCGTCTTTCGATGAGATGATGGATTTCGCTTTGGTGGAAGTCGACTTTGACGATCCGACTACGAACGTGCGAGGACGTCGCGCCTTAGCAATCGCTAAACCAACTCCGAGAGGTTATTGACCACGCCGGAGCACGATCAACCTGACCACGAGGGTCTGTTTCCTGCGAGCAAACGAAGAACAAGCAAGAAACTGAGATTGCAATCTGGATATTGCGAATATAAGATGAAAGCTTTATTGATCAAGGTGGGGTTCTGTGACGCCTTTGTCTGGTCGTTGAACACAAACGAAGTACGCGAAGTTGCAGCTATGGCGAACTTTTAATCTAAACAAAACCCGAAGTCTAAACGATGCCCTAAGGGCTGTATATATGGAGCAAGAGGGGGGAATTTCGTGGCCCTTGGTGGAGGGGTCCGAAATCAACCCTATCTCTTGTTTCCCCACACATACGGACTCTAAAAATAGCCTATACTTATGTATGTCGAAATTACATGGGCCTGGCCCAATAATAAGGTGTCGCAGCACCTAAAATAGCCTCGGGACGAAATTTATGAAGTGGCATCTTGTATATTTCGTCCAAGGCTTCATGCACCCATTATGGTGGCTTCAAAGTCCTGAAATCATCACTTGTAACTCCATTCTTGTTTCCCTTGCGCATGCCATCATCTCCATGCTTGTTCTTGCTCCAATGTTCATCCTTCTCCAAGCTAGGCCCTGGTAATTTAGTTGGCGTGCACGAGCTCTAGTAATTGGTCCAGTATGTATAGCAGCAGGGGCTGTGGGTGTAACAATTGTATTGATGTCCTCATCATGAAGTCTTTGCGCGAAGAGAGCGGTGGGAAGGACACTCCATGGGATCCCAAGTCATCATTGCTCTCTAGAGCTTGTTTTGTCAACTCATGGGATTGCGAGGTTGACAAGAATTCATGGGTACCTACACAAAAGAGACACAAACGAAAGAAATTGTGTGTGTGGTAAATGTACACATCATCCATCATGATGTGTATGTGCACGTGAAAGTTAGCACAAGATAAGCATCATCCATCATGGGTCCCCAGACTTGCCTACCTGCGGCCCACGGCGTGGCTGAGCTAGCGGGCCTATACGGCCCACCTTCATCAACAAGGCATTCAAGAACCTTGTGAGGGGCCAAGCCTCGTGAGGCGGACGACGAAAGACCTCCTCAGGAGCGGCCTCGCCAGGCAGGCTCACGAGGGGCAGAAAGATCAAGGCAAGGAAAACCTCGCGAGGTCCTCGTGATGTGAGCCATGACGATCGAAACCAGGCGGGCGCTAATCGGGCGCCAGCGCGCGCAGCATCCTTGTTTCCTCTTTGGTGCTAAGGGGGCAAGCGCAGGCGCGGAGTACCGAGGCATCAAGCAAAGGTTTTCATATTGGTGCAATGAGACCAAGACCAGAAGGACAGCAAGACGGAGGTCACCATCGAACACAAGACGGCGTCATCACCAGAGCCTTTTGCAGGCGAAGACCACCTTTTGTCAGGATAGCTTGTACTAGCTGTCCCCTTTCGAATTGGCAGTTGTTGGCTCCCTTCCCGCTCAATATTTGGGGAGAGGACTAGGGCCTATATAAGTTGAGCTAGCCACCATAGTAGACGAACAAGACGAAATAGAGAGAGAGAGATAGAGAAAGACGGATTCAGAGGCATTTCACCCACACAAGTTCGCCAACCACAAGAACACCTCAACCTCAGGACGCTGTTCTTCCCCTTGTATTGTTCATCATCAGCCCAAGAGGCAATCCACCACCACCACACTGGAGTAGGGTATTACACCACATCGGTGGCCCGAACCAGTATAAATCTTGTGTCTTTGTGTTGCGAGTTCATCGAGTTCGTCCGTGAGATCTTAGAGAGCTAGTGCGTCTATCGATAGGGAGGAAACCTTCGCGCGCACCCTAGAGTTCGGTTTGCCGGAACCTGTGATTCGACATTTGGCGCGTCAGGTAGGGCTGCGCCGAAGCTTCCTTTCATCGCTCCACGCTCCGTTGCTTCATCGTCTCCATGGCAGACGCGCGCCGCGGTCGTGCTGAGCGCCGGGCTGCGCTCGCCGCCCACGTTGCTCAGACGGCTCCGGTCAGCGGGCCGCCTCGTTGTTCCCCATCGCCTGCCGCCAATGCCGCCACCGGCTCGGCGGGGAACGAGCAGCAAGCATCCTCGCTGCACCCCTCGGTGCGGCGGGACGGCCGCACCGCAACTCCATCACTAACCCCGGCCGGTTCTTCTTCCCATGCACGTCGCCCTACCATGGACGCACGGGCCGCACTCCTCATGGTGCACGAGATCCTGCGCTACCGTCCGGTCGACGACCTCTACGAGGACTGGCTCGACCGCATCGCCGAGCTTGTCTGCGCCGCAGGGGGCTCCCCTGCACCGTCCCTCTCTCCGTCTCGCCCTCCGCCAGCTACGGGCGAAGTAGCTCACGGAGCGCCTCCACCACCTCTGCCCCAAGACGGCGCCCTGGCGCCAAGACGCGCGTCTCCGCGACGCGACCCGCCGTGTCCCGCGCCCGAGCGTGAAGAAAGAAGCTGTCAGGAAGTCCCTCGACCGCAAGAAAATGCTCCGCCGCTCCTCGCGCTGGGACCAGCTGCTGCGGCAAGACTGTGCGCCACCTGTAGCAGCAGGGTGCGGACCCCGTCAAGACCAAGCTCCACCCCCAAGGCGGGCCCCAGTGACCACAGCCGGCTGCCGCGCTTTCAACCCCCGAGCTACGTAGCGTCGCCTAGCCAGGCAAGTTCATGCCGGATCTGCCTCCTCACTACGACGGCACCCTCGACCCCGCGGAGTTCTTGCAGCTCTACAAGCTGAGCATCGAAGCGGCCAACGGCAACGAGAACTCATGGCAAACTGGTTCCCCATGGCTCTCAAGGAGGGCGCCCGCTCCTGGCTCCTGAACCTGCCACCGGGCTCGATCTCCTCCTTGGATGAGATGTGCAACCGCTTCATCGCCAACTTCCAGGGCACTCGCGACCGCCCCCTGGTCGCGTGCGACCTACGCCGCATCAAGCAGCAACCAGGAGAGACCGTGCAGAAGTACATTCAGTGCTTCAACAGAGCATAGATCAAGATCCCCAAGGTTACCGATGAGCCATCATCTCTGCATTCTCTGATGGCATCCGCGATGTCAAGATGAAGGAGGAGCTTGAGGGAGTCCTGGATTAGGGGGTCCTCGGACAGCCGGACTATATACTTTGGCCGGACTGCTGAACTATGAAGATACAAGATTGAAGACTTCGTCCCGTGTCCGGGTGGGACTCTCCTTTGCGTGGAAGGCAAGCTTGGCGATTCGGATATGTAGATCTCCTTCTCTATAACCGACTCTGTGTAACCCTAGCCCCCTCCGGTGTCTATATAAACCGGAGGGTTTAGTCCATAGGACAACAACAAACAGAATCATAGGCTAGCTTCTAGGGTTTAGCCTCTACGATGTCATGGTAGATCAATCTTGTAATACTCATACCATCAAGATTAATCAAGCAGGAAGTAGGGTATTACCTCCATCGAGAGGGCCCGAACCTGGGTAAACATTGTGTCCCTCGCCTCCTGTTACCATCAGCCTTAGACGCACAGTTCGGGACCCCCTACCCGAGATCCGCCGGTTTTGACACCGACATTGGTGCTTTCATTGAGAGTTCCACTATGCCTTCACATGAAGGCTTGACGGCTCCTTCGATCATCAGCAACGATGCGATCCAGGGTGAGGTTTTTCTCCCCGGACAGATCTTCACATTCGGCGGCTTCGTACTACGGGCCAACTCGCTTGGCCATCTGGAGCAGATCGGGAGCTACGCCCCTGGCCATCAGGTCAGGTTTGGAAGCTTGAACTATACTGCCGACATCCGCGGAGACTTGATCTTTGACGGATTCGATCCCATGTCAGGTGCGCCACACAGTCACGACGAGCATGACTTAGCTCTGCCGTCGGACGGTGTTCGGGAGATCACACCTATGGCTACTCCAGCCCTCAATCCGGAGCAGATCGTGCCATCCGAGGATAGGTGGATGGACCCCGCCACGGAGGCCGCACACTCAGCGGCAATAGAGCCGAATACTGACTTCACCTCCTATGAGACCTGTGTTGCCGAACCTTTGGATTCGTCCCCTGCCACAGGCTCCGAACTTCCTGCTTCTGTGCCTATCGAATCTGATTGGGCACCGATCATGGAGTTTACCTCCGCGGATATCTTTCAGCACTCGCCCTTGGGCGACGTGCTAAATTCATTGAGGTCTCTCTCTTTGTCAGGAGAACCTTGGCCGAACTATGTCCGGCTTGAGTGGGAAGCAGACGACGAAGAAATTCATTCCCCACCCACCACCCACTTAATAGCCACTGTCGACGACTTAACCGGCATGCTTGATTTCGGCTCCGAAGACATCGACGGTATGGACGACGATGCAGGAGAAGAACAGGAACCACCGCCCACAGGGCACTGGACAGCCACCTCATCATATGATATATACATGGTGGACAACCACAAAGAAAGTGATGGCAATAAGGCAACGGAGGATAATCCCCTCGAGAAGCAATCTAAGCACCGGTGTCATCTGCGCTGCTCTAAGCCTCGCCATAGCAAAAGCAGCGATACCAGCACAAGAGAAAGTAACGCTGCGGATAGTGCCGAAGACGAAGACAGTCCCTCTAGCCAGGCTTCGAGCGGGCGGATGGGCAAGCTAGCCCTAAGGAACAGGCGACAGATGGAGAATCATAGGATGACAATTACATGCCCCTCTCTGAAGACGAGGTGAGCCTCGGCGATGAAGAATTTATCATGCCTGAGGATCCCGTCAAGCAGGAGCGCTTCAAGCGTCGGCTTATAGCCATAGCAAAAAGCCTGAAGAAAAAGCAGCAGCAGCTTCAAGCTCATCAAGATCTGCTAGCGGATAGATGGACCGAGGTCCTGGCAGCCGAGGAATACGAACTCGAGCGCCCAACCAAAAGTTACCCAAAGCGCAAGTTGCTACCCCAACTCGAGTAGGAAACATTAAAGCCTACACTACCAGCGTATGATGCGGCTAACGGGCCACCTCGTGGCCGAGACAAAGTGGCATATCGGCCCGAAGTCCAGCCCGCACCCCGTCGCCAGTCAAACAAAAACACCAAGGCCCGGGGCTACACGCAGAACCTGCAAGACGTATTGGAAAACAAAGCAGGACATACAAGATTGATCTACGGATCAGGGCGCGCCCCAACGCGTGACGACGACCGTCACACCGAATATACTAAAAGAAAATCCGGCCGGGCCAAATACAGCAGACAAGACTTGTATGAACTGCGCTGTGGCGTAGCCTGGGATAGAGGCGCCGCACACCCCCTATGCTTCACCGACAAAGTAATGGATCATGAATTCCCAGAAGGGTTTAAACCCATGAACATTGAATCATATGAAGGTACAACAGACCCCTTGGTATGGATTGAAGATTTCCTCCTCCACATCCACATGGCCCGTAGTGACGATCTACATGCCATAAAGTACCTCCCACTAAAACTCAAAGGGCCGGCTCGGCATTGGCTGAATAGCCTGCCGACAAACTCCATTGGCAGTTGGGAGAACTTGGAAGACGCATTCCTTGACAACTTCCAGGGCACTTATGTGCGACCACCGGATGCTGATGACTTGAGTCACATAACCCAATAGCCCGGGGAATCAGCCAGGAAATTCTGGACTCGGTTCCTAACTAAAAAGAACCAAATTTTCAACTGTCCGGATGTCGAGGCCTTAGTGGCATTTAAGCATAACATCCGCGATGAGTGGCTCGCCCGACACCTCGGCCAAGAGAAGCCTAAGTGCATGGCAGCCGTCACGACACTCATGACCCGCTTTTGTGCGGGCAAGGACAGCTGGCTTGCTCGCAGCAACAACACATCAAGAAATCCTGGCAATTCAGATGCCAAAGATAGCAACGACAAGCCATGTCGCAACAGACATAAGCGCCGCAACAATGGCGACAACACCGAAGACACGGCAGTCAACGCCGGATTCAGTGGCTCTAAATCCGATCAGCGGAAAAAGGCGTTCAAAAGAAGCAATCCGGGCCCGCCCAGTTTGGACCGCATACTCGATCGCTCGTGTCAAATTCACGGCACCTTCGATAAACCAGCCAACCACACCAACAGAGAATGCTGGGTGTTCAAACAGGCCGGCAAGTTGAATGCCGAAAACAAGGAAAAGGGGCTGCATAGCGATGACGAGGAGGAGCCTCGGCTGCTGAACACAGGAGGACAGAAGAAATTTCCTCCCCAAGTGAAAACGATGAACATGATATACGCAACCCATATTCCCAAGCGGTGAACAGAAGTGTGCACTAAGGGATGTCTATGCGATGGAGCCAGTCGCCCCAAAGTTCAATCCATGGTCTTCTTCTCCAATCACTTTCGATCGCAGGGACCACTCTACCAGTATCCGTCGTGGCGGTTCTTCCGCATTGGTCCTTGACCCCATCATTGACGGATTTCACCTCACTCGAGTCCTTCTGGATGGTGGCAGCAGCCTGAACCTGCTCTATCAAGATACGGTGTGCAAAATGGGTATCGACCCCTCGAGGATCAAACCCACAAAAACCACCTTTAAAGGTGTCATACCAGGTGTAGAGGCCTGTTGCATGGACTCAATCACACTGGAAGTGGTCTTCGGATCTCCGAACAACTTCCAAAGCAAGGAGTTGATCTTCGATATCGTCCCCTTCCGCAGTGGCTATCACGCACTGCTCGGACGCCGCATTCGCTAGATTCAATGCGGTACCGCATTATGCATACCTCAAGCTCAAAATGCCAGGACCTCGCGGGGTTATAACAGTTAATGGAAACACAGAACGCTCGCTCCGTACGGAGGAGCACACTGTGGCCCTCGCAGCAGAAGTACAAAGCAGCCTTCTGAGGCAAACCGCCAATTCGGCGATAAAGCCCCCCGTCACCTTCAAGCGAGTCTGGAGTACCTTGCAACAGGATCGCCCGGCACGTTTAGAGCCCGCCTAGCAATTAGACCTCCGTCCTAGTCCCAGTCAAGCGGCAAAATTTGCGCCGCGCATACATAATTACGCGCTCAAGATACCATGGGCATAGGCGGAGGCACGGCTATGGCACGGCCCACAATGTGGCTCAACCGCCTCAGGACCCGTATATCTTTATCATTTTCTTCCTTTCAGGACCATATTCTCCGAAGGCCCTCGCCGATACCCTGATTATCGGACCCATCACGGGAAGGAAACACCAAGGAAGCAAGAAGCTTCGACGTACAAGGGAATCCCCAGGTGGTCTCTGATAACGATCGGTATACCTGTTTTACATACCCACACGCAGCCTGCCCTTGGATAGGACATGTCAAATAGTTCTATTTTTGCTTATTGCACTACTTGTATACATACACTTTGATGTATCATTTAAATAACAATGTACATCGTTAGCTTAATTTCTTCATCTTTTTTCCCTGTCTGCTTATTTACAACAAATTGCACCCGTACATTCTGGTACATTCAGTGCGCCAGGGGCTTTAGTATACCCCATAACACGGCAAGAAAAGTCCAAACACCTTCGACAGTGCATCACCCCGAACTTATAGCATTATATGCATCAGCTCCGAATCATGTCTTGAGACAATAGTTGGGTTTGCCCGGCTCCCATGTTTTGATACCTTACGTTCCGCTATATCGGCTAAGGTAGCACTGGGAGAACTACTGCGATTGTGTCCCGGATCTTTCGGACGAGCACCTCAGTAGAGAAAGCCGAAAACTGACTGTCATGATGCGGCGAGAGCTGGTCGTTGTTCGAGAGGTCTCAAATCCTTAAAGATTTTTCCGCTTCGGGCAAGGAATCAGCCTTGTCCGATTTAGGCATATATAGGGCCCCAAGTTCGGCCTTCCGAATACTAGGGGCTTCGCCAAAATTTAAAATTATAGACTTCTATGGCTAAGTGAGAGTGATGAAGTTGTATAGTACGATTGCCTTGTTCGCTGCGCTAAACACCTCCTTAAAGGACCAATTTTTTGGATAAAGAGTGTTTAAGATTTATCCCGAACAGCTCAGTACTAGTTACATGGGGGCAGAAGCCGATGACCGGCCAACTCTCAGATTTTATAAAAGGCCGCACAGAAGGTAATATTTTTAATCGACAAGTGTTATATAGTGCACATGAACTCGTTTTCATATTACAGGATCACATGAGTACACTCATTCAAATATTACATCCTTAGCGCATTCCTCCGCCACAAGGCGGGCACCCTTTAGGACACTGTCATAATACTTTTCGGGGTGGCGATGCTCCTTGCCCTCCGGTGGCCCCTCCTTCACCAGCTTTTTGGCGTCCATCTTCGCGCAGTGCACTTTCACACGGGCAAAGGCCCTGCGCGCACCTTCAATGCAGACTGACCGCTTTATGACTTCAAACCGTGGGCAGGCATTCACAAGCCGCTTTACTAGGCCGAAGTAGCTGCCAGGCAGGGGCTCGCCAGGCCACATCCGGACTATGAGACCCTTCATGGCCAGTTCGGCCGCCTTGTGAAGCTCGACCAGTTGCTTCAGCTGGTCGCTCAAGGGCATCGGATGTTCGGTCCCAGTATATTGAGACGAGAACAACTTTTCCATCGACCTCCCTTCCTCGGCTCGGTAGAACTCTGCGGCATCCGATACACTGCTTGTTAGATCTGCGAACGCTCCTGGAGAGCTCCGAATTAGGGTAAGTAAAAGGAAAGTCTCATTCACATGCTTGCTTTGCATAATGAATGCCTTACCTGTCGCTATCTTCTTGACCACCTGAATCTCTTGGAGGGCCTTCTGGGCTTCGGCCTTGGCATTTTGTGCATTCTTGAGGGCCTTCGCAAGCTCGGACCCCTGTGTCTTAGAGTCACACTCCAAGAACTCGTACTTCTTGACAAAATCCTGGAGCTCTTGCTGAACCTCGCCGACTCGGGCCTCTTTCTTCTCGCGCTCGATGCGCTCCTTGGCCGCTCTGTCTTCGGCCTCGGACAACACCTTCTTCAGGGCCGCCATTTTGGTCGTGGCCCCTAGCAAAATTCATGATGATCCTATGATCTAATAACCACTTTTTTCTTTATCAATATACAGACAGGGTATCACTTACCTTTGTTCTCTTCGAGCTGCCTCTTGGTAAGGCCGAGCTCTTCGTCAGACCACTCAAGGTCCCGCTTCAGTCCGTAGACCTCCGCAGTACGAGCGGCAGCGGCCAGCAGCGAAGCCTCCTTATTCACATAGACATATTCTGATTAGACTCCTGTGATTGTTATTTGGTCCTCTGTTCGGCCTTTCTTTGCGAACACCAAACAGAGCATCAGGGGCTACTGTCTATGTTGTGATATTTTCTCATAATTTGAATACTTACCTCAAAGCCTGTTAGGAGGCTGGCACAAGCTTCAGTCAATCCGCTTTTGGCGAACCGAATCTTCTCGACCACCACACTCATGATGGTGCAGTGCTCTTCGTTAATGGAAGCGCCGTGAAGCGCTTCCAGCATGTTGTCCGGTGCCTCTAGATGGACAAAGGCCATCGACACAGACGGCTCGCCCCCTTAGCGAGGGGTCGCCTGACAGAATCCGGAACCACTGGAGGTTCCAACGCAGTATCGGGCTAGGGGCCGAAATTGCTGCGGCCCCCGTCATTAGAACCCATGGGAGTCTTACCCCCCTGTCAGAACCCCAATTCCAAGTCACATCGGTCTAGCCGGTAACACCTCATATCACTTTGCGGCCTCACACACGGTATTGCCACGGGTGTCGCCTTACCATGGCCCGGGACCATTTGCGCCTTTTGGCTCACATATATGATAGTGTCGCTAGCATCCATATGACAGAGAACCTGGGCCGGCATGACTAGTCGTGAACCCAAAGTGGCACTAACTTACGGGGACAGGCATACATGAATCAAGATTGAACATGTCGGTCAGCAGCGTGCGAATCCGGGCTGTAGCACTGGGCTAATAGGATTCTGGTGAACCGGGCTATAGCAGGCTAGGCAGGACTCCGGATGTCACCGCGTGACATTTCCCCGAAGGGACAGACACAGGAACGAAGTGAATCACATGCCGGCCAGTCAAGTGTTCCGGAGCAGTAGTGCTGGGCTAGCAGGACTCCGGTAAACCGGGCTGTAGCGGACTACTATGGCTCATGGAAGCACAAGACTACATTTCCCCATAAGAGAGGCTACCAAGGATAAACAACTAGGTTGTCGGATCCCACACATACCAAGCATTTCAATCATACACACAGTATGCTCGATATGTGTAAATACAACATGGCATCACAACATAACTCTACGACTCAAGTATTTATTCATTAGGCTCCGAGGAGCGAGATATTACAAACATGGGTCTCGTGACCCAACATTCAGAGAATACAAGTCAAAGCACATGCGGAAGCTTAACATGTCTGAGTACAGACATCTACAAATGAAAAAGGCTGAGAAGCCTGACTATCTACCAGATCCTGCCGAGGGCACAAAATCGTAGCTGAGGTATCAAGCTAAACGTCGAAGTCCACACGGAACTACAAGCGAGACTGACGTCTCTCTGCAAAACATAAAGTAGGCAAACGTGAGTACAAATGTATCCAGCAAGACTTACGTTAGAACTCGCTACATATGCATCAGTATCAACAAAGGGGGTGGTGGAGTTTGACTGCAGCAAGCCAGCTTTGACTCAGTGGCTATCCTAAACTATGACTGCAAGTAACTCTTTCGAGGTGGCGCACATGAGTCCACATATTCACCATATCAATACACCACTATGGATCCACTCCCGTCTTCCTATGAGAAAGCCATCCATAGCACTCACGCTTATCTTGTGGATTTTAGAGTATCCACTTTCACTTGTCTATGGACTGTACAGGCAACCCAGAAGTTCTTTTCCGTGGACATGGCTATTCAAATAGATGATGTTAACCCTGCAGGGGTGTACTTCTTCACACACTCTCTCGCCACTTAACCATGTACACGTCGTGTATCTCGGCAACCTTCAAGTGGAAGCCTGGTGAGGGAGTCGGCCACGACCTAACTAATCACACAAGTCTCTCGTCCAGGTTTATCGCCTATTCGGGTTCCATCCGCAAGGAGATCCGGCCGGGGTGTCGCTCACGGCCCCAAATGATGTGAGCAAGGTTCCCAAGCCCACCATCCGGGTGCCACTTGGTACACCGTGCCACTGTACCCAGTCTGTCCCAAGCCCACCTGTACCGGGTGCCACTTGGTAGACTACTAACACTACCTACAAACACCAGAAACTAGTTGCAACTCCTAGACAAAGATCAGGTTGATTAATAAGTCGAGAGAGCTTGGAGCGCCCGGAGCCCAATGTGTGGTAGTAACTGTTCATGGATCACAAACACAGAACTCAGTTCCTGAGGACGGCTGCAATGAGACAACCCACCATGTACTCCTACATGGCCTCTCACCACTACCTTTACCAAATCGTGTTCACACACTTAGCTCTCAATAGTAGGACATGTTCACCACATTCCAATTCATCCCCGATGAATTAGACCTGACTCAACTCTAAGCAGTAGCAGGCATGACAAACAAGCATGAATAAGTAGGCACATCAGGGCTCAAACAACTCCTACTCATGCTAGTGGGTTTCATCTATTTACTGTGGCAATGACAAGTCATGCAGAGGAAAGGGGTTCAGCTACCGTAGCATGTAATAGTTGAAACATTGTTGTCCTAATGCAGTAAAAGAGAGCAGGAGTGAGAGAGCCGGATTGTATCGGAATGAACAAGGGGATTTTGCTTGCCTGGCACTTCTGAAGATATTATAGCTCTTCATCAGTGTCATCGAACTCATCGTCGGGATACGCTACAGAGAGGGGACAAGCACCGGCAATAGAGAAGAACACAATCAATGCAAATGCGACAATATGATGCATGATCATGGCATGTATATGTGATGTTGTTTGTGCTAATGCAGACAACAACAAGTTCAATGGAGCTCATTTGAATCAAGGATCCAAATGCAACTCCAAACTTAAGCATTTTAAATGCCCTTTATGTGTTTTCATCTATACAGCAGGTATAGGTTGGTTTGTCATGCATGAAACTAGTACAGATGGATAGATTGAATTTTTCCGATAATTTTTCATATATAAATTATTTCATTCTGAGCTACGGTTAAATTTCTATGATTTTTTCAAAGTTTTGGATATTTTCTGAAATAAATAAATAATTTTAAGACTTAATTAAATCCCAGAAGGGAGTTATTGTGTCAGCATGACGCCACTGTGATGTCAGCAGGTCAGCGGGGTCGTCCAGGTCAAACCTGACCAGTGGGTCCCATTGACCCACTGGTCAGTGGCACAACTAATTAACCAAGTTAATTAGCCTTAAGTTAATTCTAACTAAACTGTTTGTGGGCCCGGGGCCCACTAGTCAACGACTAACTAGCTAACTAACCTAGGTTAATTAGTGGTAAACTCATACTAACTAAAAGTGTCAGGAGGGTGGCCCACGCATCAGTGACACAAGGGGGAAGGTCAAACCCTGGTCAGCGGGGTCAAACCCGCCGGACCTGGTCCATAGCTCGTCGCCGGCGACGACAGAGACGATGGAGGGCTTTGGAAATCGCCCACAGGCGATGGTTTTGGGCGTGGGGAGGCTCTACGAAGAGCTGCTGCTCGCGCGCAGCTGATGGAGCAGACGACGGGAGCTAGGGTGGCCGGAGACGACCGTGGCGAGGTCATCCACGGTGGCCGGAGTTCGGACACACGCGAGTTTAGTGTTCCGGTGCACGACAGGACCAGCTGGTGGTCGGGGTCGTCTCCTAGGAGTAACCCGAGCACGATTACGCGCCCAGGCGCAAGCTACGTCTTCTGTAGCCACTACAGCGATATGGCCGGCGGGCGGGAGCTCTTGGCTCCGGCGAAAGAGGCGGCTAGAGGGTGGGAACAAGCTCGAGGAGGAGGGGAAAAGGCGGCGGAGCTCATAGTGGATCAAATGGAGGGGTCGGCGAGCTCGGGGAATGCTTGGACGGTGTTGGAGTCACGTTGGCGATTGTCGGACCCGAGGATGAAGATGACATCGATGGCGATGATGCAGGGCACCCGACGTCTCGTGGCTTAATGGAGAGGTCGAGGGAGACTTGGCGGGGCTCTTGGCATGTCAGATGGCAAGGGGGGAGGATCAGGCGCGGCTGCAGCGAGCGGCAACGACGGTGGCGCTTGGTTGCGGGAGAGAGAGCGGGTCAGAAGAGGGAACGAGCATGGGGAAGTGCGAGGGAGTGAACGAGGGAGCTGCGTAGCATCACGGGAGGCGTCCAGGGCGTCGACGGGGAGCGGCAAGCAGGAGGTGGCCGGGGCGCGTGGCCGCGCGCACGGGGCACACGCCCGGCGTCCTTCTGTCGTGAGGAAGACGATAGGGGGGAGGCCAGTGGGCTGGGCCGCACAGTGCTGGACCAGCACAGGAGCTGGGCCAGTTGGTATGCGCCAGGTTAGTCCTTATCTCTCTCTCTCTTTTATTTTTCTTTTCTATTTCTATTTTTTTTTTGATTTAGTTTGGAAACTAAACCATTTTTGTTGCTTCTGATAGTTCTTTGTAGGGAGTAGTTGGATTATTCCAAAGCCCTTCACCAAAGATCAGAATTATTGGACATATATTAATTAATTAACAAATATATATCCAATGCAAATAGTTATTGATTTAATTCAATGGCCCAAAATAAATATCTCTGAGATTCCAAAAATATTGTTTTGAGTTTTACCTCTTGCCAATATTTTCAGAGACTAAGAGGAACATTTTTCTTGGACTTCTTTGAAAAGATTTTAATGTTGATTATTTCTGAAGTGATTTCTGAGGGTTTCAACTAATCTCAATTCAATTTTCTGAAATTTTAGACATGAAGCATGAGTGCAGATGCAACTATTCACTCAGGTATTCTAGGGCTGTGACACACCCATGCGCCCGGCATCTGGGATGTCGCCTTGGGGCGCCTCCAGAATTATCTCCCGTTGGTCCGGACCGTCGCGAGCCACCGGACGTCCGGTACCGATCGGACGAGCGGCGTCTATCTGTGCACAGAGATCGGGCCCGAGGCCATGTATCCCCCACATACCCCTTCGTGTCCCTAGACTATATATACTCCTCCATCTCCTCCTAGTTAGGGTTAGCATTGTGTTAGCTCATTTGTGAGATAGAGCTTCATTCATCCATATCGGATCTACTCCTTGAGAGAGACCGCGGACCCTCTTCGGAGAAGATCCACCTTGGATTCAAGACCCCTTTACGGGAAGATCCCCTAGTGGATTCAAGACCTCCTCACGGAGAAGACTGGTTACCATTTGTATCGTCCCTTGTTGACTTCGGATCTTGTATCTCCTCTCATGTTTCGAGGATCTAGCACATGTGTGACATAATCTTGTTGGTTTGAGTGATTCTCTCGTGTTTTCCCTTGTGTTTCCCCTCGTGATTTCCCTCGTGTTGTTCATGTTCTTCGTGGGTTTCGCTCCTTTCGTGAAAGATCGGCCATCTAGGTCTCCACCCTACATCACACATCATCACTCTCGCCTCCTAAGATGGAAGCATCATCCTTGCTCGTCACCATCTCACTCACCTCCAAAGCTTTTCCCTATCCTATTGTTAGGCTTTTCTGAGTCTTTTGAGCCACGTGCCATCATAGTGATTTTCTGTCGCACTTTTTCATTGTCGCTGCCCTGATTTCCGAAAAAAAAGTGAAAAAAATTTCGTGCCCATCCTATCAGTTTGACGAGGGAAGAGTTTTGAGACACTCGCCATTATAGTGATTTTTCGCAAAAAAAAAAGAGGAGCGCAAAAAAAAGGAGCGCAAAAAAAAGAGCGAAAAAAAATCGTTCCAGAGTGTGCTTTTCCCTTATTTACGTGCAGCGCCGTGATTTTGTTAGTGTTCTAGGCTCGCGTCTCTAGCACGGTCTAGCCTAGGACCAGCACAGTACCGTCGTTGAGCGTTTATTCAACTTTGCATCTCTGAATTGATTATTGCTGACCCTTTTTGCTACCATACTATAAGCCTTCCCAGCTCCACATACATCTACGTCGTGCGTTTGACTCTCCCTGGCAATCGCTCTATCCAAGCTTTTGAGAGTTTTGACTATAACGGTTGCCGATCACCGCCTGCTGCTGGGTAAGAACTGGTAAGAATTTGAGATTTGCTTGACGGATTTGTGACACCCGCCACCACCACCACTTGTTAGTAGTCTGTAGGATCATATTCTTGTGTGTTTCTATTGCTGCTAACCATGCCAGGATCACAATCCAACGAGACTGACTGGGAGAACTTGACGTACAAGGAGCTTCATGATACGTTTCAGCAAATGATGAGTGTATAGGTGCAAGATGTGATAAACAGATTTGAAGAGGCCATGGAGAAGATAGATTGCATGGAGAAGACGTTTGAAACAAAGCTCGATAACAAGTTTGCTGAATTGCTTTCGCGTTTTCCACCACCACCACCGGTGCTCCTGCCGCACCTCTGCAACAACAGCAACAACACCGACTACCTCCACGTCAGGAAACAGCCCTCCGCCGAGCGAGCCGTGTCCCTCTTCAGTCGGGCCAAACTGCTGGTGCTGCTGTTGATACTTCTGTGGCTCCTACTGGTGATGTGGAGGAGGATGATTATGTGGGAGATTATGGGGATGAGGTTGATCAAAATCAGAACTACGTGCCACCACCAGCACAGCAACCACCAGGTCGTCCACATGCAAATAATGGCAATGGTAGGGCTCACCCTCAGGTACGAGATCATGACCATCTCCCTAAACTAAAATTGAATATTCCACCATTTGAGGGAAGATATGTTCCTGATATATATCTTACTTGGGAGTTAGAAACTGAACAACGATTTACATGTTTACAATATCCCGAGGAGAGACGTGTTCCTGCTGCTGTTTGTGCATTCACTAGTTTTGCATGTGTTTGGTGGTCTGAGCATTGTAGATTATTTCCTATTCCGGCTACTTGGGCTGCTTTGAAAACTGCTATGTGTACTCGTTGGGTTCCACCATATTATCAATGTGAATTACTTCAAAAATTGCAGCGCTGAAGACGGGGAAAAAATTCTGTAGAAGAATATTATCAGGAATTACAAACTGGCATGATTAGATGTGGTATTGTTGAGGAGAATGAAGCTATGCTTGCACGTTTTATGGGTGGATTAAATAGAGATTCAGACGATTCTAGAGTATAAGGAGTATACTAATATCACTCGTTTATTCCATCTTGCTTGTAAAGCTGAACGTGAAGTGCAGGATCGACAGGCATTGGCGCGGACTAACTTTTCTGCAGGTCGACCTTCATCATGGACACCACGTGCATCATCTACTTCCACACGTTCTGCTACACCGGCGCCTCCGTCGGCCGCCACCTCCAACCGTGATACAATAAAGCAGGCACAATCACCACTATCTGCCAAGAGCACACCTTCCCTGCCTGCAAAGAGCTCTTCTTCATCCATGGCATGAACAGGGCAAACACATGATATTATTTGTCGACGTTGCAAGGGTGGAGGTCATTATGCGAGAGAATGCCCATCTAAGCGTGTGATGATTGTTACTAAGGATGGTGGGTATGAGTCTGCTAGTGACTATGATGAGGAGACTTTGGCTCTTATTACACGTGACGAACACGGTGGAGACGATTCTGATCATGAGACGCAATACATGGCTCCTGAAGATGCTGACAGGTATGAATGTTTAGTTGCTCAACGTGTTTTGAGTGTGCAGGTTACACAAGCTAAGCAAAATCAGAGGCATAATTTGTTCCATACAAAGGGAGTTGTGAAGGAACGTTCTGTTCGTGTGATCATAGATGGAGGGAGCTGCAATAACTTGGCTAGCATGGAGATGGTGGAGAAGCTATCTCTCACCACAAGACCACATCCACATCCTTACTACATCCAATGGTTCAACAACAGCGGCAAGATTAAGGTAACACGTACTGTTCGTGTGCATTTTAGTATCTCTACATATGCTGATTATGTTGATTGTGATGTGGTACCTATGCAAGCATGTTCCTTATTACTTGGTAGACCATGGCAATTTGATAAAAATTCTGTACACCATGGTAGAAACAATCAGTATACTCTTGTTCATAACGATAAAAATATTACTTTGCTTCCTATGACTCCTGATTCCATTTTGAAAGATGATATTAATAGAGCTAATAAAGCAAAACAGGAGACAAATAAGAGTGAAAATCAGATTGTGGCAAAAGAATTTGAGCACCAAATGAAGTCTAATAATAAACCATCTACTGTTGTTTCTGAAATTAAATTGAAAAGTGCATGTTTACTTGCCACCAAATCTGATATTGATGAGCTAGATTTCAGCAAATCTGTTTGCCATGCCTTTGTGTGCAAAGAGGCATTATTTTCATTCGAGGACGTGCCTTCCTCTTTGCCCCCTGCTGTCACTAACATTTTGCAGGAGTTCGCTGACGTCTTTCCACAAGACGTGCCATCGGGATTACCACCTATTCGAGGGATTGAGCATCAAATTGACTTAATTCCCGGTGCTTCGCTACCCAACCGTGCACCATACCGTACCAATCCAGAGAAGACGAAGGAGATTATGCGTCAAGTACAAGAACTGCTCGACAAAGGTTATATACGCGAATCCCTTAGTCCTTGTGCTGTTCCTATCATTTTAGTGCCGAAAAAGGATGGTACGTCGCGTATGTGCGTTGATTGTAGAGGCATAAATAATATTACTATTCGTTATTGTCATCCTATTCCTAGGCTAGATGATATGCTTGATGAATTGAGTGGCTCTACAATATTCTCCAAAGTTGATTTGCGTAGTGGATACCATCAAATTCATATGAAATTGGGAGATGAATGGAAAACAGCATTTAAAACTAAGTTTGGATTATATGAGTGGTTAGTCATGCCTTTTGGGTTAACTAATGCACCTAGTACTTTCATGAGGTTAATGAACGAAGTTTTACGTGCTTTCATTGAACGATTTGTGGAAGTTTACTTTGATGACATATTGATTTATAGCAAATCTTTGGAGGAACATTTGGAACATTTACGTGCTGTTTTTATTGCTCTACGTGATGCACGTTTGTTTGGAAACCTTGGAAAGTGCACCTTTTGCACCGACCGAGTATCTTTTCTTGGCTATGTTGTTACTCCACAGGGAATTGAAGTTGATAAAGCCAAGATTGAAGCTATTGAGAGTTGGCCGCAGCCCAAAACGGTCACACAAGTGAGGAGTTTCCTTGGCCTCGCTGGTTTCTATAGGCGTTTTGTGAGAGATTTCAGCACCATTGCTGCACCTCTCAACGAGCTTACAAAGAAGGATGTGCCTTTTGTTTGGGGTATCGCACAGGAAGAAGCCTTCATGGTATTGAAAGATAAGTTGACACATGCTCCTTTACTCCAACTTCCTAATTTCAATAAGACTTTTGAGCTTGAATGTGATGCTAGTGGAATTGGATTAGGAGGTGTGTTATTACAAGATGGAAAACCTGTTGCGTACTTTTCTGAAAATTTAGTGGGCCTAGTCTGAACTATTCTACTTATGATAAAGAATTATATGCTCTTGTTCGGACCTTAGAAACATGGCAACATTATTTATGGCCCAAGGAATTTGTTATACATTCTGATCATGAATCTTTGAAACACATTAAAAGTCAAGCAAAACTGAACTGTAGACATGCTAAATGGGTTGAATTCATTGAGACTTTCCCTTATGTCATTAAACACAAGAAGGGTAAAGAAAATGTTATTGTTGATGCCTTGTCTCGTCGTTATACTATGCTTTCACAACTTGACTTTAAAATATTTGGTTTGGAGACCATCAAAGATCAATATGTTCATGATGCTGAATTTAAAGATGTATTGCAGAATTGTAAGGAAGGGAGAACTTGGAACAAGTTCGTTCTTAACGATGGATTTGTGTTTAGTGCTAACAAGCTATGCATTCCAGCTAGCTCCGTTCGTCTTTTGTTGTTGCAGGAGACGCATGGAGGAGGATTAATGGGACACTTTGGCGTCAAGAAGACGGAGGATATACTTGCTACACATTTCTTTTGGCCAAAGATGAGACGGGATGTTGAGCGTTTTGTTGCTCGCTGCACCACATGTCAAAGAGCTAAGTCACGACTCAATCCTCATGGTTTATATATGCCTTTGCCTGTACCTAGTGTTCCTTGGGAGGATATATCTATGGACTTTGTTTTAGGTTTACCTCGAACTAAGAAGGGGAGGGATAGCATCTTTGTTGTCGTGGATAGGTTCTCGAAAATGGCACACTTTATACCATGTCATAAAAGCGATGATGCTGTTAATGTTGCTGATTTGTTCTTTCGTGAAATTATTCGCTTACATGGTGTGCCAAATACTATTTCAGATCGTGATACTAAATTTCTTAGCCACTTTTGGAGATGTTTATGGGCTAAGTTGGGGACTAAGCTGCTTTTTAGTACTACTTGTCACCCCCAAACTGATGGACAAACTGAAGTAGTCAATAGAACATTGTCTACTATGCTTAGGGCTGTTTTGAAGAATAACAAGAAAATGTGGGAAGAATGCTTGCCTCATATTGAATTTGCTTATAATCGTTCATTGCATTCTACTACTAAGATGTGCCCTTTTGAAATTGTGTATGGTTTCCTACCTCGTGCACCTATTGATTTGTTGCCTCTTCCATCTTCAGAGAAGGTTAATTTTGATGTTAAAGAACGTTCTGAATTGATTTTAAATATGCATGAGTTAACTAAGGAAAACATTGAGCGTATGAATGCTAAATATAAACTTGCTGGACGAGAGATCGTGTCAAAATTTCAGCCCAATCAGAGTTATGGATCTCCGGGAATATAAGAAACGGTGAAAGGGAATAATTTGAGAACGCAGAAACAGAGAGAGACAGATCCAATCTCGGAGGGGCTCTCACCCCTCTTGTGCCATGGAGGCCATGGACCAGCGGGGAAACCCTTCTCCCATCTAGGGAGGAGGTCAAGGAAGAAGAAGAAGGAGGGGGTATCTCTCCCCTTGCTTCCGGTGGCACCGGAGTGCCACCGGGGGCCATCATCATCACCGCGATCTACACCAACACCTCCGCCATCTTCACCAACATCTCCATCACCTTCCCCCCTCTATCTACAGTGGTCCACTCTCCTGCAACCCTCTGTACCCTCTACTTAAACATGGTGCTTTATGCTTCATATTATTATCCAATGATGTGTTGCCATCCTATGATGTCTGAGAAGATTTTCGTTGTCCTATCGGTGGTTGATGAATTGCTATGATTGATTTAATTTCCTTGTGGTTATGTTGCTATCCTTTGGTGCCCATCATATGATCGCGCGCGTGGATCACACCATAGGGTTAGTTGTATGTTGATAGGACTATGTATTGGAGGGCAAGAGTGACAGAAGCTTCAACCTAGCATAGAAATTGATGCATACGGGATTAAAGGGGGACCAATATATGTTAATGCTATGGTTGGGTTTTACTTTAATGAACGTTAGTAGTTGCGGATGCTTGCTAATAGTTCCAATCATAAGTGCATAGAATTCCAAGTCAGGGATGACATGCTAGCAGTGGCCTCTCCCACATAATACTTGCTATCGGTCTAGTAAAGTAGTCAATTGCTTAGGGGCAATTTCACAACTCCAACCACCACTTTTCCACACTCGCTATATTTACTTTATTGTTTCTTTATCTAAACAACCCCTACTTTTTATTTACGTAATCTTTATTATCTTTCATACCTATCCAACAACACCTACAAAGTAGTTCTAGTTTCATACTTGTTCTAGGTAAAGCGAACGTCAAGCGTGCGTAGAGTTGTATCGGTGGTCGATAGAACTTGAGGGAATATTTGTTCTACCTTTAGCTCCTCGTTGGGTTTGACACTCTTACTTATTGAAAACTGTTGCGATCCCCTATACTTGTGGGTTATCAGGTGGTAAAAAAATTCAAGCAAATGTTAGACAAGATATCAATAAGGTTGAGAAGGTTCACAAAGATGCAAGTAAAGAAAATAGATCAAACCCAAGGGTATCACTAGGAACACACACACACACACGGAAGATAGATGGGATCCGCACAACCAAGGGGTGAGCTCAAATGTGCAACTAGCTCGATTGCTCAAATGGGCAAGATACGCTTGTGCACCAACCTATGAGAGAAACGTGTCGTCTTCATTCCCAACTATGCTATGTATGTGGTGACCAAGATGATGTGACTATGCAACAAGGCTCAATGCTATTTCTTACAAGCTCTACGTCTCTCCTCTTTTGCTTAAAATCTTTTTTTTCTATGCTTGATGCTTGAGCCAAGGATGATATGAGACAAGTATTGTAAGATATGCATGGGAGAGACTTAATGCACAATGATGATAACACGATCACTATGGTGCACAAAAGCGTGGCCCGACAATACTCAACTTGCTAGTCTCGATGGGTTAGTGACGCAAAAGGCTCGGGTTATCAATGCAACAGCAAAGGTGAGTGTCGTCGAGTTTACCGTCCTTGCTTACGGTTGGGATGGAGATGAATTTGTCGAACCGGTGTGCAGTCCGAGTCAACGGTCGAGGGGTGGTGATGATGATGTCCAAATGTGCCTAAGAAGCCAAAACACCTTAGGACACACGAGAAACTGCAGCCTGAAACTCAAAAAACCACGAGAAATAGTGCGGAAGAACACGAGTGGTGGTTTGGAATCAAAACTATGCAAAACCGGAATGGCCGAAAGTTTCTGGAGGGTCCGTGTGCACGGGGTAAGTGAGGCTCGTGTGCACGGGGTGCTCTGCGAGCGGATGAACTGCTCCTGATCCGAGAGAATCTCCAAATTTTTGGCCAATTTTGAAGGAAGGAAAGGTGGGGAAGTAGGAAGCTGGGTAGATCCACTTGCCAAACACCAAATTCGTGGACCAAAATAACGAAATCTCACAAGATCCAACAAATTGCAAGAAAAATTTTTGGGGCTATTTTTGGTGGAGATTTTCGAATTTGGACAAAAAACAACAAAATCAAGCTAGCAAGTGGAGGGATGGGACTCCAAGATGTGAATCAACCTTGCACATGATACCAAGATGTTGTAGGGCAAAACCCTAGAGGGGATCTTTTCACACTTGGAGGGGGAAAACAGGAAGAACACTCAAGAACACAAGGCACAAAACACTCAAACAAACCCAAACATCACATCCACTAGAGTAGCACACATGAGATCCACAAGATTACATGAAAAATTCAAGGAAAATAGCACTAGGTAAGTTCTTCCCACTAGGTGAGGTATTGATCTTGATCTTCTCCAAGAGGAGGGCTTGATAATCCCAAGGATTCTCCTCAAAAGGAGTCTAGATCTCCAAGACGAGGGGATACAAGCAGCAAAGCTCACAAATGTCTCACATATACTTTCCTAACCCTAAACATGGTTCTAGCTATGACTTATATAGCCTTGGGGTCGAAGGAGATGAAGAGGAGGGTGAGATGCAATCTTAGCCGGCCATCCTGGGAGGACCGTGTGCACGGGGTAAGTTGGGACCGTGCGCACGGGGGTCCCGTGGACACGGTACATGCCCGTGCGCATGGGGTGCTCCAGCGCCAACTTCCTGGTCAGTCAGTGGGCACGGGGTCTCGCGGGCCCGTGCGCACGGGGTCACCTGGGACTTCCAGAGTTGCTGCTGTTGCGCTCTGTCTTGGTTCGCGTGGCCTTGGGGTGGTCCTCTTCTCCTTGGTGATGCTCCTGAGCTTCATGGTAGTTTTCCTCTTCGTACCTAATGAGACATAGCATATTTTGGTGAGGTAGCAACCAAGTCCTGTCCGTATCCGTATGCAAGTCAAGTAGGAAGGAGTTCACCTCGGTTTCCAAAGCACGTGCTCTCGCTCTTGTGACAGGTCCATGTGGGGCTTGATGTGTTGGTGTAGAGTCCATGGGGATGGAGGAAGGATGCTCCGCATCAACCGATGTTGAAGATGGATCAATGATCACTCAATGATGTAACAAGGAAATATCACAATTGGTACCGATCTTGTTGATTTCTCACACCTACACTGAGTAGGGTAGGAACCCTAATCGGCCGATCTTTCACGAAAGGAGCGGATCCCGCGATGAACACGAAGAACACAAGGGGGAAAACGAGGGGAAACACGGTAAAATCACTAAACCAACACGAACTAGTCACACATGTGCTAGATCCTCGAAACACAAATGGAGATACAAGATCCACGGTCAACTAGGGACGATACAAAGGTAGCCGGTCTTCTCCATCAGGAGGTCTTGATGTTCTTCTCCGCAAGGAGGTCTTGAATCCAAAGGGATCTTCTACGAAGAGGGGCCGCGGTCTCTCTCGTGGAGTAGATCCGATGTGGATGAGCAATGCTCTATCTCTAAATATGAGCTAAACCAATGCTAACCCTATCTAGGAGGAGGGAGAGGTCTATTTATAGTCTTAGTGTAAAAGAGGGGCGAAGTGGAGGGATACATGGGCTTCAGCCCGAAACTGGACGCAGCCACGGTTCGGACGTCCGTGAGGCGCCAGACGTTCGGAGGCCCGCGGGTTGCCGGACGTCCGTAGATCTTCGGATGTCCGTGACTTTAGGTTCTATCTCCACGGCATCGGACGCCCGTAGGCATCCGGTCGTCCGGTCGCCGGTCGTCCAGTCTTCCTCGGATTTCCGTAGATTCGGCTCGGGTGTAGGTGTGCCGGTCTTCCGAAGGCGCTCGGTCGTCTGGAGCCTGGGAGGTGTCGGACGTCCGGTCCAGGTCAGACGTCCGGCCGCTGTAGTATGCGCTGGCCTGGTATCCTTCGGCTGGTGTGGCCCTCAAGGGCCGGACGTCCGGGATGGGTCAGTCATCCGGAGCCTGTAGCTTCTTCCGCATCTCTTCTTCTTGTCCAATGAACTTGGCGACCTCACCGTCTTGTCCATTGAGTGTAGTTGGTTCGTGGCTTTCCTCCAAGGACCTGATCACACATAGGGTTTCTGCTTGAGGTAGTAGCCAATTCTCTTCCATGTAAAGTGATAGTGCGGAGAGGAGTGAGTTCACCTTATCTTCGATAGCCTTCGCTCGAGCTCTTGTCATTGGTCCAAGTGGTGTCGTAGGAGATGTAGGTGGGTCCATGGGGATGACCTTGGGATGCTCCGCATCATCTCCCCTCCCTTGGGGAAGATCCGTCCTCGGATCAAATTCTTCATCACCATGGTAGGGAGAGAGATCTTTGACGTTGAAGATGTCGCTCACGTTCTACTTGTCGCGCGGGAGGTCGACCTTGCAAGTGTTGTTGTTGTAGCGTGCAAGCACCTTGAAGGGTCCATCTGCTTGTGGTCGAAGCTTGGACTTGCGTTCTTGGGGAAAGCGGTCCTTGCGAAGGTGTACCCACACAAGATCTCCAATGTTGAATACCATAGGGTGCTTGTTGATGTTGAGCTTGGTCGCAAGTCGTTGTACTTGACACTCGATGGTATGCCTTGTATCTTCATGCACCTTCTTGACATGTGCCACACGTGCACTTGCGTCCAAATTGATGCGCTCTCGGAGCGGTAGAGGAAGAATATCCAATGGTGACAATGGGTTGAATCCGTAGACGGGGACTTGCTGGTTGTTGAGTGTTTTGCTCGGTTGTAGGTGAACTCGGCGATAGGTAGACACTCCTCCCACTCCTTGATGTTCTTCTTGATGAGTACACGAAGTAGAGTGGAGAGTGTGCGGCTGGTCACCTCCATTTGGCCGTCGGTTTGTGGATGATACGCCGTGGAGAAGAGTAGCTTGATTCCGAGCTTGGCGCATAGGGTCTTCCAAAAGTAGCTAAGGAACTTGACGTCGCTGTCCGAGACGATCGTCTTTGGCACTCCATGTAGACGCAATATTTCCCTACAAAAGAGATTAGCAACATGTAAAGCATCGTCTATCTTGTTGCAAGGAATGAAATGTGCCATCTTAGAAAAATGGTCCACAACGACAAATACCGAATCCTTTCCATTTCTAGTCCTAGGCAATCCATGTACGAAATCCATGCTAATGTCTTCCCATGGTTGATATGGAATTAGGAGAGGCATGTCAAGGCCATGGGATTGAGCTTTAGACTTAGCTTTGCTACATGTAGAGCATCTGTTGGTGAAGCGGTTGACATCGCGAAACTTCTTGGGCCAAAAATAGTTCTTGGAGAGCCTGACAAATGTCTTGTCGCGTCCAAAATGTCCCATTAAGCCTCCTCCATGAGATTCCTGCAAAAGCAACAAACGAAGAGAAGACTTGGGGATGAAAAGCTTGTTAGCTCTCATAAGATATCCATCCTTGATGTAATAGCGTTCCCAAGAGGTGTGCGTCAAACATTTGGCATAAGGAGTAGCAAAAGTAGGATCATGCTCATACAAGTCTTTTATATGCTCAAAGCCAATGACATCCAATTCAAGTTGAGTAACAAGCATGCATATGCGGGAAAGAGCGTCCGCCACAATATTTTCCTTACCTTTGATGTACTTGATGACATAAGGAAAAGACTCAATAAATTCACTCCATTTAGCATAACGCTTGTTCAACTTGGTTTGGCCCTTAAGATACTTGAGCGTTTCATGATCGGTACGGATGATAAATTCATGAGGGCGAAGATAGTGTTCCCATTCATGCAAAACACAGACCAAAGCATATAGCTCTTTGTCATAGATGGGGTAATTGAGTTGCGCTCCGGAAAGTTTCTCACTAATGTAAGCTATGGGGCGCTTCTCTTGCGTTAACACACCTCCTATGCCATTACCGCTAGCATCGCAATGAATCTCAAAGGGTTTGTCAATGTTGGGTAATGCAAGCACGGGAGCATGAGTAAGCTAATTCTTAAGCTCATTGAAAGAGGTATCTTCGGATGGTCCCCAACAAAAGGCGCATTCTTCTTGCTCAAAGAATGCAAAGGCGAAGCAATGGTGCTAAAATCTTTCACAAGGCAACGTAGAAACCCGCAAGTCCAAGAAAGCTACGCACTTGATGCAAGTTGGTTGGTTGGGGCCAAGTTTTAATAGCATTGATCTTGGAACATCAACATGGAAACCCTTAGATGAAACAACAAAACCCAAGAAAACGAGCTTATCCACGCCGAAGAGGCACTTTTCCATGTTAGCAAAGAGGTGCTCGTTTCGAAGAGTTTGCAAAACGGTTCGAACATGGGTGACATGATCTTGACGAGATTTGCTATAAACAAGGATATCATCGAAGTAGACCACAACAAACAAACCAATGTAAGGGCGAAAGACATGATTCATAAGGCGCATAAAAGTACCTGGTGCTTCAGATAGACCCACAGGCATGACTAACCATTCATATAACCCAATCTTGATTTTGAAAGCGGTTTTCCATTCATCACCCTCATGTATGCGGATTTGATAGTAACCAGTCTTAAGATCAATTTTTGAAAAGATAGTGGCACCACTAAGTTCTTCAAGCATATCATCAAGGCATGGAATGGGTACCTATAGCGAACGGTGATAGCATTGATAGGTCTACAATCGGAGCACGTGCGAAAGCTACCGTCTCGTTTTGGCACAAGAACGACTGGGATGGCACAAGGGCTCAAACTTTCACGCACATGTCCATGGTCTATGAGATGTTTTACTTGACTTTGTATTTCTTTGGTTTCTTCGGGGTTGACGCGGTAGGGAGCTTTGTTCGGAAGAGGTGCTCCGGGGATGAGGTCGATGCGGTGCTCGATGCCTCATAGTGGAGGTAGTCCCGGAGGTAGCTCATCGGGGAAAACATCGTGAAATTCCTGCAAAATAGAAGACAACACTAGAGAAAGAGTGCGAGAGGTGTTAGGTTGTGTTTCATTGTCCTTGCACAAAAGGACGTAGTGTAGGACACTAGATGGGTTCTCACACACTCCTCCTATCTCACTTTTGGTGGCATATAGGACAAAGTTTTTCTTTTCGCTCATTGTGGAGTCGCTCGATTTGGGCTTGTGACGCTCACTCTCGTTTTGGTGGCTCGCTCTCTCACTATGCTCTCCACGATGGGTGGCTTGCTTGTCGGCGATCACTTGGCTTGGAGACATGGGACGAAGTATGTACTCTTTTCCTTTCATCTTGTAGATGTAGTGATTTGTTCGGCCGTTGTGGATGACTCCTCAATCAAATTGCCATGGGCGTCCAAGGAAGAGGTGGCAAATGGTCATTGGAACGACGTCACACTCCAAGGTGTCTTCGTAGGCACCAATTTTGAAGGAGACTCGTACTCGATGTTCAACTTGGAGAGTGCTGGAGTCGCTAAGCCATTGAACTTTGTAAGGATGTGGGCGCTTCGTCTTGGGCAATTGGAGTTTGGAGCAAAGTTCTTCACTTGCAAGATTATGACAACTTCCTCCATCGATGATGACCTTGACGGATCTTCCATTGATGCCGGCCTTGGTGTCGAATATGTGGCATCTTTGGTCTTTGATAAAGACAAAGGTGTCCCGTCTTTCGATGAGATGATGGATATCGCTTTGGTGGAAGTCGACTTTGACGATCCGACTACGAACGTGCGAGGACGTCGCGCCTTAGCAATCGCTAAACCAACTCCGAGAGGTTATTGACCACGCCGGAGCACGATCAACCTGACCATGAGGGTCTGTTTCCTGCAAGCAAACGAAGAACAAGCAAGAATCTGAGATTGCAATCTGGATATTGCGAATATAAGATGAAAGCTTTATTGATCAAGGTGGGGTTCTGTGACGCCTTTGTCTGGTCGTTGAACACAAACTAAGTACGCGAAGTTGCAGCTATGGCGAACTCTAATCTAAACAAAACCCAAAGTCTAAACGGTGCCCTAAGGGCTCTATATATGGAGGAAGAGAGGGGGAATTTCGTGGCCCTTGGTGGAGGGGTCCGAAATCAACCCTATCTCTTGTTTCCCCACACATACGGACTCTAAAAATAGCCTATACTTACGTATTTTGAAATTACATGGGCCTGGCCCAATAAAAAGGTGACGCAGCACCTATAATAGCCTCTGGACGAAATTTATGAAGTGACATCTTGTATATTTCGTCCAAGGCTTCATGCACTCGTTATGGTAGCTTCAAAGACCTGAAATCATCACTTGTAACTCTGTTCTTGTTCCCCTTGCGCATGCCATCATCTCCATGCTTGTTCTTGCTCCAATGTTCATCCTTCTCCAAGCTAGGCCCTTCATTTGTAAGCAAAACAAATGTATCCAATTTAGGCAGCATCATATTCTCATGAACATTAGAATCTTTACCAAGAAACGAAAGTATCTGGTAATTTAGTTGGCGTACGCGAGCTCTAGTAATTGGTCCAGTATGTATAGCAGCAGGGGCTGTGGGTGTAACAATGGTATTGATGTCCTCATCATCCTCCCCTTCTTGAAATGAAGTCGTCCTCGACGGAAGCTCATCTTCCTTACCCAAATAAGGCTTCAAATCTGCAATGTTAAAAGTGGGACTAACCCCAAAATCTGCAGGCAGCTCAAGTTTATATGCATTATCATTTATTTTCTCTAACACCTTAAAGGGACCATCAGCCCGTGGCATGAGCTTTGATTTGCGCAAATCAGGAAATCTATCCTTACGCAAATGTAACCAAACAAGATCTCCAGGTGCAAACACAACATGTTTTCTACCCTTATCTCCAGCAAGTTTATATTTGGCATTCATACGCTCAATGTTTTCCTTAGTTAACTCATGCATTTTTAAAATCAATTCAGCACGTTGTTTAGCATCGAAATTAACCTTCTCCGAAGATGGAAGAGGCAACAAATCAATAGGTGCACGAGGTAGGAAACCATACACAACTTCAAAAGGGCAGATCTTAGTAGTAGAATGCAATGAACGATTATAAGCAAATTCAATATGAGGCAAGCATTCCTCCCACATTTTCTTATTACTCTTCAAAACAGCCCTAAGCATAGTAGACAATGTTCTATTGACTACTTCAGTTTGGCCATCAGTTTGGGGGTGACAAGTAGTACTAAAAAGCAGTTTAGTCCCCAACTTAGCCCATAAACATCTCCAAAAGTGGCTAAGAAATTTAGTATCACGATCTGAAACAATAGTATTTGGCACACCATGCAAGCGAATAATTTCACGAAAGAACAAATCAGCAATATTAACAGCATCATCGCTTTTATGACATGGTATAAAGTGTGCCATTTTCGAGAATCTATCCATGACAACAAATATGCTATCCCTCCCCTTCTTTGTTCGAGGTAAACCTAAAACAAAGTCCATAGATATATCCTCCCAAGGAACACTAGGTACAGGCAAAGGCATATATAAACCATGAGGATTGAGTCGTGACTTAGCTTTTTGACATGTAGTGCAGCGAGCAATAAAACGCTCAACATCCCGTCTCATCTTTGGCCAAAAGAAATGTGTAGCAAGTACGTCCTCCGTCTTCTTCACGCCAAAGTGTCCCATTAATCCTCCTCCATGCGCCTCCTGCAACAACAAAAGACGAACGGAGCTAGCTGGAATGCATAGCTTGTTAGCACGAAACACAAATCCATCGTTAACGACAAACATGTTCCACATTCTTCCTTCTTTACAATTCTGCATTACATCTTTAAAATCAGCATCATGCACATATTGATCTTTGATGGTCTCCAAACCAAATATTTTGAAGTCAAGTTGTGAAAGCATAGTATAGCGGCGAGACAATGCATCAGCAATAACATTTTCTTTTCCCTTCTTGTGTTTAATGACATAAGGAAAAGTCTCAATCAATTCAACCCATTTAGCATGTCTACGATTCAGTTTAGCTTGACTTTTAATATGTTTCAAAGATTCATGATCAGAATGTATAACAAATTCTTTGGGCCATAAATAATGTTGCCATGTTTCTAAAGTCCGAACAAGAGCATATAATTCTTTATCATAAGTAGAATAATTCAGACTAGGCCCACTCAATTTTTCAGAAAAGTATGCAACAGGTTTGCCATCTTGTAATAACACACCGCCTAATCCAATTCCACTAGCATCACATTCAAGCTCAAAAGTCTTATTAAAATCAGGAAGTTGGAGTAAAGGAGCATGTGTCAACTTATCTTTCAATACCGAGAAGGCTTCTTCCTGTGCGGTACCCCAAAGAAAAGGCACATCTTTCTTTGTAAGCTCATTGAGAGGTGCAGCAATGGTGCTGAAATCTCTCACAAAACGCCTATAGAATCTAGCGAGGCCAAGAAAACTCCTCTCTTGTGTGACCGTTTTGGGCTGCGGCCAACTCTCAATAGCTTCAATCTTGGCTTTATCAACTTCAATTCCCTATGGAGTAACAACATAGCCAAGAAAAGATACTCGGTCGGTGCAAAAGGTGCACTTCCCAAGGTTACCAAACAAACGTGCATCACGTAGAGCAATAAAAACAACACGTAAATGTTCCAAATGTTCTTCCAAAGATCTGCTATAAATCAATATGTCATCAAAGTAAACTACCACAAATCGTCCAATGAAAGCACGTAAAACTTCGTTCATTAATCTCATGAAAGTACTAGGTGCATTAGTTAACCCAAAAGGCATGACTAACCACTCATATAATCCAAACTTAGTTTTAAATGTTGTTTTCCATTCATCTCCCAATTTCATACGAATTTGATGGTAGCCACTACGCAAATCAACTTTGGAGAATATTGTAGAGCCACTCAATTCGTCAAGCATATCATCTAGCCTAGGAATAGGATGACGATAACGAATAGTAATATTATTAATGCCTCTACAATCAACACACATACGTGATGTACCATCCTTTTTCGGCACTAGAATAATAGGAACAGCACAAGGACTAAGGGATTCGCTTATATAACCTTTGTCGAGAAGCTCTTGTACTTGACGCATAATCTCCTTCGTCTCCTCTGGATTGGTACGGTATGGTGCACGGTTTGGCAGTGAAGCACCGGGAATTAAGTCAATCTGATGCTCAATCCCTCGAATAGGCGGTAATCCCGGTGGTACGTCTTGTGGAAAAACGTCAGCGAACTCCTGCAAAATGTTAGTGACAGTAGGAGGCAAAGAGGAAGGCACGTCCTCGAATGAAAATAATGCCTCTTTGCACACAAAAGCATAGCAAACAGATTTGCTGAAATCTAGCTCATCAATATCAGATTTGGTGGCAAATAAACATGCACTTTTCAATTTAATTTTAGAAGCAACACTAGATGGTTTATTATTAGGCTTCATTTGTTGCTCAAATTCTTTTGCCACAATCTGATTGTCACTCTTATTCTTCTCCTGTTTTGCTTTATTAGCTCTATTAATATCATCTTTCAAAATGGAATCAGGAGTCATAGGAAGCAAAGTAATATTTTTATCCTTATGAACAAGAGTATAGTGATTGTTTCTACCATGGTGTACAGAATTTTTATCAAATTGCCATGGTCTACCAAGTAATAAGGAACATGCTTGCATAGGTACCACATCACAATCAACATAATCAGCATATGTAGAGATACTAAAATGCACATGAACAGTACGTGTTACCTTAACCTTGCCGCTGTTGTTGAACCATTGGATGTAGTAAGGATGTGGATGTGGTCTTGTGGTGAGAGAAAGCTTCTCCACCATCTCCATGCTAGCCAAGTTGTTGCAGCTCCCTCCATCTATGATGACGCGCACAGAACGTTCTTTCACAACTCCCTTGGTATGGAACAAATTGTGCCTCTGATTTTGCTCAGCTTGTGTGACCTGCACACTCAAAACACGTTGAGCAACTAAACATTCATACCTGTCAGCGTCTTCAGGAGCCATGTATTGCGTCTCATGATCAGAATCATCTCCACCATGTTCTTCACGTGTAATAAGAGCCAAAGTTTCCTCATCATAGTCAGTAGCGGACTCATATCCACCATTCGCGGTAGCAATCATCACACGTGGAGATTTGCATTCTCTCGCATAATGACCTCCTCCCTTACAACGACGACAAATAATATCACTTGTGTGCCCTGTTGATGCCATGGAAGAAGAAGAACTCTGTGCAGCCCAGCAGGTGCGCTCTTGGCAGATAATTGTGGTTGTGCCTGTTTTCTTGTATCACGACTAGAGGAGGCACCTGATTGAGGTGCTGGTGCAGTTGAAGTAGAAGATTCATGCGGTGTCCATGATGAAGGTCGGCCTGCAGAAAAGTTAGTTCGCGCCAATGCTTGTCGATCCTGCACTTCACGTTCAGCTTTACAAGCAAGATGGAATAAACGAGTGATATTAGTATACTCCTTATAGTCTAGAATGGTCTGAATCTCTCTATTTAATCCACCCAGAAAACGTGCAAGCATAGCTTCATTCTCCTCAACAATACCACATCTAATCATGCCAGTTTGTAATTCCTGATAATATTCTTCTACAGAATTTTTTCCTTGTCTTAAGCGCTGTAATTTTTGAAGCAATTCACGTTGATAATATGGTGGAACCCAACGAGTACGCATAGCAGTTTTCAAAGCAGCCCAAGTAGTTGGAATAGGATATAATCTACAATGTTCAGACCACCATACACATGCAAAACTAGTGAAAGCACAAACAGCAGCAGCAACCCGTCTCTCCTCGGGATATTGTAAACATGTAAAACGTTGTTTAGTTTCTAACTCCCAAGTAAGATATATATCAGGAACATATCTACCCTCAAATGGTGGAATATTCAATTTCAGTTTAGGAATATGGACATCATCTCATACCTGAGGTGGAGGTGCAGGCCTACCATTACGAATATATACCTGAGGTCGACCTGCTGGTGGTGGTGCAGGTGGCTGCACGTAGTGCTGATTTTGATCAACCTCATCCTCATAATCGCCCGCATACTCATCATCCTCCTGGGTACCACCAGCAGCAATAGCAGGAGCCAAAGAAGCATCAACAACATGAACAGCATCACCAGAAGTTTGGCCATCCTCAATAGGAACACGCTTCGCTCGTCCATACTGATTCGGAAGGATGCGTTGTTGTTGTTGTTGGAGAGGTGCGTTAGGTGCAGCGGGTGGTGGTGGTGGAAGACGCGCGAGCAATTCATTAAACTTGTTATCCAGCTTTGTTTCGAACGTCTTCTCCATGCCATCTATCTTCTCCATGGCCTCTTCAAATCTGTTTAGCACATCTTGCACCTGTCCACTCATCATTTGCTGAAATTTATCATGTAGTTGTTTGTTCGTCAGGTTCTCCCAATCAGTCTCATCGGCTTGTGATCCTACCATGGTTAGCAGCAAATAGAAACACACAAGAATATGATCCTACAGACTACTAAGAAGTGGTGGTGGGTGTCACAAATCCGTCAAGCAAATCTCAAATTCTTACCAGTTCTTACCCAGCAGCAGGCGGTGATCGGCAACCGTTGTCGTCAAAAACTCTCAAAGCTTGGATAGAGCGATTACCAGGGAGAGTCGAACGCACGACGTAGATGTATGTGGAGCTCGGAAGGCTTATAATATGGTAGCAAAAAGGGTCAGCAATAATCAACTCAGAGATGCAAAGCTGAATAAACGCTCAACGACGGTACCGTGCTGGTCCTAGGCTAGACTATGCTAGAGACGCGAGCCTAGAACATCAACAAAATCACGGCGCGGCACGTAAACAAGGGAAAAGCACACTCTGGATTTTTTTTCGCTCTTTTTTTTTTGCGCTGCTTTTTCTTTTGCGCTGTTTTTTTTGCGAAAAATCACTATAATGGCGAGTGTCTCAAAACTCTTCCCAGGTCAAACTGACAGGATGGGCACGAAAGTTTTTGTTGACAATTTTTTTTTTCGACTGCCCGGACCCAAAAACTGGAAACGGGTCAAAAAAACATTCTATAACGGCGACTGTCTCAAAATGCTTAGAAACACCTAAAAATAGGATAGCCAGAAATTTTTTTGACAAGTGCGTTTTTGAAAAATTTTGGGCCAAAACGGAGGATAGCCAGAATTTTTTCTTTTCGAAACCTACTCCGGCAAGGAAACACGAATCGGAATCTAGATGGATCTCGAAAACAAACCTAATATGACAAGAACTCGGATTGGTGGTGGATATATGGTGGTAGATTCGAAGCGGTGGCGGATAAGCGGTGGTGGTAGATGGCAGGGGCGATGATGATGGTGCGGCGGCGGCGTGACAACTTATGACCAGAACTCGAAACTCTCAAAGACTAGACTCTAAGACCAGCAACTAGACACGACGATGCAACCGCAAATTCAAAAAAGCAAAACCCTAAAAAGATTATGCAAAGGCTCAGATTGGTTCGGATATGATGAACTAACCCTAATTTTTTTTGTGGCTTTTTCGTGGACTGTAGGTATGAAGAACAGACTCGATCTAAACTACGAAAAACTATAAAATCTCACCGAGCAACCTGGAAATCTGATACCACTTGATAAAGACAAAGGTGTCCCGTCTTTCGATGAGATGATGGATATCGCTTTGGTGGAAGTCGACTTTGACGATCCGACTACGAACGTGCGAGTACGTCGCGCCTTAGCAATCGCTAAACCAACTCCGAGAGGTTATTGACCACGCCGGAGCACGATCAACCTGACCACGAGGGTCTGTTTCCTGCAAGCAAACGAAGAACAAGCAAGAATCTGAGATTGCAATCTGGATATTGCGAATATAAGATGAAAGCTTTATTGATCAAGGTGGGGTTCTGTGACGCCTTTGTCTGGTCGTTGAACACAAAGGAAGTACGTGAAGTTGCAGCTATGGCGAACTCTAATCTAAACAAAACCCAAAGTCTAAACGGTGCCCTAAGGGCTGTATATATGGAGGAAGAGAGGGGGAATTTCGTGGCCCTTGGTGGAGGGGTCCGAAATCAACCCTATCTCTTGTTTCCCCACACATACGGACTCTAAAAATAGCCTATACTTATGTATTTCGAAATTACATGGGCCTGGCCCAATAAAAAGGTGACGCAGCACCTATAATAGCCTCTGGACGAAATTTATGAAGTGACATCTTGTATATTTCGTCCAAGGCTTCATGCACTCGTTATGGTGGCTTCAAAGACCTGAAATCATCACTTGTAACTCTGTTCTTGTTCCCCTTGCGCATGCCATCATCTCCATGCTTGTTCTTGCTCCAATGTTCATCCTTCTCCAAGCTAGGCCCTTCATTTGTAAGCAAAACAAATGTATCCAATTTAGGCAGCATCATATTCTCATGAACATTAGAATCATTACCAAGAAACGGAAGTACCTGGTAATTTAGTTGGCGTGCGCGAGCTCTAGTAATTGGTCCAGTATGTATAGCAGCAGGGGCTGTGGGTGTAACAATGGTATTGATGTCCTCATCAGTCTTCTTCTTGGTGATGTTGGAGAGTCAAGACCTTGGAGGCAACAAGAGCGGGACTTGAATCTTCATCGCAAAAGACTTGTTCCTCTTCATTGTTCACTTGCCGGTGCATGGCGACTTGCTCAAGAGCGTCCATTTCTCCTTCACTCGTCGAGTTGTAAGTGCCGTCGTCGTTGAGGATCATGGTCCACTTGTTGGTGCACTCATAGGACTTGTGGCCTCGGCCTCCACATGTGAAGCATTTGAAGGAACTCATCTTGACGGTCTCATCGGTTGGAGTAGATTGATGATGAAGCTCTCGGCTTGAAGTTGTTCGTTGTAGTAGGATGACTTGGAGTAGACGAAGCTTTCTTGTGACTCAGCTTGTCAACGTTGCTTGTAGAAGGCTTGGTAGACGGTGTTGGAGTCGTTGGAGCTTGGGTGTTGGAGAAGCCGTATGACTTGGATGAGAACTTGGCGTACTTGAAATCGTCTTGTACTTGACGTTCCGCTTTTCTAGCTTGATGGACGAGCTCAATGAGTTTCGAGTATGGTTGGAAATCGGCGATCTTCTTGATAGGATGGTTGAGTCCATTCAAGAAACATGCCATAACTTTCTCATCATCTTCCGTGACATTGGCTCTTATCATGGCAATCTCCATCTCCTTGTAGTACTCTTCAACGCTCTTGGTTCCTTGCTTGAGTAGTTGGACTTTCTTGAAGAGGTCATAGTTGTAGTAGGTAGGCACAAAGCGTGCTCTCATGACATCCTGCATTTTCACCCAAGTAGTGATGGGTGGTTCACCTCTTGCCTCTCGGCGCTCGATAACTTGTTCCCACCAAATGAGGACATAGTCTGAAACTCAAAGGATGCCATCGCGATCTTCTTCTCTTCTTCATAGTTGTGCAAGCGGAAGATTTTGTTGACCTTCAATGCCCATGAAAGGTACTCTTCGGGATCGTTGCTTCCATTGAACTTGGGCATGGTGAACTTGAGCTTGCCATAGCGTTGCTCTTCATTGTGTTGGGGTCGAGGATGATGACGTTCATGTTGTTGATGATTGTCAAGCTCGTGTTGCCCTTGGTGAGGAGGGTTGTGGACCTCACGTTTCTCTTGTCGTGGAGGATTTCCATTGTCTTCATGCGCTTGATGAACTTGATGTTCTTGGCGAGCTTGTGGAGGAGCTTATCGAGCTTGAGGAGGAACTTGAGGAACTTGACGATGCACGCGAGCTTGAAATCTTCGTTCGTGAGCTTCTTCGCGAAGTTCTTCTTCATGTTCACGAGCTTGTCAGCCTCGGTTGACTATGGCGTGATTTGCATCTTGGAGGGCTTGTTGCACCTCAAGTTCTTGAGCATCTCACAATTGTTGCTCTTGACATTGTGCCTCGGCATCTTGTGCTTCTTGGTGTAGACGTGCTCGCTCTTCCGCTTCATGTTGGCGTTGTCGTTTCCATTCTCGTGCTAGCGTAAAAGCCTCTTGGGTTTGACGTTGTCGGTGTTCTTGAGAGTTGGTGTCGCATAGAGGATTGAGTCTTGCTTGACGATCGTTGCGCGCAGCACGTCAAAGAGTGTTCGATGTCGGTGTACTTGACCCAGAGAGGGTGAAGTCGGAGTGTCGACTTGAGCGGCTCTGTCTTGATGAAGACGATGTGGAAGAAGAGCGGTTGAGCAACAAAGAACGAATCTCATCCATTCTTGCATCGTTCTCTTGATTGTGGTCGTCGAGCTTGTGGTCGAAGTAGTCCCTTGTACGTTGCTCGAAGAGTCGCAAGTCAGCGGCGAGGTTGTCGATGCGTTCACTCATTGCTTGTTGCTCTTGATGCAAAGCACGTTGTGCACCGAAGAGGTGGGTCTTGGTGACATAGGAGTTCATGTCGTCATCGTGCTCAATGAAGGGTGGGTTGGTAGAAGTACTTGGCCTATCCATCATTCCAAGAGAAAAATGTGAGTTGTAGAAAGAGAAGAACGTATACCAAATGTACCTTGACTGAAGTTGAAGGTGGATCAACGATCACTCTAATGTGGACAAGGAAATAGCACAATTGGTACAAATTCTTGTCGGTTTCTCACACCTACACAAGTAAAAGCTTATGGTGGAGCTTCTTAGGATGGTGGCACAAAATTTGATGCAATTGTAAGTGAGCTTCAATAATGTTGGAAAAGATTTGCAAGTTTGTAATGCAACAAATGGACCAAGCAATATAAGGTACACGGGAACACACACGTAAAAAGATAAGTGGGGTCGTGCAACCAAGGATGAGCCAAAATGTGGAATCCACAAAAATGCTCATGTTGCACAATACTAGAGAGATGCTAGCACGATTGCACAATAGGTGGATACAAAGACTTGTGCACAACCTACTAAGCAAAAATGCAACGACTTCTATCCCAAGTATGCTCTATGCAAGGTGTTTCGATGATATGATCCAAGATGATCTAGTATGACAATATTAATGTTGTATGATGCTATGGTTCTTGCTTAAAAGCTCTTTGCTTATCTTTCCCTTTTGCTTAAAAGCTTGTTTGGCTCTTTGTTGTTTGAGCTCTTTTCTCATGCAATGCTTCACGAACCAAGATAGCAATTGTGTATGCGATGACAACCTTGTGACACAAGAGATGATACCAATATATGCACAAATGATGTATGTATGCTATGGGAAGTATGATCACTAATGTGCACAAGTCTCGTTGCCGGCATTACTCAAGCTAGTCTCGATGGGTAAGCGACGCAAAGGAGTAAGGCTATGATGGCTATCAATGTAATGGCAAGAGTGGACAATACCAAGATGAGGTTACCGTTTCTTGCGTACGTATGGTGTCAAAATGATGGCATGAATACCAATATGTAGTCGAGGTGGTCGTTGTTGATGATGCGTCCGTGGGAAAGATGAGTAGCGGTGATGTTTATGTCGTACCGTACCTAAATAGCAAACACAATACGACACGGAAGTGCAACTCAAATTCCCAAAGCTCGAAGTGGCAAAACGTGTCAGAGTGCGAAATGGGTAAGCAAAGGTGGTGGTATGCAGAAGTGATGATGGCGTATAGGTGGTGGAAGTACGTATACGGAAGTGGGGCGGTGGTGGTGATTAAAACTGAAAAAATTCATTTTTGTCAGGGTATCGTCGGACGTCCGGGGTGGGCCGGTCGTCGCACGTCCGGTGTGGGTCGGACGTCCGGTGCCTGGGCGATTTTCGTGAGGCGCGGGATGAATAGCTAGGGTTCGTGATGTGGATGGCGAAAATGGTCAAATCTGGTCGATTTCGTGGATGGAAAGGGTGGAGACAAGGGGGAACAGGTAGATCCACTTAAGGCAAATCAAATCCATGGATCAAATCCAACAAAATTTCAACACACCAACAAATCACAAAAAAAAAATTGGGGCTATTTTTTGGGGAATTTTCGAATTAGGGACAAAATCAACAAAAACTAGGCTAGAAACACAACGGGGAGGCTCCGAAATCGTGATCAACGTGGCTCTAGATACCAAGATGATGTAGGGTAGAACCCTAATCGCCTGATCTTTGACGAAAGGAGCGGATCCCGCGATGAACATGAAGAACACGAGGGGAAACACGAGAGAAACACTAAACCAACAAGAAATGGTCACACATATGCTACATCCTCGAGTACATAAGAGGTCACACGATCCACCGTCAAGTAGGGACGATACAAAGGTAGCCGGTCTTCTCTGTGAGGAGGTCTTGAGGTCTTCTCCGCAAGGAGGTCTTGAATCCAAAGGGATCTTCTCCGAAGAGGCGCCAAGGTCTCTCTTGTGGAGTAGATCCGATGTGGATGAGCAATGATCTATCTCTAATATGAGCTAAACCAATGCTAACCCTAGCTAGAAGGAATAGGAGGTCTATTTATAGTCTTAGTGCAAAAGTGGGGTGAAGGGGTACATGGGCTGCGGCCCAACATGTAACAACACACAGGCGTCAGATGTCTGGGAGTCATCGGTCGTCCAGAGGCTCGCGAGGGTCCAGACGTCCGGTGCCTGTCGGACGTCAGTAGATTTGGCTCGGGTGGTCTTCGGTCGGACGTCCGGTCGGGGTCGGTCGTCCGAGTGCCGGTCGTCCGGGTGTCTTCAGAAATCCGTAGTTTTGGCTCGGGTGTGGGTGTGTCGGACGTCCGGTCTGGGTCGGCCGTCCGGAGCCTAGAGATCGTCGGACATCCGTCCTTGGTCGGTCGTCCGGAGCCTGTAGCTTATTCTGCATCTCTTCTTCTTCTGATTCTTCTTGCTCCTTAGCTTCTTCATGGCTAGCTCCTTGACACCTGAGTATGCATAATGTCTCCATTTCAGGTAGTAGCCATGTCTCATGTGCATCGAAGTGAACTTGTGAGAGGAGATATGTCACCACAGTTTCGAGAGCTCTTGCATGTGCTCGTGTCATGGGTCCGCTAGGCACTTGGTGAGACGATGGTAGGTCCATGGGGATGACCTTGGGATGCTCCGCATCACATCATATATGTGGCTAGTGGTGAAGTCACTCTCACTCTCAATATAGTGGCACAAGTCACTCAAGTCATCATACGTCGCCGTGGTCAAAGGGAAATCCCATGCTCAACCATCTTGTCGTCGTCGCCGTGGATGAAGGCCGAAGATGGCGCATCATCACTCTCACCTCGTAAGATGGAAGCATCATCCTTGTTCGTCACCAAGTCGTTCACCTCCAAAGCTTAGTCCTTGAAGGTCTCCGTAGTTTGCCACACCATCTTGAAAAAGAGTCGAAGTAGACCCGGCATCATCAATGCCACAAAGAGGGTTGGCGGTGAAGTCGAACTTGGGAGCATCGTCTTGGAGCTCGTCGGGCCTGGACATCTTGGTGGTACTATCCTCATGCTCGCCTTCTTGGAGGTTGGTCTTGGAGAAGTGTGCTTGGACTGGAGAAGCCTTGGCCTTCATGAGTTCTTGTTCCGCCTTGAGAGCACGAATGTAGTAGTCGTCGAGGGACTTGAAGTTCTCGAGGAAGAGAATCTTGGAGGTGTGGTTGTGCAATCCCATCATGAGGTGGAACTTCATCGAAATGGGGTCGTCCATGCCGGCTCGTCGCAAGGCTTTTTTCATATCTTTGAAGTACTCGTTGATGGACTTGGATCCTTGGGTGGTGATAGAGGCAAAGGGGTCCTGTCTTTAGATGATATGGTGGCTATCATTTTGGAGGAAGTCGACTTTGATGATCCGACTACGAACGTGTGAGGACGTCGCACCTTAGCAATCGCTAAACCAACTCCGAGAGGTTTTTGACCACGCCGGAGCATGATCAACCTGACCACGAAGGTCTGTTTTTTGCAGGCAAATGAAGAACAAGCAAGAAACTAAGGTTGCAATCTGGATATTGCGAATATAAGAGGAAAGCTTTATTGATCAAAGGTGGGGTTCTGTGACGCCTTTGTCTCATCGTTGAACACAAAAGAAGTACGCGAAGTTGCAGCTATGGCGAACTTTAATCTAAACAAAACCCAAAGTCTAAACGACGCCCTAAGGTCTGTATATATGGAGGAAGAGGGGGGAATTCATGGCCGTTGGAGGAGGGGTCCGAAACCACCCCTAACTCTTGTTTCCCCACACATATGGACTCTAAAAACAGCCTATACTTAAGTATTTTGAAAATACGTGGGCCTGGCCCAATAATAAGGTGACCCATCACCTATAATAACGCCTGGACGAAATTTATGAAGTGGCATCTTGTATATTTCGTCCAAGGCTTCATGCACTCCTTATGATGGCTTCAAAGTCTTGAAATCATCACTTGTAACCCCGTTCTTGATCCCCTTCCACATGCCATCATCTCCATGCTTGGTCTTGCTCCAGTGTTCATCCCTCTTATCCATGCCAGGCCCTTCATTTGTAAGCAAAACAAATGTATCCAATTTAGGCAGCATCATATCTCATGAACATTAGAATCATTACCAAGAAACGGAAGTACCTGATAATTCAATTGCCGTGCGCGAGCTCTAGTAATTGGTCCAGTATGTATAGCAGTAGGGGCTGTCGGTGTAACAATGGTATTGATGTCCTCATCATCCTCCCCTTCTTGAAATGAAGTCGTGCTCGACGGAAGCTCATCTTCCTCACCCAAATAAGGCTTCAAATCTGCAATGTTAAAAGTGGGACTAACCCCAAAATCTGCATGTAGCTCAAGTTTATATGCATTATCTTTTATTTTCTCTAGCACCTTAAAAGGACCATCAGCACGTGGCATTAGCTTTGATTTGCGCAAATTAGGAAATCTATCCTTATGCAAATATAACCAACAAGATTTCCACGTGCAAACACAACATGTTTTCTACCCTTATCTCCAGCAAGTTTATATTTAGCATTCATACGCTCAATGTTTTCCTTAGTTAACTCATGCATTTTAAAAATCAATTCAACACGTTCTTTAGCATCAAAATTAACCTTCTCCAAAGATGGAAGAGGCAACAAATCAATAGGTGCACGAGGTAGGAAACCATACACAGTTTCAAAAGGGCACTTCTTGGTAGTAGAATGCAAAGAACGATTATAAGAAAATTCAATATGAGGCAAGAATTCTTCCCACATTTTCTTGTTATTCTTCAAAACAGCCCTAAGCATAGTAGACAATGTTCTATTGACTACTTCAGTTTGTCCATCAGTTTGGGGGTGACAAGTAGTACTAAAAAGCAGTTTAGTCACCAACTTAGCCCATAAACATCTCCAAAAGTGGCTAAGAAATTTAGTATCACGATCTAAAACAATAGTATTTGGCACACCATGCAAGCGAATAATTTCACGAAAGAGCAAATCGGCAACATTAACAGCATCATCGCTTTTATGACATGGTATAAAGTGTGCCATTTTCAAGAACCTATCCACGACAACAAATATGCTATCCATCCCCTTCTTTGTTCAAGGTAAACCTAAAACAAAGTCCGTAGATATATCCTCCCAAGGAACACTAGGTATAGGCAAAGGCATATATAAACCATGAGGATTGAGTCATGACTTAGTTTTTTGACATGTAGTGCAGCGAGCAACAAAACGCTCAACATCCCGTCTCATCTTTGTCCAAAATAAATGTGTAGCAAGTATGTCCTCCGTCTTCTTCACGCCAAAGTGTCCCATTAGTCCTCCTCCATGCGCCTCCTGCAACAACAAAAGACGAACGGAGCTAGCTGGAATGCGTAGCTTGTTAGCACGAAACACAAATCCATCATCAACGAGGAACTTATTCCACGTTCTTCCTTCTTTACAATTTTGCATTACATCTTTAAAATCAGCATCATGCACATATTGATCTTTGATGGTCTCCAAACCAAATATTTTGAAGTCAAGTTGTGAAAGCATAGTATGGCGACGAGACAATGCATCAGCAATAACATAAGGGAAAGTCTCAATGAATTCAACCCATTTAGCATGTCTACGATTCAGTTTAGCTTGACTTCTAATATGTTTCAAAGATTCATGATCAGAATGTATACAAAATTCTTTGGGCCATAAATAAAGTTGCCATGTTTCTAAAGTCCGAACAAGAGCATATAATTCTTTATCATAAGTAGAATAATTCAGACTATGCCCACTCAATTTTTCAGAAAAGTATGCAACAGGTTTGCCATCTTGTAATAACACACCTCCTAATCCAATTCCACTAGCATCACATTCAAGCTCAAAAGTCTTATTAAAATCAGGAAGTTGGAGTAAAGGAGCATGTGTCAACTTATCTTTCAATACCGTAAAGGCTTCTTCATGTGCGGTACCCCAAACAAAAGGCACATCCTTCCTTGTAAGCTCATTGAGAGATGCAGCAATGGTGCTGAAATCTCTCACAAAACGCCTATAGAGTCCAGCGAGGCTAAGAAAACTCCTCACTTGTGTGAACGTTTTGGGCTGCGGCCAACTCTCAATAGCTTCAATCTTGGCTTTATCAACTTCAATTCCCTATGGAGTAACAACCTAGCCAAGAAAAGATACTCAGTTGGTGAAAAAGGTGCACTTCCCAAGGTTACCAAACAAACATGCATCCCATAGAGCAATAAAGACACCACATAAATATTTCAAATGTTCTTCCAAGGATAAACCAATATATCATCAAAAAATACTACCACAAATCATCCAATGAAAGCACGTAAAACTTCATTCATTAGTCTCATGAAAGTACTAGGTGCATTAGTTAACACAAAAGGCATGACTAACCACTCATATAATCCAAACTTAGTTTTAAATGTTGTTTTCCATTCATCTCCCAATTTCATACGAATTTGAGGGTACCCACTACGCAAATCAACTTTGGAGAATATTGTAGAGCCACTCAATTCATCAAGCATATCATCTAGCCTAGGAATAGGATGACGATAACGAATAGTAATATTATTAATGCCTCAACAATCAACACACATATGCGACGTACCATCCTTTTAAGGCACTAGTATAATAGGAACAACACAAGGACTAAGAGATTCACGTTTATAACCTTTGTCGAGCAACTCCTGTACTTGACACATAATCTCCTTCGTCTCCTCTGGATTGGTACGGTAAGGTGCACGGTTGGGTAGTGATGCACCGGGATTTAAGTCAAATTGATGCTCAATCCCTCGAATAGGTGGTAATCCCGGTGGCACGTCTTGTGGAAAGACGTCAGCGAACTCCTGCAAAGTGATAGCAGGGGGCAGAGAGGAAGGCACGTCCTCGAATGAAAATAATACCTCTTTGCACACAAAAGCATAGCAAACAGATTTGCTGAAATCTAGCTCATCATATCAGATTTTGTGGCGAGCAAACATGCACTTTTCAAATTAAAATCACAAGCAACACTAGATGGTTTATTATTAGGCTTCATTTGTTGCTCAAATTCTTTTGCCACAATCTAATTTTCACTGTTATTTTTCTCCTGTTCTGCTTTATTAGCTCTATTAATATCATCTTTCAAAATGGAATCAGGAGTCATAGGAAGCAAAGTAATATGGCTATCTTGATGAACAAGAGTGTACTGATTATTTCTACCATGGTGTACAGAATTTTTATCAAATTGCCATGGTCTACCAAGTAATAATGAACATGCTTGCATGGGTACCACATCACAGTCAACATAATCAGCATATGTAGAGATACTAAAATGCACACGAACAGTACGTGTTACCTTAATGATGAGGACATGGCTACCACAGTTACACCCATATCCCCTGTTGTTTTACCTCTTGGAACAGTTGCTAGAGCTTAGATACGCCAATTAAATTATCAGGTACTTTCGTTTCTTGGTAATGTTTCTAGTGTTCATGAGAATATGATGCTGCCTAACTTAGATACATTTGTGTTGCTTGCAATTGAAGGGCCTAGCACGGACAAGAAGGATGAACATTGGAGCATGGTCAAGCACAGAGATGAAGGTGCGTGCAAAGAGAACAAGAACAGAGGTTCAAGTGGAGATTTCAGGACTTTGAAGCCACCATGATGACATACAAGAAGATGGACGAAATATACAAGATGGCCTTTCATAAATTTCCTCCATAGCTTATTATTGGTGTCGCGCCACCTTATTTTAGGCCAGGCCCATGTAATCTATTTTTAGAGTCCATATTATAGTGGAAACGACTTAGGAGGTGTTTTAGTCCCACCTTGCCAAGGGTGGACAAAATGCCCTCTCTTTTCCCTATATATATAGCCCTTAAGGCTTCGTTTAGACTTGGGATTTGTTTAGTTAAAAGTTAGCCATTGCAACTTCGTGTACTTCGTTTGTGTCCAACGACCAGACCAAGACCGCTTCCGGATCCCCACCATTATGAATACTTCATATATATTTGCGATATTCAGATTGCTTTATCATATTCTTGCTCGTTCTTCGATTGCTTGCAGGAATAGACCTTCGTGGTCAGGCTGACCGTGCTTCCAGCATCGTCAGTAACCTCAGGAGATTGGTTTAGCGATTGCTAAGGCGCAACGTCGTGCACATTTGTAGTTGGATCGTCAAAGTCGTCTCCACCAAATCGATAGTTATCATCTCATCGAAAGATCGGGACCCTCGCCTCTATCAAGTGGTATCAGTTTTCAGGTTGCTCGGTGAGATTTTCTAGTTTTTCATAGTTTAGATTGCATCCGTTCTTCATACCTATAGTCCACATAAAAAAGCCACACAAAAGTTAGATTAGTTCGTCATATCCCAGACAGTCTGAGGCTTTCGCTATTATCACTTAGTTTTTGTTTTGTTGAATTTTCGGTTGCATCGTGTGTCGAGTTGCTGGTTTCTAGTGTCTAGTCTTTTAGAGTTTCGAGTTCTAGTCACGTTTGCTTCACGCCGCATACGCTTACGCCATCATCCGCATATTTGTCCTCTTCCGCTGCCACAGTTACACCCATATCCCCTGTTGTTTTACCTCTTGGAACAGTTGCTAGAGCTCAGATACGCCAATTAAATTATCAGGTACTTTCGTTTCTTGGTAATGTTTCTAGTGTTCATGAGAATATGATGCTGCCTAACTTAGATACATTTGTGTTGCTTGCAATTGAAGGGCCTAGCACGGACAAGAAGGATGAACATTGGAGCATGGTCAAGCACGGAGATGAAGGTGCGTGCAAAGAGAACAAGAACGGAGGTTCAAGTGGAGATTTCCAGACTTTGAAGCCACCATGATGACATACAAGAAGATGGACGAAATATACAAGATGGCCTTTCATAAATTTCCTCCATAGCTTATTATTGGTGTCGCACCACCTTATTTTAGGCCAGGCCCATGTAATCTATTTTTAGAGTCCATATTATAGTGGAAACGACTTAGGAGGTGTTTTAGTCCCACCTTGCCAAGGGTGGACAAAATCCCCTCTCTTTTCCCTATATATATAGCCCTTAAGGCTTCGTTTAGACTTGGGATTTGTTTAGTTAAAAGTTAGCCATTGCAACTTCATGTACTTTGTTTGTGTCCAACGACCAGACCAAGACCGCTTCCGGATCCCCACCATTATCAATACTTCATATATATTTGCGATATTCAGATTGCTTTATCATATTCTTGCTCGTTCTTCGATTGCTTGCAGGAATAGACCTTCGTGGTCAGGCTGACCGTGCTTCCAGCATCGTCAGTAACCTCAGGAGATTGGTTTAGCGATTGCTAAGGTGCAACGTCGTGCACGTTTGTAGTCGGATCGTCAAAGTCGTCTCCACCAAATCGATAGTTATCATCTCATCGAAAGATCGGGACCCTCGCCTCTATCAGTTAACCTTGCCACTGTTGTTGAACCATTGGATGTAGTAAGGATGTGGATGTGGTGTTGTGGGGAGAGATAGCTTCTCCGCCATCTCCGTGCTAGCCAAGATGTTACAGCTCCCTCCATCTATGATGACGCGAACAGAACGTTCCTTCACAACTCCCTTTGTATGGAACAAATTATGCCTCTGATTTTGCTCAGCTTGTGTAACCTGCACACTCAAAACACGTTGAGCAACTAAACATTCATACCTGTCAGCATCTTCAGCAGCCATGTATTGCGTCTCATGATCAGAATCATCTCCACCGTGTTCTTCATGTGTAATAAGAGCCAAAGTCTCCTCATCATAGTCACTAGCAGACTCATAACCACCACACTACTAGGAAAAGGCTAATTAGTGGCGCACCTATTTTTGCCATTAATGGCGCACTACAGGCGCGCCACTATCATCATGCCACTAGTAACTAATACTAAAGGCGCACCCCTGGTGCGCCATTAGTATACCAGACAATAGTGGCGCACCGGGGAGTGCGCCATTAGTATGTCAAACGGTGCGCCATTACTATGCCTCCCAGGGAGGCATATTTACCTTGTGCTCTGGGTTACTAATGGCGCACTTCTAGGTAGTGCGCCGCTAGTGTGTTTATTGCTGTGCGCCACTAAAGTGCAGTGTGGTGCGACACTAGTATGAATATCAGGAATTATTTTTTTTCTTTTCTAATATTTGCACAGGTTACAAAATATATTACTGCACATAATATAGACAACACAACATATAAACAGCAGATTCATCAAATACAATACAAGATTAGTCTCCGAATGCAATTCATCATATTAGTCTCCGAATTCAAAAGACCGAACAAAGTTAGAACATTACAAGTCTCGAGACTGCGAGTAGAGAGTTTGTCTTCACATTACAAGTCGATATCGATCATCTAAACTACCATCACATAGAAGAGAGTTGCGGTCATCACGATGAGCATCATCGCGATGAAACTGGTCTTCATCCGGTTCCTCCTCCGCTCCCTCCTCTCTCCCACTAGATAGCACGCGTATCTAGATTCCGCCTCTGCCCTAGTGGTGTACCCTTTGTAAATGTTACCGTTGAAACAGTGAACCTGTCTCTGACACTCCTCCTAGTCGTCGTAGACTCTGGGAACCTTACCATTGTACACGACATACGACGGCATCTCTATGCACTAGCCAAACAAAACGTTAGTAGCAATTCACAGACAATACATAAGAAATATATCAGTATGCAACAAAAGGTTCATGGTCCTACTAATAAATAGCATCGATTACATATAAGTTGAACGACTGTCCAAACCAAAGAGACATATAAGTTAACTAAAGTTTAATTACAACACGAGATAATCGATATTTAAGAACTACACATAGCATCACTACATTAGACTCGACTCAGGGACCGGAGCGTGGATGAAGCCGATGTCTATCGTGATGGTCATGAAATCGCGGGCATTGTCAGCCTGCATTTGTAGCGTTGTTTCTATCTCACTGTTGGACGGTTGATATCTGAGGTAGAACTGCCCCGAGGTACGAAGGACATCATGATGGATGATTTCCGCAAACTTCGACTGGATGCGAAAGAATTCTTGTGATGCGGAGCATCCTTCCATCATCCCCATGGACTCTACACCGACACATCAAGCCCCACGTGGACCTATGACAAGAGCGAGAACATGTGCTTTCGAAACCGAGGTGAACTCTTTCCTACTTAGCTTGCATACGGATACGTATGGAACATTGTTGCTACCTCACCAAGATATGCTATGTCTCATTAGGTACGAAGAGGAACACCACCAAGATGCTCAGGAGCACCCCCAAGGAGAAGAGGAACCACCCCAAGGCCACGTGGACCAAGACGGAGTGCAACATCAGCAAAACTAGAAGTCCCAGGTGACCCCGTACGCACGGGCCCCCGAGACCCCGTGCCCACAGGCTATCTAGGAAGTTGGCCCTGGAGCATCCCGTGCGCACGGGCCTGTACCGTGCCCAGGGACCCCCGTGCGCACGGGCCCAACTTACCCCGTGTGCACGGGCCTCCCAGGATGGACGGCTGAGATCCCCAAACCGAGCCCCTCTTCATCTCTTTCGACCCCCAAGACTATATAAACCATACCTAGGGCTATGTTTAGGGTTAGCAAAGTATGGTATGAGATATTTGTGAGCTTTGCTCCTTCTACCTTCCCATTTGTGGAATCAAGACCCCTTTGGGAAGAATCCTAGTGGATTTCAAGACCTCCTCTAGGAGAAGACTATCTTCAAGACCTCATCTCGTAGGAGTGGGAAGAACTTTGCCATTGTATCTTTCCTTTGATTGTGCTTGTGACTTGTGGATCTTATTTTGCTATTCTAGTGGATGTGTGATTGGGGAATTGTTTGAGTGATTTCCTCTTTGTGTTCTTGTGAGTATGCCCTTTTCCCCCTCCAAGTGTGAAAAGATCCCCCTAGGATTTCATCCTATATCATTTTTGGTATCAAGAGCAAGGTTGATTCACATCTTGGTGTCCCATCCCCCCATTTGCTAGCTTGATTTTGTTGTTTTCTGTCAAAATTCGAAAATCCCCACAGAAGAAGCCCCAAAAAAAATTCTTGCAATTTGTTGGATCTTGTGAGATTTGGTTGTTTTGATCCACGAATTTGGAGGTTGGCAAGTGGATCTACCCATCTTCCTGCTTCCCTGCCTTCCAAATCCTCGGAATTGCCCTTATCTTGGAAAATACCCACGGATCCGGAGCTGTTCTTCCGCTCGCCGCACACCCCGTGCACACGGGCCCTCAAGACCCCGTGCACAAGGGACCCCGTGCACACGGGCCTCACTTACCCCATGCGCACGGACCATCCAGAAACTTTCGGCCATCTTTGTTTTGCACCATTTTGCATCCATACCAACACTCGTGTTCTTCCGCACTATTTCTCGTGGTTGTTTGAGTTTCGGACCGCGATTTCTCTTGTGTCCTAAGGTGTTTAGGCTACTTAGGCGCATTTGGACATCATCATCGCCGCCACTCGGACACCACACCGGCTTCACCAACTTCATTCTTACCGTACGATCGGACGGTAACCTCGACGACATCTCACCCTTGCTTTTGCATTAACAACCCGAGCCATTTTGCGTTGCTTACCCATCGAGACTAGCAAGTTAAGAATTGTCGGGCCACGCTTTTGTGCACCATAGTGATCTTGTTACCATCTTAGTGCCATAAGTCTCTCCCGTGCATATCTTACATACTTGTCTCATATCATACTCGGCTCTAGCTTAAAAAAACAAGAAAAGCTTTTAAGCAAAAGAGGAGCAGCAAAGAGCTTGTAAGCAATAGCATCGAGTCATTTTTGCATATCATCTTCTACGCCTCATACGTAGCATAGTTGGGATTGAAGACGGCACGTTTCTCTTATAGGTTGGTGCACATGCGTATCTAGCCCATTTGAGCAATCGAGCTAGCATCTCTCTAGTATTCGCACAACAAGAGAATTTTCCGTGGTTGCACATTTTGAGCTCACCCCTTGGTTGTGCGGATCCCATCTATCTTCCGTGTGTGTGTTCCTAATGATATCTTGATGAGGACATCAATACCATTGTTACACCCACAGCCCCTACTGTTACATATACTGGACCAATTACTAGAGCTCGCGCACGCCAATTAAATTACCAGGTACTTTCGTTTCTTGGTAATGATTCTAATGTTCATGAGATTATGATGCTGCCTAAATTGGATACATTTATTTTGCTTACAAATGAAGGGCCTAGCTTGGAGAAGAATGAACATTGGAGCAAGAACACGCATGGAGTTGATGGCATGTGCAAGGGGATCAAGAACGGAGTTACAAGTGATGATTTCAGGACTTTAAAGCCGCCATAAGGAGTGCATGAAGCCTTGGACGAAATATACAAGATGCCGCTTCATAATATTCGTCCATAGGCTATTCTAGGTGTTGCATCACCTTATTAATGGGCCAGGCCCATGTAATTTCGAAATACTTAAGTATAGGCTATTTTTAGAGTTCGTATGTGTGGGGAAACAAGAGTTAGGGTTGGTTTTGGACCCCACCCTCAAGGGCCACGAAATTCCCCCATCTTCCTCCATATATACAACCCTTAGGGCGTCGTTTAGACTATGGGATTTGTTTAGTTAAAAGTTAGCCATTGCAACTTCGTGTACTTCGTTTGTGTCCAACGACCAGACCAAGACCGCTTCCGGATCCCCACCATTATCAATACTTCATATATATTTGCAATATTCAGATTGCTTTATCATATTCTTGCTCGTTCTTCGATTGCTTGCAGGAATAGACCTCCGTGGTCAGGCTGACCGTGCTTCCAGCATCGTCAGTAACCTCAGGAGATTCGTTTAGCGATTGCTAAGGCGCAACGTCGTGCACGTTTGTAGTCGGATCGTCAAAGTCGTCTCCACCAAATCGATAGTTTTCATCTCATCGAAAGATCGGGACCCTCGCCTCTATCAAGTGGTATCAGATTTCCAGGTTGCTCGGTGAGATTTTATAGTTTTTTGTAGATTAGATCGAGTCTGTTCTTCATACCTACAGTCCACGAAAAAGCCACAAAAAAATTTTAGGGTTAGTTCATCATATCCGAACCAATCTGAGCATTTGCATAATCTTTTTAGGGTTTTTGCTTTGTTGAATTTGCGGTTGCATCGTCGTGTCAAGTTGCTGGTCTTAGAGTCTAGTCTTTTAGAGTTTCGAGTTCTAGTCATAAGTTGTCACGCTGCCGCCGCACCATCATCATCGCCCATCTACCACTTTTGCTTATCCGCCACCGCTCTGAATCCATATCCATATACCACCACCAATCCGTATCCATATACCACCACCAATCTGTATCCATATACCACCACGGCTACCATATACCACCACCGCTACCATATACCACCACCGCTGCCATATACCACAACCATATATCCACCACCAATCCGAGTTCTTCTCATATTAGGTTTGTTGTTGAGATCAATCTAAATTCCGATTCGTGTTTCCTTGCCTGCGTAGGTCTTGAAAAAAAAAGAGTCTGGAGACCCCCGGGCCGTTTTTAGGCCAAAATTTTCCCGGGCAAATTTTTTTTCCCTATCCTATTGTTAGGCTTTTCTGAGTCTTCTGAGCCACGTGCCATCATAGTGATTTTTTGTCACACTTTTTCGTCGTCGCTGCCCTGATTTCCGAAAAAAAGTGAAAAAAAAAAATTCGTGCCCATCCTATCAGTTTGACGAGGGAAGAGTTTTGAGACACTCGCCATTATAGTGATTTTTCGTAAAAAAAAAGAGGAGTGCAAAAAAAAGGAGCGCAAAAAAAAGAGCGAAAAAAATAGTTGCAGAGTGTGCTTTTCCCTTATTTACGTGCAGCACCGTGATTTTGTTAGTGTTCTAGGCTCGCGTCTCTAGCACGGTCTAGCCTAGGACCAGCACAGTACCGTCGTTGAGCGTTTATTCAACTTTGCATCTCTGAATTGATTATTGCTGACCCTTTTTGCTACCATAGTATAAGCCTTCCCAGCTCCACATACATCTACGTCGTGCGTTTGACTCTCCCTGGCAATCGCTCTATCCAAGCTTTTGAGAGTTTTGACTATAACGGTTGCCGATCACCGCCTGCTGCTGGGTAAGAACTGGTAAGAATTTGAGTTTGCTTGACGGATTTGTGACACCCGCCACCCCCACCACTTGTTAGTAGTCTGTAGGATCATATTCTTGGTAGGATCACAAGCCGATGAGACTGATTGGGAGAACCTGACGAACAAACAACTACATGATAAATTTCAGCAAATGATGAGTGGACAGGTGCAAGATGTGATAAACAGATTTGAAGAGGCCATGGAGAAGATAGATGGCATGGAGAAGACGTTTGAAACAAAGCTCGATAACAAGTTTGCTGAATTGCTTTCGCGTTTTCCACCACCACCGGCTGCTCCTGCCGCACCTCTGCAACAACATCAACAACACCGACTACCTCCACGTCGGGAAACAGCCCTCCGCCGAGCGAGCCGTGTCCCTCTTCAGTCGGGCCAAACTGCTGGTGCAGCTGTTGATACTTCTGTGGCTCCTACTGCTGATGTGGAGGAGGATGATTATGTGGGAGATTATGGGGATGAGGTTGATCAAAATCAGAACTACGTGCCACCACCAGCACAGCAACCACCAGGTCGTCCACATGCAAATAATGGCAATGGTAGGGCTCACCCTCAGGTACGAGATCATGACCATCTCCCTAAACTAAAATTGAATATTCCACCATTTGAGGGTAGATATGTTCCTGATATATATCTTACTTGGGAGTTAGAAACTGAACAATGATTTACATGTTTACAATATCCCGAGGAGAGACGTGTTCCTGCTGCTGTTTGTGCATTCACTAGTTTTGCATGTGTTTGGTGGTCTGAGCATTGTAGATTATTTCCTATTCCGGCTACTTGGGCTGCTTTGAAAACTGCTATGCGTACTCGTTGGGTTCCACCATATATCAACGTGAATTACTTCAAAAATTGCAGCGCTTAAGACAGGGAAAAAATTCTGTAGAAGAATATTATCAGGAATTACAAACTGGCATGATTAGATGTGGTATTGTTGAGGAGAATGAAGCTATGCTTGCACGTTCTATGGGTGGATTAAATAGAGATATTCAGACGATTCTAGAGTATAAGGAGTATACTAATGTCACTCATTTATTCAATCTTGCTTGTAAAGCTGAACGTGAAGTGCAGGATCGACAAGCATTGGCGCGGACTAACTTTTCTACAGGTCGACCTTCATCATGGACACCACGTGCATCATCTACTTCCACATGTTCTGCTACACCGGCGCCTCCGTCGGCTGCCACCTCCAACCGTGATACAATAAAGCAGGCACAATCACCACTATCTGCCAAGAGCATACCTTCTGGGCCTGCAAAGAGCTCTTCTTCATCCATGGCATCAACAGGGCAAACACATGATATTATTTGTCGACGTTGCAAGGGTGGAGGTCATTATGCGAGAGAATGCCCATCTAAGCATGTGATGATTGTTACTGAGGATGGTGGGTATGAGTCTGCTAGTGACTATGATGAGGAGACTTTGGCTCTTATTACACGTGACGAACACGGTGGAGACGATTCTGATCATGAGACGCAATACATGGCTCCTGAAGATGCTGACAGGTATGAATGTTTAGTTGCTCAAAGTGTTTTGAGTGTGCAGGTTACACAAGCTGAGCAAAATCAGAGGCATAATTTGTTCCATACAAAGGGAGTTGTGAAGGAACGTTCTGTTCGCGTGATCATAGATGGAGGGAGCTGCAATAACTTGGCTAGCATGGAGATGGTGGGGAAGCTATCTCTCACCACAAGACCACATCCACATCCTTACTACATCCAATGGTTCAACAACAGCGGCAAGGTTAAGGTAACACGTACTGTTCGTGTGCATTTTAGTATCTCTACATATGCTGATTATGTTGATTGTGATGTGGTACCTATGCAAGCATGTTCCTTATTACTTGGTAGACCATGGCAATTTGATAAAAATTCTGTACACCATGGTAGAAACAATCAGTATACTCTTGTTCATAACGATAAAAATATTACTTTGCTTCCTATGACTCCTGATTCCATTTTGAAAGATGATATTAATAGAGCTAATAAAGCAAAACAGGAGACAAATAAGAGTGAAAATCAGATTGTGGCAAAAGAATTTGAGCACCAAATGAAGTCTAATAATAAGCCATCTACTGTTGTTTCTGAAATTAAATTGAAAAGTGCATGTTTACTTGCCACCAAATCTGATATTGATGAGCTAGATTTCAGCAAATCTGTTTGCTATGCCTTTGTGTGCAAAGAGGCATTATTTTCATTCGAGGACGTGCCTTCCTCTTTGCCCCCTGGTGTCACTAACATTTTGCAGGAGTTCGCTGACGTCTTTCCACAAGACGTGCCACCGGGATTACCACCTATTCGAGGGATTGAGCATCAAATTGACTTAATTCCCGATGCTTCGCTACCCAACCGTGCACCATACCGTACCAATCCAGAGGAGACGAAGGAGATTATGCGTCAAGTACAAGAACTGCTCGACAAAGGTTATATACGCGAATCCCTTAGTCCTTGTGCTGTTCCTATCATTTTAGTGCCGAAAAAGGATGGTACGTCGCGTATGTGCGTTGATTGTAGAGGCATAAATAATATTACTATTCGTTATCGTCATCCTATTCCTAGGCTAGATGATATGCTTGATGAATTGAGTGGCTCTACAATATTCTCCAAAGTTGATTTGCGTAGTGGATATCATCAATTTCGTATGAAATTGGGGGATGAATGGAAAACAGCATTTAAAACTAAGTTTGGATTATATGAGTGGTTAGTCATGCCTTTTGGGTTAACTAATGCACCTAGTACTTTCATGAGGTTAATGAACGAAATTTTACGTGCTTTCATTGGACGATTTGTGGTAGTTTACTTTGATGACATATTGATTTATAGCAAATCTTTGGAGGAACACTTGGAACATTTACGTGCTGTTTTTATTGCTCTACGTGATGCACGTTTGTTTGGAAACCTTGGAAAGTGCACCTTTTGCACCGACCGAGTATCTTTTCTTGGCTATGTTGTTACTCCACAGGGAATTGAAGTTGATAAAGCCAAGATTGAAGCTATTGAGAGTTGGCCGCAGCCCAAAACGGTCACACAAGTGAGGAGTTTCCTTGGCCTCGCTGGTTTCTATAGGCGTTTTGTGAGAGATTTCAGCACCATTGCTGCACCTCTCAACGAGCTTACAAAGAAGGATGTGCCTTTTGTTTGGGGTATCGCACAGGAAGAAGCCTTCACGGTATTGAAAGATAAGTTGACACATGCTCCTTTACTCAACCTTCCTAATTTCAATAAGACTTTTGAGCTTGAATGTGATGCTAGTGGAATTGGATTAGGAGGTGTGTTATTACAAGATGGAAAACATGTTGCATACTTTTCTGAAAAATTGAGTGGGCCTAGTCTGAACTATTCTACTTATGATAAAGAATTATATGCTCTTGTTCGGACCTTAGAAACATGGCAACATTATTTATGGCCCAAGGAATTTGTTATACATTCTGACCATGAATCTTTGAAACACATTAAAAGTCAAGCAAAACTGAACCGAAGACATGCTAAATGGGTTGAATTCATTGAGACTTTCCCTTATGTCATTAAACACAAGAAGGGTAAAGAAAATGTAATTGCTGATGCCTTGTCTCGTCGCCATACTATGCTTTCACAACTTGACTTTAAAATATTTGGTTTGGAGACCATCAAAGATCAATATGTTCATGATGCTGAATTTAAAGATGTATTGCAGAATTGTAAGGAAGGGAGAACTTGGAACAAGTTCGTTCTTAACGATGGATTTGTGTTTTGTGCTAACAAGATATGCATTCCAGCTAGCTCCGTTCGTCTTTTGTTGTTGCAGGAGGCGCATGGAGGAGGATTAATGGGACACTTTGGCATCAAGAAGACGGAGGATATACTTGCTACACATTTCTTTTGGCCAAAGATGAGACGGGATGTTGAGCGTTTTGTTGCTCGCTGCACTACATGTCAAAGAGCTAAGTCACGACTCAATCCTCATGGTTTATATATGCCTTTGCCTGTACCTAGTGTTCCTTGGGAGGATATATCTATGGACTTTGTTTTAGGTTTACCTCGAACAAAGAAGGGGAGGGATAGCATATTTGTTGTCGTGGATAGGTTCTCGAAAATGGCACACTTTATACCATGTCATAAAAGCGATGATGCTGTTAATGTTGCTGATTTGTTCTTTCGTGAAATCATTCGCTTACATGGTGTGCCAAATACTATTGTTTCAGATCGTGATACTAAATTTCTTAGCCACTTTTGGAGATGTTTATGGGCTAAGTTGGGGACTAAGCTGCTTTTTAGTACTACTTGTCACCCCCAAACTGATGGACAAACTGAAGTAGTCAATAGAACATTGTCTACTATGCTTAGGGCTGTTTTGAAGAATAACAAGAAAATGTGGGAAGAATGCTTGCCTCATATTGAATTTGCTTATAATCGTTCATTGCATTCTACTACTAAGATGTGCCCTTTTGAAATTGTGTATGGTTTCCTACCTCGTGCACCTATTGATTTGTTGCCTCTTCCATCTTCGGAGAAGGTTAATTTTGATGCTAAAGAACGTTCTGAATTGATTTTAAAAATGCATGAGTTAACTAAGGAAAACATTGAGCGTATGAATTGATGAGGACATCAATACCATTGTTACACCCACAGCCCCTACTGTTACATATACTGGACCAATTACTAGAGCTCGCGCACGCCAATTAAATTACCAGGTACTTTTGTTTCTTGGTAACGATTCTAATGTTCATGAGCTTATGATGCTGCCTAAATTGGATACATTTTTTTTTGCTTACAAATGAAGGGCCTAGCTTGGAGAAGGATGAACATTGGAGCAAGAACACACATGGAGTTGATGGCATGCTCAAGGGGATCAAGAACGGAGTTACAAGTGATGATTTCAGGACTTTAAAGCCGCCATAAGGAGTGCATGAAGCCTTGGACGAAATATACAAGTTGCCACTTCATAATATTCGTCCATAGGCTATTCTAGGTGCTGCGTCACCTTATTAATGGGCCAGGCCCATGTAATTTCGAAATACTTAAGTATAGGTTATTTTTAGAGTCCGTATGTGTGGGGAAACAAGAGTTAGGGTTGGTTTCGGACCCCACCCTCAAGGGCCACGAAATTCCCCCCTCTTCCTCCATATATACAGTCCTTAGGGCGTCGTTTAGACTTTGGGTTTTGTTTAGATCAAAAGTTCGCCATAGCTGCAACTTCGCGTACTTCGTTTGTGTCCAACGACCAGACCAAGACGTCACAGAACCCCACCTTGATCAATAAAGCTTTCATCTTATATTTGCAATATCCAGATTGCAATCTCAGTTTCTTGCTTGTTCTTCATTTGCTCGCAGGAAACAGACCCTCGTGGTGATGTAGGGTGGAACCCTATAGCGTCGATCTTTCATGTTTGGAGTGGATCCTACGGGGAATCACGAAGAACACGCGGAAGCACAACGGGAAACACAGGGGAAAACGAGAGAGAATCACTCAACCAATAAGGAATCGATCACACAAGTGCTAGATCACCACACATATAAGAGATGCATATGATCCACAATCAACAAAGGTAAGGATACAAAGGACAGTTCATCTCCTAACGGAGGTCTTGAATCCACGAGGGAATCTTCCCACGATGGGGGTCTTGAATCCGCTTGGGGGATCTTCTCCGAAGAGGTCCTGAACTCCGAGGAGAAGTATCCAAGTGGATGAGCAAAGGCTCTCTCACAAATATGAGCTAATCCAATGCTCAGTCTCAAAAGGAGGAGGAGGAGTTCTATTTATAGGCTAGGGGGTCGAAGGGGTACACGGGCTCAGCCCAACACGCGCACACAGGCACTGGCCGGATGATCCGGGCTGGTCCGGATGGGCCGGGTGGAGGCCCGGATGATCCGGAGACTCGGCTGGTGGAGGCGCAGGGCCGGATGTCTGGCTGGCAGTCCGGACATCCGGGCAGGGTCCGGATGATCCGGGACGGGGTCCGGATGATCCGGCTTCGGGGGGGAGGCTTCTGTAGTCTTCGGTCGAATTAGCCGGATCGTCCGGATGGGGGTCCGGATCGTCCGGGCTCTGTCTAGATCATCCGGGCCGCCGTCCGGATCGTCCGGCCAGTCTGGTCCTTGGCGCTTTTCCTCTCCGTCTTCATGTATGTCTTTCGCTTCCGGTTCTCCTTGCTCCCTAGCTTCTTCACGGTGAAGTCCTTGGTACCTGAGTATGCATAGTGTTTCCGTTTGAGGTAGTAACCATGTCTCATGTGAATCGAAAGGGAATTGAGAGAGGAGAGATGTCACCTCGGTTTCGAGAGCTCTTGCACGTGCTCGAGTCATAGGTCCAAGTGGTGTTGTAGAGGATGTAGATGCGTCCATGGGGATGATCATGGGATGCTCCGCATCATCTCCCCCCCCCCCTTGTGAAAGATCCGACCTCGGATCGTGATCCTCATCACCATGGAAACGGTTGTCGTGGACGGACTTGTAGTTGGACGAAGTTGAAGGCATGGCGCAATCCAAGTATTCCAAGGTGTAGCCGGAGTGGTAAACATGCAAAAAGAGCAAACACAAGCAACACTCGGAAATACAATGGTTAGTGCACACAAAGTGTCCATCATGTAAGAATGAGTCCGTGCGACAAGATTGGTCGTGACAAAACGCATGAAGCTTATCAAGATGATCTAGAATGAGATGCAAAGCATTCATCGGAGGAAATGCAATCAGTGTGCACACAAATGTGTTGTAAATATGATCAATGCAACCACGGTGCAAAATGATGTCATAGTGAGACGGTTTATCAATAGCATGAATATGGCAATGGATGCTCAACATGTGTATGTTATCATCCAATTGATGGTGGACAATATGATCATGATGTATGAATATGCCATCAAGGAAGATCACAACAAATTTGCTAAGGAAATGCACAAGCTCATATATCATGGATGACATGGGAATACAAGATGCAACAAGGCAATCATAATGTGAGTCAATCCATGCATAGTGTGCAAACTTGTTGATGAGGACATCAATACAATTGTTACACCCACAGCCCCTACTGCTATAAATACTGGACCAATTACTAGAGCTCGCGCGCGCCAAATAAATTACCAGGTACTTTCGTTTCTTGGTAATGATTCTAATGTTCATGAGAATATGATGCTGCCTAAATAGGATACATTTGTTTTGCTTACAAATGAAGGGCCTAGCTTGGAGAAGGATGAACATTGGATTAAGAACAATCATGGAGATGATGGCATGCGCAAGGGGGACAAGAACGGAGTTACAAGTGATGATTTCAGGACTTTGAAGCCACCATAATGGGTGCATGAAGCCTTGGACGAAATATACAAGATGCCACTTCATATATTTCGTCCCGAGGCTATTATAGGTGCTGCGTCACCTTATTATTGGGCCAGGCCCATGTAATTTCGAAATACATAAGTATAGGCTATTTTTAGAGTCCGTATGTGTGGGGAAACAAGAGATAGGGTTGATTTCGGACCCCTCCACCAAGGGTCACGAAATTCCCCCCTCTTCCTCCATATATACAGCCCTTAGAGCATCGTTTAGACTTTGGGTTTTGTTTAGATTAAAAGTTCGCCATAGCTGCAACTTCGCGTACTTCGTTTGTGTTCAACGACCAGACAAAGGCGTCACAGAACCCCACCTTGATCAATAAAGCTTTCATCTTATATTCGCAATATCCATATTGCAATCTCAGTTTCTTGCTTGTTCTTCGTTTGCTCGCAGGAAACAGACCCTCGTGGTCAGGTTGATCATGCTCCGGCGTGGTCAATAACCTCTCGGAATTGGTTTAGCGATTGCTAAGGCGCGACGTCCTCGCACGTTCGTAGTCGGATCGTCAAAGTCGACTGCCACCAAAGCGATATCCATCATCTCATCGAAAGACGGGACACCTTTGCATCTATCAAGTGGTATCAGATTTCCAGGTTGCTCGGTGAGATTTTACAGTTTTTCGTAGTTAGATCGAGTTTGTTCTTCATACCTACAGTCCACGAAAAAGCCACAAAAAAAATTAGGGTTAGTTCATCATATCCGAACCAATCTGAGCCTTTGCATAATCTTTTTAGGGTTTTGCTTTGTTGAATTTGTGGTTGCATCGTCGTGTCTAGTTGCTGGTCTTAGGGTCTAGTCTTTTAGAGTTTCGAGTTCTGGTCATAAGTTGTCATGCCGCCGCCGCACCATCATCATCGCCCCTGCCATCTACCACCGCCGCTTATCCGTCACCGCTTCGAATCCGTATCCATATACCACCACCGCTGTCATATACCACCACCGCTGCCATCTACTACCATATATCCACCACCAATCCGAGTTCTTGTCATATTAGGTTTGTTTTCGAGATCCATCTAGATTCCGATTCGTGTTTCCTTGCCAGAGTAGGTTTCGAAAAAAAAAATCTGGCGATCCTCCGTTTAGGCCCAAAATTTTTCAAAAACGCATTTTTCGAAAAAATTTCTGGCTATCCTATTTTTAGGTGTTTCTGAGTGTTTTGAGACAGGTGCCATTATAGGAAGTTTTTTTTGACCCGTTTCCAGTTTTTGGGTCCGGGCAGTCGAAAAAAAAATTGGTCGAAAAAATTTCGTGCCCATCCTGTCAGTTTGACCTAGGAAGAGTTTTGAGACACTCGCCATTATAGTGATTTTTCGCAAAAAAAAAGCAGCGCAAAAAAACAGCGCAAAAAAAAGAGCGAAAAAAAATCCAGAGTGTGCTTTTTCCCTTGTTTACGTGCCGCGCCGTGATTTTGTTGGTGTTCTAGGCTCGCGTCTCTAGCACAGTCTAGCCTAGGACCAGCACAGTACCGTCGTTGAGCGTTTATTCAACTTTGCATCTCTGAATTGATTATTGCTGACCCTTTTTGCTACCATATTATAAGCCTTCCCAGCTCTACATACATCTACGTCGTGCGTTTGACTCTCCCTGGTAATCGCTCTATCCAAGCTTTGAGAGTTTTTGACTACAACGGTTGCCGATCACCGCCTGCTGCTGGGTAAGAACTGGTAAGAATTTTAGATTTGCTTGACGGATTTGTGACACCCACCACCACCTCTTGTTAGTAGTCCGTAGGATCATATTCTTGTGTGTTTCTATTGCTGCTAACCATGCCAGGATCACAAGCCGACGAGACTGACTGGGAGAACATGACGAATAAGGATTTGCATGATAAATTTCAGCAAATGATGAGTGGACAGGTGCAAGATGTGTCAAACAGATTTGAAGAGGCCATGGAGAAGATAGATGGCATGGAGAAGACGTTCGAAACAAATCTTGATAACAAGTTTAATGAATTGCTCGCGCGTCTTCCACCACCACCACCCGCTGCACCTAACGCACCTCTCCAACAACAACAACAACGACTACCTCCACGTCGCGAAACAGATCTCCGCCGAGCGAGCCGTGTTCCTCTTGCGTTTGGCCAAACTGTTGGTGCTGCTGTTGATACTTCTGTGGCTCCTGCTGCTGATGCGGAGGAGGATGATTATGTGGGAGATTACGAGGATGAGGTTGCTCAAAATCAGAACTACGTGCAACCACCTGCACCACAACCACCAGGTCGTCCACATGCAAATAATCACAATGGTAGGGCTTTCCCTCAGGTACGAGATCATGACCATCTTCCTAAACTGAAATTTAATATTCCACCTTTCGAGGGTAGATATGTTCCTGATATATATCTTACTTGGGAGTTAGAAACTGAACAACGATTTACATGTTTACAATATCCCGATGAGAGACGGGTTGCCGCTGCTGTTTGTGCTTTCACTAGTTTTGCATGTATATGGTGGTCTGAACATTGTAGATTTTATCCTATTCCAACTACTTGGGCTGCTTTGAAAACTGCTATGCGTACTCGTTGGGTTCCACCATATTATCAACGTGAATTGCTTCAGAAATTACAGCGCTTAAGACAAGGAAAAAATTCTGTAGAAGAATATTATCAGGAATTACAAACTGGCATGATTAGATGTGGTATTGTTGAGGAGAATGAAGCTATGCTTGCACGTTTTCTGGGTGGATTAAATAGAGAGATTCAGACCATTCTAGACTATAAGGAGTATACTAATATCACTCGTTTATTCCATCTTGCTTGTAAAGCTGAACGTGAAGTGCAGGATCGACAAGCATTGGCGCGAACTAACTTTTCTATAGGCCGACCTTCATCATGGACACCGCGTGCATCTTCTACTTCAACTGCACCAGCACCTCAATCAGGTGTCTCCTCCAGTCGTGATACAAGAAAACAGGCACAACCACCATTATCTGCCAAGAGCGCACCTGCTGGGCCTGCACAGAGTTCTGCTTCTTCCATGGCATCAACAGGGCACACAAGCGATATTATTTGTCGTCGTTGTAAGGGAGGAGGTCATTATGCGAGAGAATGCAAATCTCCGCGTGTGATGATTGCTACCGTGAATGGTGGATATGAGTCCGCTAGTGACTATGATGAGGAGACTTTGGCTCTTATTACACGTGAAGAACATGGTGGAGATGATTCTGATCATGAGACGCAATACATGGCTCCTGAAGACGCTGACAGGTATGAATGTTTAGTTGCTCAACGTGTTTTGAGTGTGCAGGTCACACAAGCTGAGCAAAATCAGATGCACAATTTGTTCCATACCAAGGGAGTTGTGAAAAGAACGTTCTGTGCGTGTCATCATAGATGGAGGGAGCTGCAACAACTTGGCTAGCATGGAGATGGTGGAGAAGCTTTCTCTCACCACAAGACCACATCCACATCCTTACTACATCCAATGGTTCAACAACAGCGGCAAGGTTAAGGTAACACGTACTGTTCGTGTGCATTTTAGTATCTCTACATATGCTGATTATGTTGATTGTGATGTGGTACCTATGCAAGCATGTTCCTTATTACTTGGTAGACCGTGGCAATTTGATAAAAATTCTGTACACCATGGTAGAAACAATCACTATACTCTTGTTCATAAGGATAAAAATATTACTTTGCTTCCTATGACTCCTGATTCCATTTTGAAAGATGATATTAATAGAGCTAATAAAGCAAAACAGGAGACAAATAAGAGTGAAAATCAGATTGTGGCAAAAGAATTTGACCAACAAATGAAGCCTAATAATAAACCATCTAGTGTTGCTTCTGAAATTAAATTGAAAAGTGCATGTTTATTTGCCACCAAATCTGATATTGATGAGCTAGATTTCAGCAAATCTGTTTGCTATGCTTTTGTGTGCAAAGAGGCATTATTTTCATTCGAGGACGTGCCTTCCTCTTTGCCTCCTGCTGTCACTAACATTTTGCAGGAGTTCGCTGACGTCTTTCCACAAGACGTGCCACCGGGATTACCGCCTATTCGAGGGATTGAGCATCAGATTGACTTAATTCCCGGTGCTTCACTGCCAAACCGTGCACCATACCATACCAATCCACAGGAGACGAAGGAGATTATGCGTCAAGTACAAGAGCTTCTCGACAAAGGTTATATACGCGAATCCCTTAGTCCTTGTGCTGTTCCTATTATTCTAGTGCCGAAAAAGGATGGTACATCACGTATGTGTGTTGATTGTAGAGGCATTAATAATACTACTATTCGTTATCGTCATCCTATTCCTAGGCTAGATGATATGCTTGATGAATTGAGTGGCTCTACAATATTCTCCAAAGTTGATTTGCGTAGTGGATACCATCAAATTCGTATGAAATTGGGAGATGAATGGAAAACAGCATTCAAAACTAAGTTTGGATTATATGAGTGGTTAGTCATGCCTTTTGGGTTAACTAATGCACCTAGTACTTTCATGAGATTAATGAACGAAGTTTTACGTGCTTTCATTGGACGATTTGTGGTAGTTTACTTTGATGACATATTGATTTATAGCAGATCTTTGGAAGAACATTTGGAACATTTACGTGCTGTTTTTATTGCTCTACGTGATGCACGTTTGTTTGGTAACCTTGGGAAGTGCACCTTTTGCACCGATCGAGTATCTTTTCTTGGCTATGTTGTTACTCCACAGGGAATTGAAGTTGATAAAGCCAAGATTGAAGCTATTGAGAGTTGGCCGCAACCCAAAACGGTCACACAAGTGAGGAGTTTTCTTGGCCTCGCTGGATTCTATAGGCGTTTTGTGAGAGATTTCAGCACCATTGCTGCACCTCTCAATGAGCTTACAAAGAAAGATGTGCCTTTTCTTTGGGGTACCGCACAGGAAGAAGCCTTCTCGGTATTGAAAGATAAGTTGACACATGCTCCTTTACTCCAACTTCCTGATTTAATAAGACTTTTGAGCTTGAATGTGATGCTAGTGGAATTGGATTAGGCGGTGTGTTGTTACAAGATGGCAAACCTGTTGCATACTTTTCTGAAAAATTGAGTGGGCCTAGTCTGAATTATTCTACTTATGATAAAGAATTATATGCTCTTGTTCGGACTTTAGAAACATGGCAACGTTATTTATGGCCCAAAGAATTTGTTATACATTCTGATCATGAATCTTTGAAACATATTAAAAGTCAAGCTAAACTGAATCGTAGACATGCTAAATGGGTTGAATTGATTGAGACTTTTCCTTATGTCATTAAACACAAGAAGGGAAAAGAAAATGTTATTGCTGATGCATTGTCTCGCCGCTATACTATGCTTTCACAACTTGACTGCAAAATATTTGGTTTGGAGACCATCAAAGATCAATATGTGCATGATGCTGATTTTAAAGATGTAATGCAGAATTGTAAAGAAGGAAGAATGTGGAACAAGTTTGTTGTTAACGATGGATTTGTGTTTCGTGCTAACAAGCTATGCATTCCAGCTAGCTCCGTTCGTCTTTTGTTGTTGCAGGAGGCGCATGGAGGAGGATTAATGGGACACTTTGGCGTGAAGAAGACGGAGGACGTACTTGCTACACATTTCTTTTGGCCAAAGATGAGACGGGATGTTGAGCGTTTTATTGCTCGCTGCACTACATGTCAAAAAGCTAAGTCACGACTCAATCCTCATGGTTTATATATGCCTTTGCCTGTACCTAGTGTTCCTTGGGAGGATATATCTATGGACTTTGTTTTAGGTTTACCTCGAACAAAGAAGGGGAGGGATAGCATATTTGTTGTCGTGGATAGATTCTCGAAAATGGCACACTTTATACCATGTCATAAAAGCGATGATGCTGTTAATGTTGCTGATTTGTTCTTTCGTGAAATTATTCGCTTGCATGGTGTGCCAAATACTACTGTTTCAGATCGTGATACTAAATTTCTTAGCCACTTTTGGAGATGTTTATGGGCTAAGTTGGGGAATAAACTGCTTTTTAGTACTACTTGTCACCCCCCCAAACTGATGGACAAACTGAAGTAGTCAATAGAACGTTGTCTACTATGCTTAGGGCTGTTTTGAAGAATAATAAGAAAATGTGGGAGGAATGCTTGCCTCATATTGAATTTGCTTATAATCGTTCATTGCATTCTACTACTAAGATGTGCCCTATTGAAGTTGTGTATGGTTTCCTACCTCGTGCACCTATTGATTTGTTGCCTCTTCCATCTTTGGAGAAGGTTAATTTTGATGCTAAACAACATGCTGTATTGATTTTAAAAATGCATGAGTTAACTAAGGAAAACATTGAGCGTATGAATGCTAAATATAAACTTGCTGGAGATAAGGGTAGAAAACATGTTGTGTTTGCACCTGGAGATCTTGTTTGGATACATTTGCGTAAGGATAGATTTCCGGATTTGCGCAAATCAAAGTTAATGCCACATGCTGATGGTCCCTTTAAGGTGTTAGAGAAAATAAATGATAATGCATATAAACTTGAGCTGCCTGCAGATTTTGGGGTTAGTCCCACTTTTAACATTGCAGATTTGAAGCCTTATTTGGGTGAGGAAGATGAACTTCCGTCGAGGACGACTTTATTTCAAGAAGGGGAGGATGATGAGGACATCAATACAATTGTTACACCCACAGCCCCTGCTGCTATAAATACTGGACCAATTACTAGAGCTCGCGCACGCCAACTAAATTACTAGGTACTTTCGTTTCTTGGTAATGATTCTAATGTTCATGAGAATATGATGCTGCCTAAATTGGATACATTTGTTTCGCTTACAAATGAAGGGCCTAGCTTGGAGAAGGATGAACATTGGATTAAGAACAATCATGGAGATGATGGCATGCGCAAGGGGAACAAGAACGGAGTTACAAGTGATGATTTCGGGACTTTGAAGCCACCATAATGGGTGCATGAAGCCTTGGACGAAATATACAAGATGCCACTTCATAAATTTCGTCCCGAGGCTATTATAGGTGCTGCATCACCTTATTATTGGGCCAGGCCCATGTAATTTCGAAATACATAAGTATAGGCTATTTTTAGAGTCCGTATGTGTGGGCAAACAAGAGATAGGGTTGATTTTGGACCCCTCCACCAAGGGTCACGAAATTCCCCCCTCTTCCTCCATATATACAACCCTTAGGGCATCGTTTAGACTTTGGGTTTTGTTTAGATTAAAAGTTCGCCATAGCTGCAACTTCGCGTACTTCGTTTGTGTTCAACGACCAGACAAAGGCGTCACAGAACCCCACCTTGATCAATAAAGCTTTCATCTTATATTCGCGATATCCAGATTGCAATCTCAGTTTCTTGCTTGTTCTTCGTTTGCTCGCAGGAAACAGACCCTCGTGGTCAGGTTGATCGTGCTCCGGCGTGGTCAATGACCTCTCGGAGTTTGTTTAGCGATTGCTAAGGCGCGACGTCCTCGCACGTTCGTAGTCGGATCGTCAAAGTCGACTGCCACCAAAGTGATATCCATCATCTCATCGAAAGACGGGACACCTTTGCCTCTATCACTTGTGGTGAGTATGATATGTCCATCGAGCATGACATGTATGAGCACAATCAATAAATATGGAGGTGTTGGTGTGCCAAAGCTCGATGTCGAGGCATGAGTGGAATTCCGAAGATGCATCCAATAAGTGCGAGCGCTCCTCAATGTGAAGGTCCATAGAGCCAATCTCCAATGTCACTCCTCCGTTCACGAGATGTATCATGTAGACAACAAGAAGGAAACAACAATGAAAGAGTGACCCATCCAATATGCGTACTTGAGGATGGCTCAACGAGAAGGAGTTCACCTTATGAATGTTCTGGAAGATGTTGGAGTTGCACATCATGTATGCCTTCACATAACTAATATGTCTCGTGACGGTAATGCCTTGTGAAACCTTCAAAACGGAAGAACATGGCAAACACTCGGAAAAACAAATGAGGTTAGCGGAAGTGCAAAACCTATCATTCGAGTGGTAAGATACCAAACAAGTGTATGCATCATGCTCATCATAAGAAAGTACAAGGGAGCATTTCAAAGTATGGAGGCATATGATGTAAGAACATCCAAATACAAGAGGCTCAATCAAACAAGTATGCATCACAAATAAAGTGTCCAAGTCTCCAAGATCAATAAGCATAGCTAGTTGGCACTCAATACAAGGTGATATGAGAGATGCAACTAATGAAGACAAGAGCCAATGATCATGATTTATCATGTGAGAGGCATGAGCATATATGTCATCAACCCAAGAAAGCAAGTAATAGTGGAACATGGGTCAACATAGCAAGCAATCACAGTGATCAAGTCAAGCAAGCTAGTAGTGCGAAGATGCAACATACTAGAAGGAATCATGGCAAGCATGTCATGTGTGCAAATGGTGGGCATGAATAATTCACATGTCATAGCACAAGCATGAAAGCAAGATATGAGTAAAATGTCATCAATGTATTGGCGAGAGACCATATGTAAATAGCAATGGGGCATCATGACTCTCCCAACACAACAAGCATCAATAGCATGGGGCACATGATAAACATGGCAAAAGCAACAAGGATCTCCACCAAGCATGCAAATACACATAGGGATATCATAATGGTGAATCATGGGTAGATGCAAGCAAGGGTCACAATTGCATGGCAAAGGCATAGAAGCAAGAATAACATGCAAAGTGAACACAATAGTGTGGGCATAAGGTGACAAGTGGTAAATAGCCCATAGCCGTGTGAGAGCCAAGTAAAAGAGATGCGCGTAGTCCTTGCGCGAAGGGAACGGTGGTAAGGATAGTCCACGGGATCCCAAGTCATCGTTGCTCTCAAGAGCTCGTTTCGTCAACTCATGGGATTGTGAGGTTGACGAGTGTTCATAAGTACCTACACAAAACAAAGACAAAGAGAAAATTGTGTGTGCATGGTATATGTACACATCATCCATCATGATGCACACGTGCATGTGTCGATTAGTACTAAATAGCCAATGCTCAAATAAATGAGATGCGTGATATAGAAACATGTCATCCATCATGAGAGGTTTGTTGTTATGTATCGCATAATGGAGACTCAAATTGTGCAATGCATCGTGAGAAATATCTAGAGCATTGTTATTCATGGAATGCATATGGTGCAAGCAATCATGGGAATCATGCAAAGTATGAAATGCATCAAGATCTCCTAATATGTATGAGGAAACTATGGGGGTCTCCTCATGAGCATGAGTAGCAACATCACATGGAGAATATTGACAACATCCAAAACAATGCATATTCGAAACAATGTGATCATGGCATGACATAGTAGATGAATTGCACAAATCATGTAAAGGAAGCATGGCAATATCATCACAAGAGAAGCAAAAGCCAATGACCATCATCTCGTCATCTATGCCATAAGTGCAAATGGGATTGATCTTAATGGGGCATGCATAGTTACTATGTTGAGATTGAAATGAAGCAATATGGGAGATCTCACTCATAGCATATGACAAGTTCAATGGATTGTCAAGTATAATGTGACCAATAGTATTTTCACAAGTTATCCTATGGAGCATAGCATCACAACTAGGAAACTCAACATGCTCATCATCATATTCATCATAAATAGGTAAGTCAAGACATGAAGAAGTTTCACTAGCATGAAGCATCGCAATAGGTGGGTCAACATCATGGGAGCAATCAATGTCAAGAGAGTCCACTAGTGGAACAAGAGAATCACCATCACCTATGTTACCTTTGGAGCGTCGCTCATGTGTTGTAGGTGAGGTGTTGAAGATCGTTTTGTTGTCATCTTCATCTTGATGGAACCATGTGGGGGTGTATCATCGTCCACCATGGCCATCGGTGTTTCCATTGGAGGGATGGACTCGTCAAGGATAGGCATGTCGTCATGTAGGAGACCTAGCACCAAAGAAGAAAACACACTAGGAGTAGAGGTTAAGTCGTTAGAAATCATAGTGGCCTCACATGCCGTGTCAACTACCTCACTCACTAAGTGTTGTGGCTCACTCACTCCCTCAAGGATGCTCTCACTCGTATGGTAGGTGGAGTCACTAAAATGGCTCTCAACCTCACATAGGATGTGTTGCATGCTCTCATGTGTTGGGCTAGTGGTGGTCACACTCATCCTCTCATAGGAAATGCTCTCAATGTCACGTATGGTGGAGTCACTCATGTCACTCATGTGGTGGTGGCTCTCCTCACATGGCACTTTGGGCATCTTGATAGAGGCGGGGTGTCCCGTCTTTCGATGAGATGATGGATATCGCTTTGGTGGAAGTCGACTTTGACGATCCGACTACGAACGTGCGAGGACGTCGCGCCTTAGCAATCGCTAAACCAACTCCGAGAGGTTATCGACCACGCCGGAGCACGATCAACCTGACCACGAGGGTCTGTTTCCTGCGAGCAAACAAAGAACAAGCAAGAAACTGAGATTGCAATCTGGATATTGCGAATATAAGATGAAAGCTTTATTGATCAAGGTGGGGTTCTGTGACGCCTTTGTCTGGTCGTTGAACACAAACGAAGTACGCGAAGTTGCAGCTATGGCGAACTTTTAATCTAAACAAAACCCAAAGTCTAAACGATGCCCTAAGGGCTGTATATATGGAGGAAGAGGGGGGGAATTTCGTGGCCCTTGGTGGAGGGGTCCGAAATCAACCCTATCTCTTGTTTCCCCACACATACGGACTCTAAAAATAGCCTATACTTATGTATTTCCAAAATTACATGGGCCTGGCCCAATAATAAGGTGACGCAGCACCTAAAATAGCCTCTGGACGAAATTTATGAAGTGGCATCTTGTATATTTCGTCCAAGGCTTCATGCACCCATTATGGTGGCTTCAAAGTCCTGAAATCATCACTTGTAACTCCGTTCTTGTTCCCCTTGCGCATGCCATCATCTCCATGCTTGTTCTTGCTCCAATGTTCATCCTCCTCCAAGCTAGGCCCTTCATTTGTAAGCAAAACAAATGTATCCAATTTAGGCAGCATCATATTCTCATGAACATTAGAATCATTACCAAGAAACGAAAGTACCTGGTAATTTAGTTGGCGTGCACGAGCTCTAGTAATTGGTCCAGTATGTATAGCAACAGGGGCTGTGGGTGTAACAATTGTATTGATGTCCTCATCATCCTCCCCTTCTTGAAATGAAGTCGTCCTCGACGAAAGTTCATCTTCCTCACCCAAATAAGGCTTCAAATCTGCAATGTTAAAAGTGGGACTAACCCCAAAATCTGTAGGCAGCTCAAGTTTATATGCATTATCATTTGTTTTCTCTAACACCTTAACGGGACCATCAGCACGTGGCATTAACTTTGATTTGCGCAAATCAGGAAATCTATCCTTACGCAAATGTAACCAAACAAGATCTCCAGGTGCAAACACAACATGTTTTCTACCCTTATCTCCAGCAAGTTTATATTTAGCATTCATACGCTCAATGTTTTCCTTAGTTAACTCATGCATTTTTAAAATCAATTCAGCACGTTGTTTAGCATCGAAATTAACCTTCTCCAAAGATGGAAGAGACAACAAATCAATAGGTGCACGAGGTAGGAAACCATACACAACTTCAAAAGGGCACATCTTAGTAGTAGAATGCAATGAACGATTATAAGCAAATTCAATATGAGGCAAGCATTCCTCCCACATTTTCTTATTATTCTTCAAAACAGCCCTAAGCATAGTAGACAACGTTCTATTGACTACTTCAGTTTGTCCATCAGTTTGGGGGTGACAAGTAGTAGTAAAAAGCAGTTTAGTCCCCAACTTAGCCCATAAACATCTCCAAAAGTGGCTAAGAAATTTAGTATCACGATCTGAAACAATAGTATTTAGCACACCATGCAAGCGAATAATTTCACGAAAGAACAAATCAGCAACACTAACAGCATCATCGCTTTTATGACATGGTATAAAGTGTGCCATTTTCGAGAATCTATCCACGACAACAAATATGCTATCCCTCCCCTTCTTTGTTCGAGGTAAACCTAAAACAAAGTCCATAGATATATCCTCCCAAGGAACACTAGGTACAGGCAAAGGCATATATAAACCATGAGGATTGAGTCGTGACTTAGCTTTTTGACATGTAGTGCAACGAGCAATAAAACGCTCAACATCCCGTCTCATCTTTGGCCAAAAGAAATGTGTAGCAAGTACGTCCTCCGTCTTCTTCACGCCAAAGTGTCCCATTAATCCTCCTCCATGCGCCTCCTGCAACAACAAAAGACGAACGGAGCTAGCTGGAATGCATAGCTTGTTAGCACGAAACACAAATCCATCGTTAACGACGAACTTGTTCCACATTCTTCCTTCTTTACAATTCTGCATTACATCTTTAAAATCGGCATCATGCACATATTGATCTTTGATGGTCTCCAAACCAAATATTTTGAAGTCAAGTTGTGAAAGCATAGTATAGCGGCGAGACAATGCATCAGCAATAACATTTTCTTTTCCCTTCTTGTGTTTAATGACATAAGGAAAAGTCTCAATCAATTCAACCCATTTAGCATGTCTACGATTCAGTTTAGCTTGACTTTTAATATGTTTCAAAGATTCATGATCAGAATGTATAACAAATTCTTTGGGCCATAAATAATGTTGCCATGTTTCTAAAGTCCGAACATGAGCATATAATTCTTTATCATAAGTAGAATAATTCAGACTAGGCCCACTCAATTTTTCAGAAAAGTATGCAACAGGTTTGCCATCTTGTAACAACACACCGCCTAATCCAATTCCACTAGCATCACATTCAAGCTCAAAAGTCTTATTAAAATCAGGAAGTTGGAGTAAAGGAGCATGTGTCAACTTATCTTTCAATACCGAGAAGGCTTCTTCCTATGCGGCACCCCAAAGAAAAGGCACATCTTTCTTTGTAAGCTCATTGAGAGGTGCAGCAATGGTGCTGAAATCTCTCACAAAACGCCTATAGAATCCAGCGAGGCCAAGAAAACTCCTCACTTGTGTGACCGTTTTGGGCTGCGGCCAACTCTCAATAGCTTCAATCTTGGCTTTATCAACTTCAATTCCCTATGGAGTAACAACATAGCCAAGAAAAGATACTCGGTCGGTGCAAAAGGTGCACTTCCCAAGGTTACCAAACAAACGTGCATCACGTAGAGCAATAAAAACAGCACGTAAATGTTCCAAATGTTCTTCCAAAGATCTGCTATAAATCAATATGTCATCAAAGTAAACTACCACAAATCGTCCAATGAAAGCACGTAAAACTTCGTTCATTAATCTCATGAAAGTACTAGGTGCATTAGTTAACCCAAAAGGCATGACTAACCACTCATATAATCCAAACTTAGTTTTAAATGCTGTTTTCCATTCATCTCCCAATTTCATACGAATTTGATGGTATCCACTACGCAAATCAACTTTGGAGAATATTGTAGAGCCACTCAATTCATCAAGCATATCATCTAGTGATGAGGACATCAATACAATTGTTACACCCACAGCCCCTGCTGCTATACATACTGGACCAATTACTAGAGCTCGTGCACGCCAACTAAATTACCAGGTACTTTCGTTTCTTGGTAATGATTCTAATGTTCATGAGAATATGATGCTGCCTAAATTGGATACATTTGTTTTGCTTACAAATGAAGGGCCTAGCTTGGAGAAGGATGAACATTGAAGCAAGAACAAGCATGGAGATGATGGCATGCGCAAGGGGAACAAGAACGGAGTTACAAGTGATGATTTCAGGACTTTGAAGCCACCATAATGGGTGCATGAAGCCTTGGACGAAATATACAAGATGCCACTTCCTAAATTTCGTCCCGAGGCTATTTTAGGTGCTGCGTCACCTTATTATTGGGCCAGACCCATGTAATTTCGAAATACATAAGTATAGGCTATTTTTAGAGTCCGTATGTGTGGGGAAACAAGAGATAGGGTTGATTTCGGACCCCTCCACCAAGGGCCACGAAATTCCCCCCTCTTCCTCCATATATACAGCCCTTAGGGCATCGTTTAGACTTTGGGTTTTGTTTAGATTAAAAGTTCGCCATAGCTGCAACTTCGCGTACTTCGTTTGTGTTCAACGACCAGACAAAGGCGTCACAGAACCCCACCTTGATCAATAAAGCTTTCATCTTATATTCGCAATATCCAGATTGCAATCTTAGTTTCTTGCTTGTTCTTCGTTTGCTCGCAGGAAACAGACCCTCGTGGTCAGGTTGATCGTGCTCCGGCGTGGTCAATAACCTCTCGGAGTTGGTTTAGCGATTGCTAAGGCGCGACGTCCTCGCACGTTCGTAGTCGGATCGTCAAAGTCGACTTCCACCAAAGCGATATCCATCATCTCATCGAAAGATCGGGACCCTCGCCTCTATCAGTTTCTAAAGTCCGAACAAGAGCATATAATTCTTTATCATAAGTAGAATAATTCAGACTAGGCCCACTCAATTTTTCAGATAAGTATGCAACGGGTTTGCCATCTTGTAATAACACACCTCCTAATCCAATTCCACTAGCATCACATTCAAGCTCAAAAGTCTTATTAAAATCAGGAAGTTGGAGTAAAGGAGCATGTGTCAACTTATCTTTCAATACGGAGAAGGCTTCTTCCTGTGCGGTACCCCAAAGAAAAGGCACATCTTTCTTTGTAAGCTCATTGAGAGGTGCAGCAATGGTGCTGAAATCTCTCACAAAACGCCTATAGAATCCAGCGAGGCCAAGAAAACTCCTCACGTGTGTGACCGTTTTGGGCTGCGGCCAACTCTCAATAGCTTCAATCTTGGCTTTATCAACTTCAATTCCCTGTGGAGTAACAACATAGCCAAGAAAAGATACTCGGTCGGTGCAAAAGGTGCACTTCCCAAGGTTACCAAACAAACGTGCATCACGTAGAGCAATAAAAACAACACGTAAATGTTCCAAATGTTCTTCCAAAGATCTGCTATAAATCAATATGTCATCAAAGTAAACTACCACAAATCGTCCAATGAAAACACGTAAAACTTCGTTCATTAATCTCATGAAAGTACTAGGTGCATTAGTTAACCCAAAAGGCATGACTAACCACTCATATAATCCAAACTTAGTTTTAAATGCTGTTTTCCATTCATCTCCCAATTTCATACGAATTTGATGGTATCCACTACGCAAATCAACTTTGGAGAATATTGTAGAGCCACTCAATTCATCAAGCATATCATCGAGCCTAGGAATAGGATGACGATAATGAATAGTAATATTATTAATGCCTCTACAATCAACACACATACGTGATGTACCATCCTTTTTCGGCACTAGAATAATAGGAACAGCACAAGGACTAAGGGATTCGCGTATATAACCTTTGTCGAGAAGCTCTTGTACTTGACGCATAATCTCCTTCATCTCCTCTGGATTGGTACGGTATGGTGCACGGTTTGGCAGTGAAGCACCGGGAATTAAGTCAATCTGATGCTCAATCCCTCGAATAGGCAGTAATCCCGGTGGCACGTCTTGTGGAAAGACGTCAGCGAACTCCTGCAAAATGTTAGTGACAGCAGGAGGCAAAGAGGAAGGCACGTCCTCGAATGAAAATAATGCCTCTTTGCACACAAAAGCATAGCAAACAGATTTGCTGAAATCTAGCTCATCAATATCAGATTTGGTGGCAAATAAACATGCACTTTTCAATTTAATTTCAGAAGCAACACTAGATGGTTTATTATTAGGCTTCATTTGTTGCTCAAATTCTTTTGCCACAATCTGATTTTCACTCTTATTCTTCTCCTGTTTTGCTTTATTAGCTCTATTAATATCATCTTTCAAAATGGAATCAGGAGTCATAGGAAGGAAAGTAATATTTTTATCCTTATGAACAAGAGTATAGTGATTGTTTCTACCATGGTGCACAGAATTTTTATCAAATTGCCATGGTCTACCAAGTAATAAGGAACATGCTTGCATAGGTACCACATATCAATCAACATAATCAGCATATGTAGAGATACTAAAATGCACAAGAACAGTACGTGTTACCTTAACCTTGCCGCTGTTGTTGAACCATTGGATGTAGTAAGGATGTGGATGTGGTCTTGTGGTGAGAGAAAGCTTCTCCACCATCTCCATGCTAGCCAAGTTGTTGCAACTACCTCCGTCTATGATGACGCGCACAGAGCGTTCCTTCACAACTCCCTTGGTATGGAACAAATTGTGCCTCTGATTTTGCTCAGCTTGTGTGACCTGCACACTCAAAACACGTTGAGCAACTAAACATTCATACCTGTCAGCGTCTTCAGGAGCCATGTATTGCGTCTCATGATCAGAATCATCTCCACCATGTTCTTCACGTGTAATAAGAGCCAAAGTCTCCTCATCATAGTCACTAGCGGACTCATATCCACCATCCGCAGTAGCAATCATCACATGCGGAGATTTGCATTCTCTCGCATAATGACCTCCTCCCTTACAACGACGACAAATAATATCACTTGTGTGCCCTGTTGATGCCATGGAAGAAGAACTCTGTGCAGGCCCGGTAGGTGCACCCTTGGCAGATAATGGTGGTTGTGCCTGTTTTCTTGTATCACGACTGGAGGAGGCACCTGATTGAGGTGCTGGTGCAGTTGAAGTAGAAGATGCACGCGGTGTCCATGATGAAGGTCGGCCTGCAGAAAAGTTAGTTCGCGCCAATGCTTGTCGATCCTGCACTTCACGTTCAGCTTTACAAGCAAGATGGAATAAACGAGTGATATTAGTATACTCCTTATAGTCTAGAATGGTCTGAATCTCTCTATTTAATCCACCCAGAAAACGTGCAAGCATAGCTTCATTCTCCTCAACAATACCACATCTAATCATGCCAGTTTGTAATTCCTGATAATATTCTTCTACCGAATTTTTTCCTTGTCTTAAACGCTGCAATTTTTGAAGCAACTCACGTTGATAATATGGTGGAACCCAACGCGTACGCATAGCAGTTTTCAAAGCAGCCCAAGTAGTTGGAATAGGATATAATCTACAATGTTCAGACCACCATACACATGCAAAACTAGTGAAAGCACAAACAGCAGCAGCAACCCGTCTCTCCTCAGGATATTGTAAACATGTAAATCGTTGTTCAGTTTCTAACTCCCAAGCAAGATATATATCAGGAACATATCTACCCTCAAATGGTGGAATATTCAATTTCAGTTTAGGAATATGGACATCATCTCGTACCTGAGGTGGTGGTGCAGGCCTACCATTACGAATATATACCTGAGGTCGACCTGCTGGTGGTGGTGCTGGTGGCTGCACGTAGTTCGGATTTTGATCAACCTCATCCTCATAATCGCCCGCATACTCATCATCCTCCGCATCAACAGCAGGAGCCACAGAAGTATCAACAGCAGCACCAACAGTTTGGCCAAACGCAAGAGGGACACGGCTCGCTCGGCGGAGGTCTGTTTCGCGATGTGGAGGTAGTCGTCGCCGTTGTTGTTGTTGGAGAGGTGCGTTAGGTGCAGCGGGTGGTGGTGGTGGAAGACGCGCGAGCAATTCATTAAACTTGTTATCGAGCTTTGTTTCGAACGTCTTCTTCATGCCATCTATCTTCTCCATGGCCTCTTCAAATCTGTTTAACACATCTTGCACCTGTCCACTCATCATTTGCTGAAATTTATCATGTAGCTGTTTGTTCGTCAGGTTCTCCCAATCAGTCTCATCGGCTTGTGATCCTACCATGGTTAGCAGCAAATAGAAACACACAGGAATATGATCCTACAGACTAATAAGAAGTGGTGGTGGTGTATAACAAACCCGTCAAGCAAACCTCAAATTCTTACCAGTTCTTACCCAGCAGCAGGTGGTGATCGGCAACCGTTGTAGTCAAAACTCTCAAAGCTTGGATAGAGCGATTACTAGGGAGAGTCAAACGCACGACGTAGATGTACGTAGTATGGTAGCAAAAAGGGTCAGCAATAATCAATTCAGAGATGCAAAGTTGAATAAACGCTCAACAACGGTACTGTGCTGGTCCTAGGCTAGACCGTGCTAGAGACGCGAGCCTAGAACACTAACAAAATCACGGCGCTGCATGTAAACAAGGGAAAAGCACACTTTGGAATTTTTTTTTCGCTCTTTTTTTTGCGCTGCTCTTTTTTTTTGCGCTGCTCTTTTTTTTTGCGAAAAATCACTATAATGGCGAGTGTCTCAAAACTCTTCCCAGGTCAAACTGACAGGATGGGCACGAAATTTTTTCGACCAAATTTTTTTTTCGACTGCCTGGACCCAAAAACTGGAAACGGGTCAAAAAAAACTTTCTATAACGGCGACTGTCTCAATACGCTTAGAAACACCTAAAATTAGGATAGCCAGAAATTTTTTTGTCAAGTGCGTTTTCCGAAAATTTTGGGCCTAAACGGAGGGTGGTTTCCGGAATTTTTGCCAAATTTTTTGTCAAGTGCGTTTTCCGAAAATATTGGGCCTAAACGGAGGGTGGTTTCCGGAATTTTTCGACCAAATTTTTGCCAAATTTTTTTTTCCGAAACCTACTCCGGCAAGGAAACACGAATCGGAAACTAGATGGATCTCGAAAACAAACCTAATATGACAAGAACTCGGATTGGTGGTGGATATATGGCGGTAGATGGCAGCGGTGGTGGTATATGGATACGGATTCGAAGCGGTGGCGGATAAGCGGTGGTGGTAGATGGCAGGGGCGATGATGATGGTGCGGCGGCGGCATGACAACTTATGACCAGAACTCGAAACTCTAAAAGACTAGACTCTAAGACCAGCAACTAGACACGACGACGCAACCGCAAATTCAACAAAGCAAAACCCTAAAAAGATTATGCAAAGGCTCAGATTGGTTCGAATATGATGAACTAACCCTAATTTTTTTTGGCTTTTTCGTGGACTGTAGGTATGAAAAACAGACTCAATCTAAACTACAAAAAACTGTAAAATCTCACCGAGCAACCTGGAAATCTGATACCACTTGATAGAGGCGGGGTGTCCCGTCTTTCGATGAGATGATGGATATCGCTTTGGTGGAAGTCGACTTTGACGATCCGACTACGAACGTGCGAGGACGTCGCGCCTTAGCAATCGCTAAACCAACTCCGAGAGGTTATCGACCACGCCGGAGCACGATCAGCCTGACCACGAGGATCTGTTTCCTGTGAGCAAACGAAGAACAAGCAAGAAACTGAGATTGCAATCTGGATATTGCGAACATAAGATGAAAGCTTTATTGATCAAGGTGGGGTTCTGTGACGCCTTTGTCTGGTCGTTGAACACAAACGAAGTACGCGAAGTTGCAGCTATGGCGAACTTTTAATCTAAACAAAACCCAAAGTCTAAACGATGCCCTAAGGGCTGTATATATGGAGGAAGAGGGGGGGAATTTCGTGGCCCTTGGTGGAGGGGTCCGAAATCAACCCTATCTCTTGTTTCCCCACACATACGGACTCTAAAAATAGCCTATACTTATGTATTTCGAAATTACATGGGCCTGGCCCAATAATAAGGTGACGCAACACCTAAAATAGCCTCTGGACGAAATTTATGAAGTGGCATCTTGTATATTTCGTCCAAGGCTTCATGCACCCATTATGGTGGCTTCAAAGTCCTGAAATCATCACTTGTAACTCCGTTCTTGTTCCCCTTGCGCATGCCATCATCTCCATGCTTGTTCTTGCTCCAATGTTCATCCTTCTCCAAGCTAGGCCCTTCATTTGTAAGCAAAACAAATGTATCCAATTTAGGCAGCATCATATTCTCATGAACATTAGAATCATTACCAAGAAACGAAAGTACCTGGTAATTTAGTTGGCGTGCACGAGTTCTAGCAATTGGTCCAGTATGTATAGCAGCAGGGGCTGTGGGTGTAACAATTGTATTGATGTCCTCATCACATCTCTTCATATGTGGGTGTCGGAGAGGTGTAGGTGCAAATGTCTCCATGCGCGGTCGCGTAGCTTGACTCGGAGTATGAGTCCAATGTGGGCGCCGTCTTCATGGTGTTGAAGAGGTTCGTGCTCGTCGCCGTGGTCGAAGGGGATGGCCCTTGCTCGACCGTCTTGTCACCGTCTTGGTGTTGGAGGCCTATATGATGTGGCACCTCGTAGCTCGTCTCCATGACCAAAGGGAGTTTCCCATGCTCGGCCATCTTCCTTGGGGGGCTTCCGAAGATGGAAGTGTCGCCCTCTCTTGTAGGTGGTCGCCTTGGACTTGATGAAGTCATTGTAGGCGTACTCGTGGGAAGTAGGCGAAGATGCCGTACGTCCAAAGACGAAGATGCCTTGATAGCACTTGGCAAAGATGCCAAAGTGGTTGTTGTAGCCGTAACACCGTCTTGGTGGTGGTCGTCTCGCGGTCTTCTCTTGTGCTTATGAAGCTTGGACTTGGCGTGTTGGGACTTGTGCATTTGCGCTTGTGGAGCATCTTCATGATGATGGTGTCGTAGTCGTGCTTGAGCTCCTTGGCGTTCGTCGTCGTCGTGCACATGATGCTTGGAGGTGACTTGCCCTTCTTGACAATGTTGATCACGAATGTGATGGTGGTCGCCATGTAGATGTTGACTTGGACGACTTGCGCTTGCATCTTGTTTGTGCTCCGAAGACTTGTGGCTTGATCGTCATCGTCTTGAGGATGGTGAAGTGGAAGAAGACTTGATCAAGGCCCGAATCTCTTCCATCCTCGCATCTTGCTCCTCCTTTTGTGCGGCAAGCTTGTTGTCGATGTAGTCCCTTTTCCTTGCTTCGAAGTGGAAAATGTCGATGGAGATGTTCTCAATGCGCTCTTGCAATCTTGATTGTGTGCCTTGCATTTGTCGTTGTAGATCGAAGATAGACGCTTTGGAGATGTAGTTGTTCACGCCGTCGTTGTTGTCGTAGACCGGAGAGGGAATGCCTTGCCTATCCATCACAAGACTCGAGCAAATATGAGTGGGAGAAAGAGAAGAACTTATACCAATGTACCTTGACCGATGTTGACAATGAATCAAGTTCACTCAAATGCGGACAATGAAATAGCACTATTGGTACCAATCCTTGTCGGTTCTCACACCTACACAAGTAAAGCTTATAGTGGAGCTCAGTGAGGATAGTGGCACAAAAATTTAATGCAAAATGTTAGCAAGAGTCAATAATGTTGAAAGAGATTCACAAATTCGCAAGTGAAACAAGTAGACCAATAGCAATATGGAAGGCACACGGAAACGCACACACGGATAGATAAATGGGGTCGTGCAACCAAGGAATGAGCACAAAATGTGGAATCCACGGAAAACGCTCGTGTTGCACAACTCAAGAGAGACGCTAGCACGATTGCTCAATAGGCGGATATGACACTTGTGCACAACCTATAAGATGCAAAATGGATAAACTTCTATCCCAAGTATGCTATCTATGTATGGTTCCCGGTGTTTCTCTCAAGATGATCCAAGATGATCGGATATGACAATCTTATATGCAATGTGGTATGATGCTATGGCACTTGCTTACAAGCTTCTTTGCTCTCTTTCTCTTTGGCTTAAAGCTTTATTCTCTCTTTTTTTTCTATGGCCACTTTTGCACAATGCACAAACCAAGATAGCAATTGTGTATATGCGGGAACAAACTTGAGGCACAATGGATGGTATGATACCAAGATGATATGGTATGTATGCAATGGATGGTGTAGACCGCTAATGTGCACAAGTCACGTTGCTGGCAATACTCAAATGGCTAGTCTCGATAGGCAAGTAACGCAAAATGGGCTAGGGGTTAACAATGCAATTGCAAGGGAATATACAATGGAGGGATACCACGATACCAAGATGATATGGAGGTTACCGTCCGGCGATGATGAGTAGCGGTGTTCTTGATGTAAATACCAAGATGATGGAGTCTCGTCCCTAAGTAGCCGAAACACCTTAGGAAACGGAAAAACCGCGAACTCAAAATCTCACACGTCAAATGTCAAAATGGTGGTAGCGGAGAGCGGTGGTGGTGTTGCACTAGGCAATGCGGAAGTGGGATGATGGGCTATACACGAGTCGGAGTTGAAGTTGCCGTCCCTAAGTAGCCGAAACACCTTAGGAGACACAAGCCGCAACTCAAACAAGCTCAAACAAAATTGGGTTAGGTTGGGTTGGTGGAAGTGTATGATGGGCAAGGTTATGTGGAAGTGGTGGTGGTGGTTGATGAAGAAGTAATCGTCCCTAAGTAGCCGAAACACCTTAGGAGACTCTAATCACAACTCATACAACCACATATGCAATGGGGAACAAAATGTGTTAGGTTGCGGAAGTCGGTGGTGGCTATGCGGATGATATGGTGGAAGCCCTAGGCAAACATGCCAAAATCCCGAAAATTTGATGGTGTCAAATGGTGTTGGTGGTATTTTTGTGGGATGGGGGATGTCAATAGCTTCAAAACGAGCTAAAGAACGTCAAAAACGGACTCTGGATGAATTAGTTATGACCAAAATAAAATTTCAGCCGTGTCAGTTTCAGGGTTAACCGGACATCCGGGAGGAGGTCCGGAAGATCCGGGCTAGGTCCGGATGATCCGGGTGTACAGCCGGATGATCCGGGTTCGTCAGCTCTGGTTCTGTTTTCTGGGTGCGTGGGGTATCCGGACGTCCGGGAGAGGGTCCAGTTGATCTGGGAGATGTCCGGATGATCCGGGAGAAGGTCCGGATGATCCGGGCAGGTCAAACTGCTCGGGATTTCCTCTCGGGGACGAATTTTTGGGCGGAATTTGGGGATTTGGGGGTCAAAATTAACGAGATTTCGTGGATGAAAGGTGGGGAAACTTGGGGAAATGCTAGATCCACTTGAAACCAAGCAAATCCACGGATCAAAATCAACAAAACATCATCAAACCAACAAATCACAAAAAAAATTGGGGCTATTTTTGGTGGGGATTTTCGGATTTAGGACGAAAACAACAAAATCAAGCTAGAAAACACGGGGTAGGGGCTCCAAAAACGTGATCAACGTGGCTCATGATACCATGATGATGTAGGGTTGAACCCTATAGCGTCGATCTTTCACGTTTGGAGTGGATCCTACGAGGAATCACGAAGAACACACAGAAGCACAACGGGAAACACGGGGGAAAACGAGAGAGAATCACTCAACCAACAAGGAATCGATCACACAAGTGCTAGATCACCACACATATAAGAGATGCATATGATCCACAATCAACAAAGGTAAGGATACAAAGGACAGTTCATCTCCTAACGGAGGTCTTGAATCCACGAGGGGATCTTCCCACGATGGGGGTCTTGAATCCGCTTGGGGGATCTTCTCCGAAGAGGTCCTGAACTCCGAGGATAAGTATCCAAGTGGATGAGCAAAGGCTCTCTCACAAATATGAGCTAATCCAATGCTCAGTCTCAAAAGGAGGAGGAGGAGTCCTATTTATAGGCTAGGGGGTCGAAGGGGTACACGGGCTCAGCCCAACACGCGCACACAGGCGCTGGCCGGATGATCCGGGTTGGTCCGGATGGGCCGGGTGGAGGGCCGGATGATCCGGAGACTCGGCTGGTGGAGGCGCAAGGCCGGATGTCCGGCTGGCGGTCCAGATGTCCGGGCAGGGTCCGGATGATCCGGGACGGGGTCCGGATGATCCGGCTTCGGGGGGGAGGCTTCTGTAGTCTTCGATCGAATTAGCAGGATCGTCCGGATGGGGGTCCGGATCGTCCGGGCTCTGTCCGGATCATCCGGGCCGCCGTCCGGATCGTCCGGCCAGTCTGGTCCTTGGCGCTTTTCCTCTCCGTCTTCATGTATGTCTTCCGCTTCCGGTTCTCCTTGCTCCCTAGCTTCTTCACGGTGAAGTCCTTGGTACCTGAGTATGCATAGCGTTTCCGTTTGAGGTAGTAACCATGTCTCATGTGAATCGAAAGGGAATTGAGAGAGGAGAGATGTCACCTCGGTTTCGAGAGCTCTTGCACGTGCTCGAGTCATAGGTCCAAGTGGCGTTGTAGAGGATGTAGATCCGTCCATGGGGATGATCATGGGATGCCCCGCATCACATGGTCAGGTTGATCGTGCTCCGGCGTGGTCAATAACCCTCGGAAGTTGGTTTAGCGATTGCTAAGGCGCGATGTCTCGCACGTTCTTAGTCGGATCGTCAAAGTCGACTCCCACAGAAAACGATAGCCACCATCTCATCGAAACATCGGGACCCTCGCCTCTATCATGAATGCTAAATATAAACTTGCTGGAGATAAGGGTAGAAAACATGTTGTGTTTGCGCCTGGAGATCTTGTTTGGTTACATTTGCGTAAAGATAGATTTCCTAATCTGCGCAAATCAAAGCTAATGCCACGTGCTGATGGTCCTTTTAAGGTGTTAGAGAAAATAAATGATAATGCATATAAACTTGAGCTACCTGTAGATTTTGGGGTTAGTCCCACTTTTAACATTGCAGATTTGAAGCCTTATTTTGGTGAGGAAGATGCGCTTCCGTCGAGGACGACTTCATTTCAAGAAGGGGAGGATGATGAGGACATCAATACCATTGTTACACCCACAGCCCCTACTGTTACATATACTGGACCAATTACTAGAGCTCGCGCACGCCAATTAAATTACCAGGTACTTTCGTTTCTTGGTAATGATTCTAATGTTCATGAGATTATGATGCTGCCTAAATTGGATACATTTGTTTTGCTTACAAATGAAGGGCCTAGCTTGGAGAAGGATGAACATTGGAGCAAGAACACGCATGGAGTTGATGGCATGCGCAAGGGGATCAAGAACGGAGTTACAAGTGATGATTTCAGGACTTTAAAGCCGCCATAAGGAGTGCATGAAGCCTTGGACGAAATATACAAGATGCCACTTCATAATATTTATCCATAGGCTATTCTAGGTGCTGCGTCACCTTATTAATGGGCTAGGCCCATGTAATTTCGAAATACTTAAGTATAGGCTATTTTTAGAGTCCGTATGTGTGGGGAAACAAGAGTTAGGGTTGGTTTCGGACCCCACCCTCAAGGGCCACGAAATTCCCCCCTCTTCCTCCATATATACAGCCCTTAGGGCGTCGTTTAGACTTTGGGATTTGTTTAGTTAAAAGTTAGCCATTGCAACTTCGTGTACTTCGTTTATGTCCAACGACCAGACCAAGACCGCTTCCGGATCCCCACCATTATCAATACTTCATATATATTTGCAATATTCAGATTGCTTTATCATATTCTTGCTTGTTCTTCGATTGCTTGCAGGAATAGACCTCCGTGGTCAGGCTGACCGTGCTTCCAGCATCGTCAGTAACCTCAGGAGATTGGTTTAGCGATTTCTAAGGCGCAACGTCGTGCACGTTTGTAGTCGGATCGTCAAAGTCGTCTCCACCAAATCGATAGTTATCATCTCATCGAAAGATCGGGACCCTCGCCTCTATCATATCTTTGGGTTTGATCTATTTGTTTTTACTTGCATTTTTGTGAATCTTCTCAACCTTATCGATATCTTGACTAACATTTGCTTGAAATTTTTGCCACAATCTTTTACTTGTAGGTGTGAGAAACATTTCCCGGTACCAATTCCCCTATTATTGCATCGTTATAGCATCGTGAGATCGTACTTGTTACATCCACAATCTTCGGAAAAGGTAACTTTGGTTTTGTTCTCTCATTTGTCCTACTCACAACCACTTGTTCATGACGGATAGGCCAAGTACTTCTACCAACCCACTCTTCATGAAGCAAGACGACGACATGAACTCCTTCGTCACCAAGAGTCACCTCATTGGTGCACAACGTGCTTTGCATCAAGAGCAACAAGCTATGAGTGACCGCATCGACAACCTTGCCGCCGACTTGCGACTTTCCGAGCAACGTACAAGGGACTACTTCGACCACAAGCTCAACGACCACAAGCTCGACGATCACAAGCAAGAGAATGACGCAAGGATGGACGAAATTCGTGCTTTGTTGCTCAACCGCTCGTCTTCCACTTCAAGAAGGAGCCATTCAAGCCGCCACTCCGACTTCACCCTCTCCGGCTCAAGTACACCGACATCGAACACTCTTCGTCGAGCCACGCGCACCGACTGTCAAGCAAGCCTCAATCCACTTTGAGACACCGACTCTCAAGAGCACCGACAACGACAAACTCAAGAGGCCTTTGCGCTAGCACGAGAACGGGAATTATGAAGAAGAGATCTTCTGTTTGCACAATTATGAAGAAGAGAAGAAGATCGCGATGGCATCCCTTGAGTTCCAAGATTATGTCCTTATTTGGTGGGAACGAGTCATTGAGCACCGAGAGGCAAGAGGTGATCCACCCATCACTACTTGGGCGCAAATGAAAGATGTCATGAGAGCATGCTTCGTTCCTACCTACTACAACCGCGACCTCTTCAAGAAACTCCAACAACTCAAGCAAGGAACCAAGAGCGCTGAGGAATACTACAAGGAGATGGAGATTGCAATGATAAGAGCCAATGTCACGGAAGACGATGAACAAACAATGGCACGCTTCTTGAATGGCCTCAACCATCTCATCAAGAAGATCACTGACTTCCATCCGTACTCAAATCTCATCGAGATAGTGCACCAAGCCACCAAAGCGGAACGCCAAGTGCAAGATGATTTCAAGTATGCCAAGTTCTCATCCAAGACCTACGGCTCCTCTTATCAAGCTCCCGTGACTTCGGCAACCCCTACCTCAACTAGAGCATCACCAAGTACCGGCGACAAGTCAAGTTACAAGAAGACTTCGACAAGTGAAAGTCGTCCTCCTACTACAAGCAACTTCAAGCCGAAAGCTTCATCATTATCTACCCCAACCGATGAGACCATCAAGAAAAGTTCCATCAAATGTTTCACATGCAGAGGCCGAGGCCACAAATCCTTCGAGTGCACAAACAAGCGCACCATGATCCTCAACGACGATGGAACCTACGACTCCACGAGTGAAGGAGAAATGGAAGCCCTTGAGCAAGTGGTCGTGCACCGACAAGTGAACAACAAAGACGAAGATGATCAAGTCTTTTGTGATGAAGATTCAAGTCCCGCTCTTGGTATCTCCAAGGTCTTGACTCTTCAACATCAACAAGACGAAGATCAAAGATGACATATCTTCCATGCAAAGGCCGGCATCAACGGATGGTCCGTCAAGGTCATCCTCGATGGAGGTAGTTGCCACAACTTAGCAAGTGAAGAACTATGCTCCAAACTTCAATTGGTCAAGACGAAGCACCCTCACCCCTACAAGGTTCAATGGCTAAGTGACACCGGCACCATACAAGTCGAGCATCGACTACAAGTCTCTTTCAAGATCGCCGCCTATGAAGACACTTTGGAGTGTGATGTCCTTCCGATGACCGTTTGACACCTCCTTCTTGGGCGGCCATGGCAATTTGACCGAGGTGTCATTCACAACAGGCGTACCAATCACTATAGCTTCAAAATGAAAGCGAAAGAGTTTGTACTACGTCCTATGTCTCCAAGCCAAGTGCTCACCGACAAGCAAAACACCCATCGTGGAGAGAATAGTGAGAGAGTGAGCCACCAAAAAGAGAGTGAGTGCCACAAGCCCAAATTGAGTGCCTCCACGATGAGCGACAAGAAAAACTTAGTCCTATTTGCCACCAAACGTGAGATGAGAGAAGTGTGTGAGAACCCATCAAGTGTCCTACACTATGTCCTATTGTGCAAGGACGAGGCACCGAAAACTAACACCTCTCACAATCTACCTTTGGTGTTATCTTCTCTATTGCAGGAATTTCAAGATGTTTTCCCCGATGAGCTACCTCCGGGACTACCTCCACTTCGAGGCATTGAGCACCGCATCGACCTCATCCCCGGAGCGCCAATTCCAAACAAAGCTCCCTACCACGTCAACCCCGAAGAAACCAAAGAAATTCAAAGGCAAGTAAAGCATCTCATAGACCATGGCCATGTGCGTGAAAGTTTGAGCCCTTGTGCCATACCGGTCATCCTTGTGCCAAAACGTGACGGTAGCTTTCGCATGTGCTCCGATTGTAGAACTATCAATGCTATCACCGTTCGCTATAGGTACCCCATTCCATGCCTAGATGATATGCTTGATGAGCTTAGCGGTGCCACTATATTTTCCAAAATTGATCTTAAGAGTGGTTACTATCAAATCCGCATACAAGAGGATGATGAATGGAAAACCGCTTTCAAAACCAAGTTTGGTTTGTATGAGTGGTTAGTCATGCCTATGGGTCTCTCGGAAGCACCGGGCACTTTTATGCACCTTATGAATCATGTCTTTCGCCCTTACATTGGTATATTTGTTGTGGTTTACTTCGATGACATTCTTGTGTTTAGCAAATCCATCAAAGAGCATGTCACCCATGCCCGCACCGTTTTGCAAACTCTTAGAAAAGAGCGCCTCTATGCTAATATGGAGCAATGCCTTTTTGGTGTTGATAAGCTCGTTTTCTTGGGTTTTGTTGTTTCTTCTAAGGGTGTTCATGTAGACGAGTCCAAGATCAATGATATTAAGACTTGGTCGCAACCAACCAACTTGCATCAAGTGCGTAGTTTCCTTGGTCTTGCGGGTTTCTATCATCGCTTTGTGAAGGATTTTAGCACCATTGCTTCACCTTTGCATGCCTTGAGCAAGAAGAATGTGCCTTTTGTTTGGGGACCATCCCAAGATACCGCATTCAATGAGGTTAAGAATTTGCTTACTCATGCTCCCGTGCTTGCTTTACCCAACTTCGACAAACCTTCTGAAATTCATTGCGATGCTAGTGGTAATGGCATAGGAGGTGTGTTAACGCAAGAGAAGCGCCTCATAGCTTACTTTAGTGAGAAACTTTCCAGAGCGCAACTCAATTACCCCATCTATGACAAAGAGCTATATGCTTTAGTCCGTGTTTTACATGAATGGGAACATTACCTTCGTCCCCATGAGTTTATCATTCATACCGATCATGAGACTCTCAAGTATCTTAAGGGTCAAACTAAGTTGAACAAGCGTCGTGCTAAATGGAGTGAATTCATTGAGTCTTTTCCCTATGTCATCAAGTACATCAAGGGTAAACAAACTTTTGCTACTCCTTATGCCAAGTGTTTGTCGCATACATCTTGGGAACGCTATTACTTGAAAGACGGATATCTTATGAGAGCTAACAAACTTTGCATCCCCAAGTCTTCTCTTCGTTTGTTGCTTTTGCAAGAATCGCATGGAGGAGGCTTAATGGGACACTTCGGACGCGACAAAACACTCGCTACGCTCTCCAAGAACTATTTTTGGCCAAAGATGGTTCGCGATGTTAATCGTTTCACCAACCGGTGTTCTACATGTCGCAAAGCTAAGTCCAAAGCTCAATCTCATTGTCTCTATATGCCTTTACCAATTCCATACCAACCGTGGGAAGACATTAGCATGGACTTTGTACTTGGTTTGCCTGGAACTCGAAATGGCAAGGACTCCCTGTTTGTTGTTGTGGACCGTTTCTCCAAAATGGCTCATTTCATTCCTTGCAACAAGATAGATGATGCCTCACATGTTGCAAATTTGTTTTGTAGGGACATATTACGTCTTCATGGAATGCCAATGACAATTGTCTCGGACCGCAACGTCAAGTTCTTGAGTTACTTTTGGAAGACCTTATGCGCCAAGCTCGGAATCAAGTTGCTCTTCTCCACGGCGTACCACCCTCAAACCGACGGCCAAACAGAGGTGACGAACCGTACACTATCCACTCTACTATGAGTCTTGATCAAGAAGAACATCAAGGAGTGGGAGGACTGCCTACCAATCGCCAAGTTCGCCTACAACCGTGCAACACATTCGACTACTGGCAAGTCCCCTTTCGAAGTCGTCTATGGATTCAACCCATTGTCCCCATTGGACATTCTTCCTCTACCACTACAAGAGCGCATCAACATGGACGCGAGCGACTGAGTGAACCACCTCAAGAAGATGCATGAAGATACAAGGCACACCATAGAGCGCCAAGTACAACGACTCGCGACCAAGCGCAACGCCAACAAGTCCCCAATGGTGTTCCAACCGGGTGATCTAGTTTGGGTACATCTCCGCAAGGATCATTTTCCCAAGGAGCGCAAGTCCAAGCTACTTCCAAGAGCCGATGGCCCATTCAAGGTACTCGCACGCTACAACCACAACGCCTACAAGGTCGACATCCCACGAGACAAGTAGAATGTGACGACACATTCAACGTCAAAAACTTGGCCAAGTACCATGGTGATGAAGATCACGATCTTTGGACGGATCTCTCCCAAGGGAGTGGGAGATGATGCGGAGCATCCTTCCATCATACCCATGGACTCTACACCGACACATCAAGCCCCACGTGGACCTATGACAAGACCGAGAACACGTGCTTTGGAAACGGAGGTGAACTCTTTCCTACTTAGCTTGCATATGGATACGAATGGCACATTGTTGCTACCTCACCAAGATATGCTATCTCACTAGGTACAAAGAGGAACACCACCAAGAGGCTCAGGAGCACCCCCAAGGAGAAGAGGAACCACCCCAAGGCCACGCGGACCAAGATGGAGTGCAACACCAGCAAAACTGGAAGTCCCAAGTGACCCCGTGCGCACGGGCCCCCGAGACCCCGCGGGCTATCCATGAAGTTGGCGCTGGAGCACCCCGTGCGCACGGGCCTGTACCGTGCCCACAGTACCCCCGTGCGCACGGGCCTCCCAGGATGGACGGTTGAGATCCCCAAACCGAGCCCCTCTTCATCTCTTTCGACCCCAAGACTATATAAACCGTACCTAGGGCTATGTTTAGGGTTAGCAGAGTATGAGATGAGATATTTGTGAGCTTTGCTCCTTCTACCTTCCCATTTGTGGAAACAAGACCCCTTTGGGAAGAATCCTAGTGGATTTCAAGACCTCCTCTAGGAGAAGACTATCTTCAAGACCTCATCTCCTAGGAGTGGGAAGAACTTTGCCATTGTATCTTTCCTTTGATTGTGCTTGTGACATGTGGATCTTAATTTGATATTCTAGTGGATCTGTGGTTGTGGAGTGGAATTGTTTGAGTGATTTCCTCTTTGTGTTCTTGTGAGTATGCCCTTTTCCCCCTCCAAGTGTGAAAAGACCCCCCCTAGGATTTCATCCTATATCATCTTGTCTGATGTACGCGTCCTAGATTGCCGACTAGCTTGCGGCCCAATCTTTGAGATTATTTGGTAGCAGAAGGTGATTATGGTCCCGTAGGATCGCCTGCATGTGATGGAGGGCGTAGTAGGCATCCTTCTGACCGCCAGGCAGCTACTGGACGCAGGGAACGTCGTATTGTGGGCAAACACATGCCTGTCGTACCTAGGAATTGGCCTGCTGAAGGTGCCTCCAGATCCGGCGTAGCCGGGGAGAACATCATCAAGAACTTTCTTGATATTTATGTAGTCTTTCTTCGACTGACGGTCCGAGTCGAAATACGTCGCCATGGAATATTTCGGGCTTAAAAGGATGAGTGTGCAATGTGTGTCACTACACAAAACACAGAATGTTAGAAAAAAAAGAACGATCGAAATCTAAGAAATCATATGTTACGGGGCGGTGAGGGGATGACTTACTCGGAAAAGTAAGGCACGAGGAAGTTATCCTTATTTGGGTTTGCTAGAATGACGTGCTCGAGGTATGAACTCGTGACTTGCCGGTCCCCAGCGCTGTCCAAGATCTTGGCACGCATGTAGAAGGGGTCGACTATCATGATGTCCGGGGGCTTGTCTCTAATGATCCGCATCTCCATACTCAGCGAAAATAGCCGAACGAAGGTGTAGTGCAGCGGATGAAGGTTAAACATAGCGAAGATGTCATCAAACCGCAGGACGATCATACCCCCGATGGCACTATCCACAAAGCCCTTGCCCTCTGGCACCTTGGCCATGAAAACCGGGTATGCCACATCATTCTCTCGGAGACGCCGCTTCTCCAAAGAAAGAACATTGTCATGCGGACCCTGCATAGCATCGGTTGCAGCATTGAGAAGATTAGTCGGTAGCATCGGCCTACCCGCCACATGCACCATCCTCGAGATATCCTTAGGTGAAGGTGGCCCGTCCTGAGCACGGTGCCGGCTGGCTCACACCCTTGTTACTCTTTATTTTCCGTCCCTTCTTCTTCTGCTGTAATGGGATCGAGTTCTGCTCACAGTCAACCTTCTTGAGTGTGTTGGGGCTGATAATATTTCGCACCTCGGCTATCTGAGGCTCGGTGAAGGCGGCAGCTGGAGGCGTCTCCTAAGAACTGAACGCCAGACGACGCCTGTTGCAACTGGGTTTCTCCGCGGTACCAGCTAGATCGTCTTTTGTAGGGTTGGGTTCTTGAGAAGGAGGCCCCAAGAATTCGTCACCGTACCCATGTTCGTTGAAGTACTTCTTGACGTTGGTAAATGTACCGTCGTTGTCATCGTCGTCGTCCGGGATCCTGTGCCATATGCATGTCCAAATCTTGTGCCATATCCATGTCCGGCATGTCCGGTAGCGTTGCGGGGGTCTTGCCATGGCTTGGTGCCGGCACGACTGGTGGTGTTGTCTGTGGGGTGGTGTCCCCCGCCCCCAAACGAATCTGGCTCTTCGACCAAAGCATGGGCTAACTTATGCAGGCACTGAGGGTCATCACATCATCTTCGTCGGCCCCATGGGGTCGATACGGAGGTAACATGTCAACAAAGCCCGGCAGCACCCGAACCAGTTGAACCCTATAAACGGTGGGTGGCATCTGATTACCTGGAACACGCAGCTACCCGGTTGAACGATTCTGCCCTTGGCGACATCGACCAACTCGTCGTTCACGAAGTGTAGGAGAGTGCACGGAACGTCGGCGGCGCCCTGCGAAAACATTGGCCGAGAGGCTTAATTAGTTATCGTGATGGCGTCGAGCTCGGCTAATGTCCAGGCACCGCCAACGGCGGGCGTGCAAGTGACGGAGGGGCTGCTTGCTGCCGAGGTGCCGGCCGACGTATTCTTCCCACACCCGGGTGTATTAAGCTACAATGTCGATGCCGCCGCGGGAGACACCAATGCCGCCTCCGCCGGAGACACCATTGGTGCCGCCGGCGCGTTGCGCGAGTTGCTGCCCGTGAGGCTGGGAATCGGGGGCGGACCCTTTTGGCCGCCCACAATCCACGCCTGTAGCCCAGAAACCAAGGTAGGCATAATGGCGGTGATCGTCGCTCCCAATTGGTCTCGCACTTTCTCTTTGACGACCTCCGGAATCCGCGCCACTTGTGCCTTGATTTGTTGAGCCTCGCGCTCCTGGCTTTCCGAGCTGGTCTTTCTCTCCTTTCGCCCAACGGTATAGTACTCCGACCATTTCATGGACAAGCCTTTGCCAGCCACACGACCAGCTGACGACGGCTTACTGAGCTTATCCTTGTTTTTCATTACGTTCAACGCCCTGTTTAAAGGGGTGTCGAAAGGGGAGCTCTGAGACGACCCCACGCTACTGCTTTCAGTGTCCTACGGAAGGAACGTGAACCATTTAGAAAATTGGCTCCATTAATTAGAATGCAACCATATGGAGCTAATTACGCGGGGGTGTATTCCTTACCGAAACATGCTCAAGCGCCTTGGTCTTCGGATCCATGGTAAGCTCCTTGGTTACCGGGTCCACCCTGTACTAGGCCCTGACATAGTTCCTGGTCTGCTTGTCACGGTATTTCTCGAAGACGGGCGGTAGGCCTTGCTCAGCATGCTCCGCGTCCGTCTTGTCCCATATAGGTTCCGCCACTCTGTAACCGCCGGGACCGAGTTTGTGGACCCCTAAGTTCAAGTCCCGCATCTCTTTCCCCCACTAACTTGATTCCATGGTTGCGTCGCTCTCACACTTGATCTTGAACTCCAGGTAGTCATCTTCGCTGATCGAACGATGTTTCTCCTTGATCTTCTCATAACTATCCCCTTTTTGAATCATTCTCTTCACCACGGCTCTCCAAGTAGCCAGGGTCGTGCTCATCTTCATGAGGGCGGCACTGTTCACTTTATTCCATGCGAGGCTTGTGTTTGCGAAGTCACCGGGGAACTTGTATCGTTCGTGCAGCTTCGTGAAGAGGAGGTTGCGCAAATTCCCTCGGTCACGATGCCTTAGGTTCTCGGTGTTGATCGAGACGGTGCTCCGGAGAATGCACCCGAGCTGTCCTGCGTACCCCTTGACTATTTCTGGGGGCGCCGTTGGATGCCCCTCGGAGGACAATTCAGTAAATTCCTCCTTGACGGTCCCGAGCACGTTCGGGCGCCGGTCCTTCCGTTGCCTCTTCTGTTGGCTGCCATCTGTGCGTGCCCTGCCATCATTAGTGGTGGCATCCTCGGCGGCACCATCAGTGGTGTCATCCCCGACGCCACTAGGGGTTGTGTAGTCAGGATCGGTGTCTTCCGCGGCGTCCTCATAGCGGTGAAGTTCTTCCTCCATCTCCTGGGACAGCTCCTAGAATGCCTTGCCCGAACCGCCGGCCTCATCGTTGTGGGCCATGTTTCGCTCTAAATAGGAAAAAAGTTTGGTCAAAAAGTTGGTTATTGTCAAGGAACAAGATGTCTAAGTTGACCAAATAACCTAATTCTAGAGGAATGTCGGCAAAAAGTTGGCTTCGGTGTGCGGTACAAAACAGAATTTTGGAAATCTACAGAATGAACAAGCTAAGGGCTGCAAATGTCCGCAAGGCTTCAAGGGTGACGGCATAATGGCTCAGTGTTATTTAAGGGTTGGTTTGTGAGGAATTATCATGGTCTCATCATTTAGGGTTTGTTGACACCGAGGCATCCTAAAAGCTAAGCTTTTATCATTTAGGGTTTGTTGATGCTGAGGCACCCTAAATGCTAAGTTAAGTTTTCATCATTTAGGGTTTATCGATGCTGAGGCACCCTAAAAGCTAAGGTTTTATCATTTAGGGTTTGTTGACGCCGAGGCACCCTAAAAGCCAAGGTTATATCATTTAGGGTTTGTCGAGGCGCCCTAAAACATTTCTTTCTTTAAGCATGCTACATCCATCTCAAGTATTTATGGTCAAGGGTTAGCAGGGCCATCCAAATAGAATATGTGGTATGGGCTTTTTTAGTAGGTCATCCTACCAGATTAGGGTTTATCGATGACGAGCAACTGACATCAGTAATAACTATGAGTTGATATCACACTTCTATATGTATAACACAAGAGGCAGTTGATCCTACTTAATTAAGTACTAAGATACCCCGGCCCATACATTAGTCGCAAGTACCCCATATGTCCTATTTTTAGCAAAGTCATGCTAAAATTCACGGAAAATTTCAGCATGACCTTTGCTGAAAATAGGACATATGGAGTACCCGAATTTGCCGGAACGGAAGTTGATCGACATTCCGGCAAACTCAAGGGCCTCTCGGGGTACCTACAAAATCATTATCCAATGAAGGAATTGTGCCGCACACTTCTGCCTCACACTGCTGCCAAAATCATTATCGACATGCTGAACTGGTATTTCACTCTGCATAGCTGAACAGTCTAACAACCAAATGATGCCTGAATGCGCGCTGTGGGTGTGTCGGTCTAAGAATGAGACCAATGGCTACTGCATACCAAGTTAACTCATGCTGACAGCAACAAACTTATAACAACATAAATGAAATGGCAGTTGTACGAAACAGAAAGACCATAGTGCTAGTTACTAGCTAGGCTAGATAGCCCTGCTGACTGAACAGACTTGCAGAAATTGGTGCCACTAAACATTTCCATCTAATTCAATCAATGCATAGACTTGACAAAAAAATTGTGCCAAATTAATCAGCTTCCAACAATACAAGTACAGATTGTACAACTTAATAGTCAAGCAGAAGTTTTGCTTGCATAAAAACAAGTGAAACAAGTTATCTAGTAGACCAACACAAACACAGGTGGTACAAGAGGGAGTATATATGTAAGTTCTATGGCACAAGTAATCAAGTCTTTCTTCTTGTTATAATGAGATAAGGTTGGAGTCATGTCAGAAAACTAAAGATTATTACTGAAGTTTCCAAAATTGGAGCCTATCAAACTATCACTGAAATTTAACTGAATTCATCTAGATAACTGATTTTTTAGATTAATCCTCTTCTTATAGTTTATAGTAAAGCCTGAGATTGCCTCTCATTTAGATAACTTCATAGCTATTCCTTGTAATTCTTATTTTTGACTCAGAGTTTTACATCTTTCTCATTTTTGACCGAAACAATTACTACAACTTCTGTTAATTTCAGAACACTATGACTGACAGACACAGGACACTATAAATTTCAGAGAACAACAACAGTAGATTATGCACGAATCTGTGCAAATTAATAATTGGAGTAGCTGATGTAGTACAAAATTCTCATTTTTGCACCATACAGCGATCAAGATTATCTAGTTTTTTTCATTACAGCACAGTATAATCATCATTTGGTTAACATATAATTTTCTTCTGAATACAAGAGTAGCCATACAAGCACATGGCAGCAAAAGAAATCTCCTAGCTAAGGCCACACATCTGATACCTAACTGAACTTTTCCATAACTGCTAACTGTACTACAGTAGCATATATTCAGGTTCATCATTTTTGACAATAGTAGGATATAACAAATGCAAAACCATGGTCACTATTGTGGTTTTGCACACAGAACTATCAATAGGATATCAAGTAAAGTTATCTAGCATGAGGTTCAGGCTTTTTACCATCGCAGGATGTGGCAAATCCTAATTGCAGAGAAGGGCGGGATGAGTAGTACTAGTATGCATGAACCCTAATCATTGAACGCCAAGGGGTGGCTAGATGAGGATGGCGGCTCCCAGTGAGGTCGGGGCGTGCTTGGAGGTCGTCGGTGTTGTAGGTCGAGGCGGTGTTGTAGGTGGAGGCGGCGGCAGCGGCGATGCCGACGGTGGTGGAGCGAGGCGATCCGGCGGAGGAGAGCTTCGCCGCTCCAGCTGGTGGTCCAGGAGGAAGAAGTAGTGGGCAGTCCACCTCGTCGGAGCGAGCGCGGGGGTCGTCGGAGCGGGTGCGGGGGGTCGTCGGCGGCGGT